>NC_079529.1:10825886-11143386 GCF_003711565.1 Takifugu flavidus
TCCAGCAAACCTCCACCACTTGCAGCTAAATGCAGCCACCACACGTTTGGAGCTCTTCTGTCTTCTCCGACGTCATCCCTCAATCACAGGAACTCTCCAAACCTTTGGAGGATGGAGAGAAGGGAGGAAAGTGCTGATTTTCATTAAAGGGTCCCTAACAACTCTACGGCCCCACCTTAGAGTTCCTGAGCTCCTCCTGAAGGAACGTGTGGGAGAACAGAACCTGAAAGGGCGTTTCTGTGATGCCGGCGTGAAACTTTTTGTCAATCCGAACAAACATTTCCTGAAAAAAGCAAAGAAGTCCTGTTGTTATAAATGTGTACATTTTCTTTTATAGTGACAATTTTTGTAGAGTATAAAAAAAAACCATTTTACTTTTTTTTTTTTTTAGAAGTTCACAGGTTTAGACCTAAATATAATAGCGCCGTTTAAAGGCGGAACTTTTAGGAAATATACCAGCAGCTTTTAATCCAAACATTTGTGGACCTAATCTGTCTTTTCCCTCTCAGACAAGGTCGACACTGTTTGTCCAAACGGAACAAAATGTAGATAAAGTGCGGTCGGGAACACATACGTCCCTGTTTGACAGCTTCTCCCGGCAGATCCTGTTTATGTCGGAGCTATCGGGTTACTAAATGCTTTTCTTTTTCACTGCAGAAATGTAAAACTCTGAGCAAACACACACAAACACTCCCACATTCTTTCTGGGCCTCTGCCGGACTCGGGCTGGAGACGACAGTTCCAGCTCCAGCTGCAGGAACGTCTGTCCGATCGCGGCTCTTCTTCCTGCTCCTTCGCCGACTGTACTCTACAGGAACACCCTAGAACAGCCTGATGATGACAAACAAGTGTAATTCATGAGACGTTTCCTAATAAAAGTCACCGCGTTATTGAAGGGACGGTTTTTGTCCTTGAGTCTTTCCTTTTGCTCTTTTTTTCATGGGAGCAGGGGCAGCATTAGCTCATGATTAGCATCATTAGCCGACATTCTCCTGGTTATTTCCAACCAGTTGGAGTGTCACGGCACCATGTTTGTTTGGGGCGTCCGACACTTCTCAGCTACACATCAAGGCTGCGACGCACGCGCAGATTTCAAAGGTTCCAGCAGCCGTTAGCAGCTCCCAGATGAGAGGAATCCCAGCTGGAAGAGATTGAGAGCGCGGCGGCTTCAGACGTGGAGGGTGAGCTCATCCATACATCAGTGTATCATCTCCTCATCTCCTGCTCCTCGGGGACGCCACGGGTGTAGAAGGGAAGCTGCGAACAGCCGTGTGAGGAAGAGGACCGAGGACCCGACCTGCCGGCCTCTGGAGCGGAGCTGCTCGTGTTTTCTCTCCTGTCTGTGGGGCGGCCGTGGCGAGGTCAGCGTTGTGCGTGCATGCAGATACGGTTCCACTCCCGTAAACACTCCTCTCTGGTTTTTGTCCGCCTCCCTCCCTCCATCACTCACTGTGAGCTCATGTTTTCATCTCTTACCTTCACTTTCATCTCTGTTGACGGAGATTTTACATCAACTCCAAACTCTCACGACCAACTTTATCCTCCCCCAAAGCTTTCATGCCTCATGTCTTTCCCCTCCTAATGTTCTCTCATCACTCCCTCCATTTAGGTGATTTATCTTTCCTTTATTTACATCAGAACTCACTCGATACTCGTCCAACATTTTCAGCATCTTTTCCCCCTCTTGATCTACTTAATTCTCCCTTTTGCACTCAGCATATTAACTTTCCTGCAGCAGCGTGGCTGTTCTCTGCTTTTTATATTTCCCCTGTTCTCGCCCTCACTAAACCAGCTGTGATGGAATTAACGGCCAAACGCGGCGACGCATCACGCAGCAAAAGCAAAACAGTCAAAGTGAAAGGGAGCCGCAACCGTTCTGGCAGTGTTATAAAAATGAAGTTTGGTTTGAGGCGTGAAGGAGCCGGCAGCGTTTTATGTCTTATTTTTGTCTGCGGGGTGGAAGACGTAAACAAACTGGATAATTGCTGTAACTTTTATGAAGCAGATCTGCTGAATCAGCAACATTCTGCCACTTGGGCCTATTAAGAGTGTTCATCCCATGTTTTGATCTCCGAGGTTCCAAAGGACAACGTTTCATTCACATCCCAGTAGAGTTTTTTTTTGTTACAGGTCACACACATCAACACAGGGCCAAACTTTATTGATGCCTCCAGGAACCAGCCTTGTTAGAGCAGCAGGTAAAGATGCAGACAGGCCGAGGAAACATCAACAGCGGATAAAGGTTTTTGCAAACTAATGCAAAATCTCTGTCAAATGATGCGAAATACAAACCAGATTCCCTGGTCGGTCCCGTCCGATGCAGCTGCTGCATACGTGGGGCAGAAAGCTTCATACACATGCACACAAATGGTTCTCTTAATTAGTACTTTTGCAAATTCAGACATGTAGCTTTCTGCCAGTTCTTCTGAAATCCAGCAATTAAAAAGACACCGCCGCCGAAACATGTTTAAACTATAACATTTCAGACACATAAAAAAAATGTGGTCGTTTTACTATTTTAGACTTTACTCATCCTAAAGGTTTCGTGACATCAGCTACTTTTAGAGTCCTCGCTGTGTGCAAATGTAGAACTAAAGCTCTTAAATGGCTGTTTGTGACTCTTTCATTCAAGTCAGCAAACTGTCTGACCAAAAACTGACCACACCCATCAGCGAGAGGAGGCTAAACCACTTTAGCTGCTAAATGCTAGTGACAGGGCTCCATCGTGGAAGGCTGCCAGTTGTTATTTGCCTGATTTCATCACCTGCATCTTGAAAAGCTGAGTCAGACCACACGTCTCACTGACGCCGCCATACAGTGTGTTGATGGCATCATCCAGGAGGCGTTTCATGGAGATGCTGCTGATGTGGAAATGGGATGTCCGTGTCTTTTTGGGCCAGCAGGGACAGCTGGGATCGACCCCCCCCGCCCCCCAGCCTTGTAGACACAGACCTGCCGGCTACATGCAGCTTTAACCCGGTGGCCCTGTCTCTCGTGTGCGATCTGCCTGAAGGCCGCAGGATGCTTCTCCCCCACCCCAACGCACCCACCTCCAGTTTGATATTCAGGCTTCTTCTTCAATCAAACTGATTTGACACATTTACACTGAAATGTGTCATGTCCTTATCTACAATGGGCAACTCGGACAGACACGAAACCCTGGAGCAGGTACCGCCGCCTCTCTGTCGCCACCTGGTGGAGGATATTTACGGAACTTCAACTCAGTCATGAAGACGCGCCACACGCCTGATAAATGCGCACCTTCAGTCTGTATCTGTAGGACTCTAACAGATGCACTCTGTCTACGCACACACACACACTCACACACACACACACACGCACACACACACACACACACACACACACGCACACACACACACACCAGTGCTGCCTGCCTACTATCTCCAGTTTGCAGCAGTGCAGAGCGACTCGGTTAAAAGCTGCTGGGTGGGTCCTAATTAGGTCTTTGAAGACTCGCTTTTGCTGCTCTTCTGAGCTTCTGACAAACTTCACTTTAAAGAGCCGCGGACACACACACACACACACACACACTCACACACCTCCTGTTACTCGAGGCCTTGAAGTTGATTCCAAACTGTAGATTTATGGGAAGACAATACTTAAACAGAGTTGTTGAGGCCAAGATCTTTTCTATTTATAAATCAACCTGGAAAATTGTTTCAGGTTTAATTAAAGATAATTTGGGCAATAACTTAGCAAATGGATCATTTCTACGTTACCCTTTAGACATGAATAAAATAGAACGGCGATGAAACCAGATGATCATAAATCTGTTTGTTTTCTAGTTCGTTGGTTTGAGCTACAGACTTGTTTTTGTTGTCTATCCAATTTTTTTGCACCACTGCTGAACTCAAACGTAAGAATAAACAATATTTAAAGTCAAGATTAAACGTTCTTCAGGTGCTGAAGAGCGAAGTGGGGGGGGGGGGGGGGGGGGTCATATGAAAGAACTTATCCAAAGTGCACAGAACTCCATATGTGTTTTTATGGGACATTTATCATCAGATAATTGCAATCATATGTGGATCATATGTTCAGATTATTTCAGGGTCTCCAGGAATCTGCTCTTGAAAGGTTGGAGCAGTTGGAAAAGCTCAGACCTCAGAGTGGGGTTAAAAAAAGTCCCTCGGTGTTCACCTAAAAATCCTTCTGCTTGTTTGTTACGAAGTGAAACGGGTTCCTGAGGTATTCTTTAAGCTGCTGCTCTACCACCCTCCTCTGCTCTGCTCTGCTCTGCTCTGCTCTGCTCTGCTCTGCTCTGCTCTGTGGAGGAGCTGAAGGGTGGGACAGAAGAATAAAGCTGAAGCTGAACGTTGGAGGTGGATGATGGAAGCTGCCTCACAGGCAGCAGCTCAGCTGTGCAGGTCACCGTTCTTCACCAGACCTTGACCTGTTCCTCTAAGTGTGGACATGTTGCAACAGGACAGAGGGTTTTTTTCCTCCTGTTTCAGGCAGAAATGAGGATTTTTCTTCACACCAGGAAAACATGGAGTCAGCGGCTTCCAGCTTTGGTTGGTTTTGCTCGTTTTAACTAAAGTGAGACACTGGATTCCAGAGCATCTGAACAGAAAGACTCCAGAGGAAGAGTGTGTCTCTGCAGAAGACACTCTTAGGTTGCACTTGACTTCAGACCTGCTGCTTCTTCTTTTCTGCTTCTCTTCTGTGCCAAAAACCCTTAAATTTACAACGCAGAAACATGAAGCACATGTAGCTCCTGCGGCTCTCGGTCTTGAAACTGGACCCCAGATCTCTCTCGCTTTCTCTCGCTCACACACACACACACACACACACAACACACACACACACACACACACACACACACACACACACACACACACACACACACACGGATGGAGCAGAGACATGAAAATATAGAAAACTAAAACTAACAGCGGTGGGGGTTTTGGAAAAGCTCTGCAGGGAGGGAGAGGAGGTGAATGTCTGGGAGAGAAGTCTGAAACAGAGGACCAGTGAGGATCTGGAGGATTTGAATGAGGTTGAGAAAAGGTCTGGAGTGAAGAGGAGGTCCCGGGTCTGAGGGAGGAGGCAGTACTTTCTGGCTCTGTGGTGCTCCGACACCACAGGTTCGCTTTAATACCAGAGAGGGAGGAGGAGAGGCCGGTCGACTCCTCAACAGAGCTCACACAGAAGCGGCCGTCGGCTCCTGACTGCGCTCCTCACACTTCTCGTTGAGCATCAGTGTCTCCGGGTGTTTCAGCGGCTTCGCTCCCGGACAACGAGTCCTCCTCACACCCTCTGCTTCTGTTTTGTTCACCGGAGAAAAGATCCACCACTGAAGCTCAGAACTCTCCTCCGCTCGGGACTCTTGACATGCCCGCACCTCCTCGCCGCTCTCCGGTCCGCGGCAGCCGCGCTGTCTCCTGCCTGCGGAGCGCGTTTTTGTCATTTTAATTTCGGCGTGATCACCGCGCGTCCACGCTGATTGCTGCTTTACATTCCGACACTAAGAGAGTAGGGACCTGGAAAAACCCCAAGGGAGCCTGGATCTTTTGATTTAACCCGTTTTTCAATTGGATTGAATATTTTTACTCCTTTATTCTTACGCCGGACGCCGTTTGTTGAGCAGCCGAGGATGACGCACCGCTGCTGGAACTCTTCCTCCTGGTCCACCTGTAGGCTTTTTCTCTGCTTGCTGCTGCTGCTCCAAACGCCCCGGCCTTCCTCGCCGCTAATTACAGGTATGATTACAGGGATCACACGGCTTCATAATAACACATCACAACGCCCACCGTGCGTAAAAGCTGCCCAAACCCTGGTTGCTTGGTGCGCCGCGTCTCCGCACTGCCTCGGTCTGTTTTTATTCCACCAGAATCAAAGTCTGACATGTGGCCTGAGTTAATTTGGTGGTCAGCTCGGCTGTGAGGGGAGGCAGTTGGAACCCTGCAGGAACATCAGGAGGAAACGGCGGCTTTAATCGGCGAAAGCACCTTTTCCTCGCTTTTTTACGGATCTGAGCATATTCGTAATTTTAGTTTATGTTATAAAATCTAAATGTCTGAATTATTTGGACTGCGGGACTGGTTGTCTGCCTCTTTATTCTTGGCTTTTTGTCACGGCATCGAAATAAATATGATATTTGAGGGAAGCAGCACGCAAATTACAGCATTAGAGAAATTGTTGGTTAAGCGCGCGAGACATTTAAGCAGCTTTCTACTTCAAATCAGGCTGGAAGGTGAAAACCACTTTCCTGAGCGGTGAGCGCGTCTGTCCCGATGTACGCGCGCTCCTGCAGCCGCGGCGCGCCGGGCGGGTGCTGACACTGATCTGATCCATCTTTCCTTTGAGGAAAGTCCTTTAGCACTCATTGGATTTGAGCTCCTCCAGAAATCTCCAGTGACGTTTGGTGGAGTTTCCTCATCACAAATCAGAAGGTTTCTGTTGGCGAGCTGATAAGAATCAGCTCTGCTGCTCCTGAAGCTAAGATGGGAATCAGGGAACCAAACCTGAACCAGATGAGCGTCTCTAGTCCAGAACGTGTGACAGAACCGAGAGCAGGAGGATTCTGAGAAGCAGCGACCTGCCTGTGTGTGCCGAGGAGCCTCTGATCCCGGCGGATCATGTTCCTCCACCTGGTATCCCAGACATGCTCGCTGTCTATTGTGGGCTGAACCACAGACCAGAAGGTTCTGGGTGGTTTGAGTTCTTGCAGCCGAGTGTTTGAATGTGTCACGGCAGCAGGTGGAGCGGCGGGTGTTGAGGTCAGCGGGTTGGCCTGAGCAGCGTCACTGGATCAGCGGCCACAACTTGACAGAACTTCACACACCAGCAGGAAACCAGCTGATAAGACTGGAAATCTTTCATCTTCCTTATCATTCGGGCTTTTACTCCCTCTTTCATTTCACCCTTTAGAAAATAGCAAAGAAAGAGTTGAATCAAAGAGACGATGGAGTTAAGGTTTCCTGAGTCACTAAACTGTTCAACTGGTTTAAATAAAAGCAAAAGTACAGCCTGAACCATCCAAACAAGGATCATCAAAGATTATAAATAGTCGGCTAACTGATTCAATTCTTCTGCTAAATAACAAAATGACAAAAAGAGTTAAATGTAAAAGTAACAGCTGCAATTTGTTGGATTCAAATAAGCACAAATTCACATTTGACTGAATAAAATCTTTGGTCATTTTAATCCTTTAGACTAACCAGTAAAAATAAAATCTGATCAGTAGGAATTGGAATTTTTATTATTTACACTTTCAAACAACAGATTTATGTTAGATTCACTTTAATGAGAATAACATTTTTATTTTTAACTACTGAGACCCGTACAGATGAGAGCGGAGGACCCCCCCCCCCCCCCCCCCCCCAGCCCCCCCAGCCCCCTCACTTACAGCCCTGCTAGTTTAATTATACTCGAAGGCTGTAAATTTTACAGCAGTGGTGGAGTCGACAGGGTTCGTCTGCTCTGCCTCAATCCAGAGACGGCTTTTCTACTGAGCCCGGAGACGAGGCGGCTCGGTTCCGCTTGGCCCGGCTTGAGTTGTTGTCGAGAGTGAACCCAGTTATTCTGAGTTGTGATGAACCAGGTCATGTGATGGACGATGTGACACCACCAACACGGCGGCTTGATGATCTGAATTACACGTACATGGTAAAGGAGGGTAAAGGATCCGGACGTGTGGTGGCTCAGGAATGCTGGAAGGACCGAAGGTTCCCTCAGGATCCAGTTTGTTTCTGTGGCCACAAATGTGTAATTAAGACGTGTTGAGCTGCGTTGCATAAGGATTCGAATGAATACGGGCCCAAAGTTGCAGCCAGAAAGTTGTGTTAGCATGAAATGTGCCGCAGCAGCTCATTTAGAGGAGTTCTCAGCAGAAAGATAAGATCGACAGGAAGATATTCAAGCAGAAACAGGAAGTAGTTTGACACTCACAGGGGTCAGTCAGGGTTGGGGCTTTACCTCCAGACCAGCGAACTTCCTCGGGGGAAGGAAGTCGTCATTGGAGTCCAAACAAACCTGGGCGATGGAGCGAGCGGCGGGCTCGCTCCCCGGCGTGACTGCTGCAGCTCGCCGGGCTGTTGCCAGCGAGATGTTGACATCTGTCTGTTTCTGCCCATAAAGTCGAGGGTTTGGGGTCGTTTCCTGCAGTTGGTTCAGGTTACATTTGCTCTCGTAACAAAGCGACTGACTCATGCTTTTAAGACCTCAGTTTAAATCCAACCACTTTAACCTGGACGGACGAAAAGGACAGTCGAAACACACACACACACACACACACACACACACACACACACACACACACACACACACACACACACACACACACACACACACACAGTTAATAACAGGCTTCTGACCACTAGTGGGCATCATAACAGTTTAACAATGTTTTAATTTTAAGGTTTGATTACATCAACATGGATTCTACTGTTGTTTCTCCATCTGTGGGGGCTGTAGACTCTGGCTGGACATTGGTGACCAGGGCAGAGAGAACAACCATCAGACTACACTGATAATGCTAATGATAATGCTCTGTGTTTGCAGGGACGGAGGCCAGCTGTGAGAATGAAGGAGAAGTCCTCCACATCCCGAACATCACCGACAATCCCTGCATCACCTGCGTGTGTCTGGTAGGAAGTGTGCATCTTGTGTTTCACTCCATTAAACGGTTTCCACGGCGACCATTGTGCCTTGAGCCGCTTCTTCAGGTTTCCCAATCAGCCTCCTCACGCAGCGATACTGCTATTTGCCGAGCTGATTGTTCAGGTGGTTCTTATCAGAAGACCTTTGGGCCGGTGAGACTCCTGAACCTGAGCTCCATCAGCATTCTGAGCATGTGGCTTTCTATCGTCTGTCGTCACGCTGTCCTGGCTCAGCCCGGCTCAGGCCGGCTCAGCCCGGCTCAGGCCGGCTCTGCCCAGCTCTTAAAACAGCCTACAAAACATGAGGGGATGACTCTGTCTGGAACACGTGCGCTCTGACTCCTGAGCCGAACCAGCCGCTGCTGTCGGGGTCTTTGTTTAAGGGGATGAAGAGGGAGCAACAAGGGCTTCTGTCTCGCTGCCTCCAGGAAGTGCACGGGCGTGAACACCAGAGCTGCGTGTCGGCGTGTGCACAGTCGTGTTGCTTCTTTGTGATTGGCTGGAGAGCCTGGAGCGTCCGTCTTTTATCCATTTCACATGGAGCAGTTTTAGGGTCCATTTCAGCCGACTTTGTGACGATCACTGACTGATTATTGGACCTGATAAGCAGCATTTCTGAGATTGTTTGTGACCATTTAACAACAGCCAATACCTTTTAGCCATCAAGGTCCCAGATAGACGCGCGCTCAGATCCGCTGATCTGTTTGTTAGTGAGCAGGTCGGGTTTTTCATTTTTTAATTCAAAATGAAGTTGAATGAGTCAGTGTTGACAAGAGGGAAAATAAGAGGAGAATCCAGCAGAAGTTTTTAATTATGCTTGAAAGTTGGACTTTCATCATCTTTTCCTTCCGAATTGTGAAGAGTTTGTTTTGCTGGTTCCTGGTTGGCTGCTGAGAGGAGACGTCCTCCGTTATCAGGCAGACATCAGCCAGAGTCTCGCTGAATGGTATCAGTCATCAGCAGCCAATGGGTAGACTTTCATCTCTGCTTTAGCCTGCTCACACACACACGCACACACGCACGCACACACACACACACACACACACACTCCTCAAAACTGGTTAAAGTATTTCTTTGGTTAACTTTGACTTTGACTCTTGCGTTTTATCCGATTTGCTGCTTCGTCCCTCCGAACTGCAGTGATTCTTTTCTGCAGTTCCCGTTTGATCCATTTGATCACGCTGACGGATCTGTCACGTGACGTCAAGGTTAAAGTAAGAATGAATGAGGTTCTTTTTCATTTATTCCACTTCCTCTTCCTTCATCCCCCTGAAAGGCAGATTTTCTGTGTCGCCGTTCCGTCTTTAGGGGGGTTGGTGAGCCATCGTGGCTCCAGTGTCACTCATACATGGAGGGGGCAGGGGTGGATTTGGGGGAGTGGGGGGCTGGTTGGCGCTCCAGTTGGTCCAGGGAACCTTCTAAAGGCTCACACACACACACACACACACACATACACCCTGACATACAGAGGAGCTATTGTGCGTGTCAGGGTGAGGCCGAACGCTGTAATGGGGCCAGGAGTGGATGTGGCTGACAGACTGACTGACAGGTCGGTCGCCTTGACGATCTGTTATCTCGGAGGGAGTCGGTCCCTCTCAGTCACCCCTTCATCGTCCTGGTGTATCCGTCTGTTCATCTCCATGTCGTTTTTCCACTCCGTCATCGACTCTTCCTCCTCTTGCTCACCCACAGATCAGCTTCTTTCTCTCATCGCCCGGGAATATTTGTTTCCTCTTTGTGGAAATCATATCCAGAAATAACTTACAAAACAATATAGGATTGTTATAATTATGTAATTAATACATCTCATTACTTATTCTTAATCATATTCACATACAGAAGAACAGCACTGATTAATTGTGCACTTTATGCACGTCATCATATTGTCAGTAAGATTTAACGCTCTGATACTCTGATACTACATTTAATTATTTTAAATATCAGCAAAATTATTTGTTCATTAATCAAATTTAGGTACCATATATTCTAAATATATACTACTTTAGATACTATTTTTAAATATTACAATTAAAAATAATTCATCTGATTTTTTTTATTAAAAATAATAAATCTTTTTTTTTAAACATACAAATTATGGAAATATTTTAGTCTGACAAATGCTGAGTTTGAATTAAGAGTTCTGGACTTTATTATTAAATATCACCCTTAAAATAATGTAAAGAAACTAATAAACCAGGACAATGAAACAAATTTTCTGAAGTAAAAGTAAATCATTTGGCTCAAAAATGTTCCTGCAAAATAGTGACAAACAAAATGATAAACAGAAGTTTCAAAATTGTCAAAGAATTCTGACTGAAATCAACAAATGTACTAAATACATGAATAATTTATCAGTTTAATCTGCTGACATCATCTGGGATTTATTCCGCGGGGCTCAAAGGTCAGAGGTCATAGTAGCTTGTGAATCAATCAAACAAACATTCCACATTAACAAAACACAGTTTTACACTCGGAATCTGATCGATGTTAGAAGGGGTCAGAGGTCACTTCCTTTCACAAACAGTAGCTGATCAATACAAGAGGAGCGACGTTTTCCTGATAAATGAAGCAGCAGCCAGACAGAAGCATTAAAGAAAGAGATGAAAGCAGTGAAGAGGACTCAGAGGAGCAGATAAACCACGGCTGGAGCGATCCAGGCGACTTACCTCAGGCAAAAGTTAACAAAGCACTTAACCCGGAACTTAATTTCAGGTAATATTGGACCGATTGTTTGCCTTCCTCTTTATTCATTTGGGTGGCACCAACGTTCTGAGAGTTAAAGTCAGTTTACATTTAACACACTCGGGATTAAAGTATCATTTTCATATTACAAAAGGTGCTTTCCTGTAGTGTAAAATCACAATAACTTATAATTACTTAATAATTCCTGGTACTCTGATTACCTGGTTTTTACTCCGACCAGCAGGGGGCGATGTTTTCATGAGTAAACCCCGACATCAGCTCAGCTCAGCAGTGTCGCTGGTTCCCATCGGCGTCCTTCTCCTCTTGTCTCGCCAGTAAGCCGCGGCGGCTCCTGCTCGCTGGCAGGGGGTCATGACCTGTTTGTTTTGGAGGGGGCGAGAGGTTAAAGGTCACCCTGGCAACGAGGGCTGGGGGTTTCAGGGGCATTGGGAGGGGCGATGTCCAAAGGCTTAAGTTGGTCTTTAAATCTAAGGGTTCCTCTTCGGCACTGAGAGACGGAGGCCAATGTTTTCATGACTGTCAGACAGGAAGTGTGAAAAACAAGAAGAGAGGAAGTGAGATGATAAACAAAGGAAAGAGCCGTAAATTAACAATGTATTTAGGTTTATGAGGTCGTAAATTTACAAATGGAGTGAGAAGATGGTGTGAAGAAGAAAGTACCGTAAACGCCAGCGCCTGCTAGTGGCTGACAGGTGACACCACCGAAATGTTCATTGAGATTATTATTTAACAAGTGTGTGTGTGTGTGTGTGTGTGTGTGTTGTGGGGGGAGGGGGTGTCCGACAGACCAGCTTTGGTACTGTTTATAAGGTGTGGTGACCCGTTTAGGCCTTTGACCCTTGAAAAAAGGTGTGTGTGTGTGTGTGTGTGTGTGTGTGTGGGTGGGGCCTGTTCTGTGTTCTGAAGCTGAAGCTGAACACAGACGAGAAGTTCATCAAGAAGAGAGAGGACTTTCACTTTAATATCAAATTACAAATTTAATCTGAAAGTTAAAAGCATTCAGAATCTAAGAGCAGCTCCATGTCTGTCATCCATTATTGCAAACACGCTCGGAGTGTGAGAGAAACACTGAGAGCGTGTTTGCAATAATGGATGACAGACATGGAGCTGCTCTTAGATTCTGAATGCTTTTAACTTTCAGATTAAAAGTCCTCAAACACCAAATCGAGTAAATTATGATCTCTTACACAGAAGAATACAGAATATTCCTTCAGCCAATGTGGCAAACGCAGATCTTCTTGACGAACTTCTCGCCTGTGTTCAGGTTCAGGCACAAAGTTCAAAGACGTTTATTCCTCCTCTGTGACCTCATCCTTGTGCCTGATGCTATATTCAACCACACTCATTTATTTTGGTCCTCGTTTGATCCGTGCTCGTCACGGCCGCCCGCCACAGTGCCACATAGTCACGAGACCTGCCAGCCTGTTTTATAAACCCTCAGTGTGTGAAACAACACACACACATACACACACACACACTTGGAGTGTGTGGATAAGCTCTCCAATAAAAGCTGGGTGTGAAAGTGGAGCCATTTAAACGAGTGCGGATTCCGTCCAGTCTCTGTTTGAGATGCCGGATGCGGCGCAGAGAGCTCGTCAGGGCGACAGGAGACTGGCTGAACTGGTGTGAAAATTCACAGCTCCAGCCATGAAAGTCGACTCTTCATAAATATGGCGAGCTCCCATAGCATAACGCTGGCATGGCTGGTTCTGGACCACTGGAGGACGAGACAGGAAGTGAAGTTTCACTGTGGACATGAATGAATTTATGAGTGCGGCCATCTTGTGCTGCGGATGATGCGTTCAGGAGTTAAAAAAGCGTCAGTTTTTTGTGTGACCCCCCCACAGCGTCAGTGCTAGTCATCAAATGAAGCTACATTTGTTTTACCTGTGTTTGCTGAAGACGTTTGTCTCCTCCTGTCATCTTCTCTGCTGCAGGATGGGAAAGCCGATTGTAAACAGGAAAAATGTCCGCTGGTGTCGGAGGACTGTGCTCTGGTGGTGAAGCAGACGGGAGCCTGCTGTGAACGGTGTAAAGGTACGTCACATGACCACTACCACGTTACTGTACCTGCAGCTGCACCACCGAGAGCTGACTGTAATTACACAGCAGAATCAGAGAGGCACTGGAACCACACACACACACACACACACACCACACACACACACACACACACACACACACACACACACACACACAGGCCTTCAGGAACCACTTTACGTACAGTACCAAAGCAGCCAGTTCTAAATATGACCTGTGGGAGTAGAGATATATTATTTACCTCACATATGGGCACACACACACACACACACACACACACACACACACACACACACACACACACACGGACCAAAGGACAGCCTGTGTGTATGGAGACAGCATGGCTGCAGAAATGGGTCACCGTTGGGTTTACAGGCGGCAGAAATTCCTCCGTTTCACACATCAGATCCAGCTTTCCTGAACCTTTACATGTTCCAGTCCTACAGACGTGTGGAGACCCCAAAGATCAACACTAACTTGATTATAAACACACTGACCAACCTTCCAAAAGATGGATCTTTATGCTAAAAACACAAAAGCTTTTAATGTCTCATTAGTGCTGCTAATAGTCTGTTTAATTCTCAGATTAATGTCTATATGTTTTGGGGCATTTTTCAAATAATCGCTCTCTCTCTCTGACTGACACAGACAAACGTGTACACACACACACGTGTTCTCACCGGCCATGCTTTTGTGTGCGATTCCAGGACTTTTACAACACTTCGTTAGCGCACATGTGACAGGCTCCACTTAGACTTGGAAAGCACCTTGTTGCCGTGGAAACTTCTGTTACTTTGCTGTTGTGTGGGCGACTTGTGGCCACCGTGACCAAATTTATGACCCCGCTGTGAAATTACCCCACATGTCAAATCACCATTTTTCTTTGAGTGACGAAATCATGGTGCAGTTAAAGAGTCCGGCTGGATCCATTTATTCGCCGGAGTTTGGTTTAAAACAACTTCTCTGGCCAGAACTTTATTACACAACTTTATAACACTTAGTAAAAGAAGTGAAGAGCCGTCTGAACCGAGTGCTCATCTGAAATATCTGACAACATCTGTGTGGTTTAGGAAACTGTCCCCATCTCTGAATAACTCTGCCTGGATCAGGTCTGTGCTACTCTGCTGCACTGTCAGATGGTTTTACGCTCAGGGAAGCAGATCGATGCCCCGATCAGGTTTCCTAGGAGTTGAACATTGATCACACTTCCAGAAAATTGCACAAAAAAGAACAAAATATTCACGTGGTGCTGAGTTCACAACCCGAGACTACAAATGTCAAACTATTAGGTCTTCGAATGAAATCTAACCATGTAAATGACCACAAAATGACCCAGGGACCATCGCAAACCCTTGATCAGACCCCAAACTGCTCTGATCTCCTGACCCTTACCCTCATATGTACATCACACTTACATTATCAGCTGACACACAGTCAGAGTTACAGTTGTAGTCAGAGTTGCTGTCAATTACAGTCACGGAGTTACAGACAAACTTACAGATTCAAAACAGCACAAAAACTGAACAAACTGTCTTTTTTCCTCTGTATGTTAGGCTGCATGTTGGACGGACGATCTTATAACAGCTCAGTGTCCTGGACCACCTCCACCAAACCCTGCATAACCAGGCGCTGCCAGGTGTGTGTGTTCGTGTGTGTGTGTGCATATGTGTGTTTGTATGTGTGTTGGTGGGGGGGGGGGGGGGGGGGGGGTAGTGTAAGTAATAGAGATTTAGGTGAGACGCAGGTGTGTAGAGGACACAGCAACCAGAGGGACGACAGAATAGAGGTCTGGAAGAACCTTTTTCAAAGTATCCACACTTGTGTTATGGGACAGGAAGGCGTCATCACCGAGGCAGAGGCACAGTGTGTCGTCCACTGCAAGAACCCCAAAATCCACCCCAAGAAATGCTGCCCTACCTGCCCCAGTGAGTTACACCTGAACCGCCTTCTGCACTCACATCTGCCCACGCCTGTTAATACGGCATTTTATTCTTTCTCGGCCTTTTCATTCAAATAAATCTGCGCGTCCACCAGGCGGCGCAGTTTAGCTCAGTTTGTTACAGTTTTTGTGATTCATTACATGACTATTTAATCGGTTTTTGTTTGGAAGGTTGTATCTTTGAGGGTCACCTGTACAAAGAGAAGGAGGAATTCAGTCCTGAGGGTAAACCCTGCATCAAGTGCACCTGTACTGTGAGTACACACACACACACACACACACACACACACGCACTCCTCCTCCCCTCCTCAAATCATCTACACAGTTTTCTTGCTTTTTAAGCTTAAGTTTCTAAAGGGAATCATCTGTGTGGGTTCAGGGAGGACGGACACTCTGCATGAAGGAGGCGTGTCCTGTGCTGTCATGCCCCGCCCACCTCACCCACACCCCACCTGGACAGTGCTGTCCGCGATGTCTGGGTAAGTTTCTCACTTTGACGTCAGAACGTTTGTGCTGGTTCTTCTGGACGCAGTGGGGCTGAGGGCAGATGCTGCACCTTCACACTCACCTTCTGGCCCCCGGCAGGTCAGAGGAAGGTATTCGATCTGTCTCTGGGAAGCTGTCTGTTCCACAGCGAAGTCTACGAGAACGGAACTTCCTTCATCCACGACACCTGCACCACCTGCACCTGCAAGGTTCCACCCGAAAATCTGTCTGAATCTTCCAGTTCCTTTGGCCCATTTGTCCAACCCAAATCAACTTTTCTTCGTCTCACCAGGATTCCACAGTGGTGTGCAAGAGGTGGTGCTCACGCCCCGGGAGTTGCCATGGCAACCGGTGTTGCGACGAGTGCCTGTCCTATGTGAAGGTGGAGGATGTGAAGTACTGTAGAGTCCGCAACAAGATCTACAGGGTGAGAGATGGATGGATGGATGGATGGATGGATGGATGGATGATGGATGGATGGATGATGGATGAATGGATGGATGGGTGATGGATGGATGGATGGATGGGTGATGGATGGATGGATGGATGGACATTCTGATCTTTGGTTGTGTGCAACAGGAAGGGGACATGTGGTCGTCTGTGAACTGCACCCTCTGCGCCTGTGTGAAGGGAAACATCGAGTGTCGACCCAAACAGTGTGTGCCAATCAGCAGCTGCCCCTCGGTGAGTAATGGGTCCCTCGGCCAATCAGTGTCCTCAAGGTTCTGCGTTTCTTTTCGGTATTAAATATCACCAGTTTCATGCAAAAACAGTTCAGTTTGGTTCAGTATTCTGACATATGCGGCATGTAAGTAAAGGGAGGATGAAGTGGGAGCTTCTCTTAAGTGAGGACCAGCATCTCCAGCGCCCTCTGCTGGTGGGCTGGAGTTTCAATGCACTTTCTTGATTATTCCAGATAGAACTCTGAAGCTCAAACCCTGGATTGTTCTTTAGTTAGTTGTTGCTTCCATTGCAAACGTTCAGATACATTTAAGATACATCTACATTTTCTATGAGCTGAAAATAAAATCATGTAAAAAACTTGGCAGATGGAAATAATGAGCAGAAGGGACAAGGCTAAAGTGAGCTATTGGGTTTCTCCTTCAGAGCGTCCCCCGCTCGTTAGCCCATTAGTGATGTTCCGCTCAGCAGAACCGTGGAATCGGCTGTCAGACGCTCTGTGAACCGTTGGCAGCGGCCACGTTTTCCTGCTGCATTCACCTGTTGCAGAGGTTGTTCGAGGGTCATCTGTCGGCCGGTGGGTGATGGAGTGGATTCCTAACATACCGCCTGGCCGCCGTCGGTCACGCAGTCAAAGGCGACGTCGGCGTCAGTCCAACTTCACACACTTCCAGCCGCTAACAAGCCCCCGCCTGTCGCTGATGGAGGTGGTGAACAGAAAGAACTGAAAACACAGCTGAGGAACACTAACTTTAATCTAATCCCACCTCCCCACCCACCTCGACCCAACTGGGCCAGGGCCAATACCAGTGGACATACCAATTATCCAAATATAACACATGTGTGGTCATCCATCATGAACTGACCTCAGTGTCAGACTACTGGAAACCCTTTGATGTCATTTCTGATCGATTAGAGGAGGGTTCGCGTGTCAGGTGCTGTCCGTTCACACATAATTGTGCTCATGTACGAGCAAGTGTGCGCCTGTACTCAGAGTGCACCGTGGTCCAGAGGAGGTTAGTGTGAGGACAATGTTTGACTTTCAAATGGCTCGAATCCCAGGTTTAATCCCCGATTAATGTAACAAATGTACCGTAATTTATAACCTGCACGGGTGGTGTCAACATATCAGTGTGTGGAGCTCAAAATAAAGTCCGTGTGTGAGAGAGACCTTTGTCAGGGTCACACACTCTCTCCGATGCTGTCATTGTGCCGTCAGCAGCAGGTCGGCTGAGTGCGCACGTCCCTTTGGAGACATCAAGCCCCCGAACAGCCTTTTGTCTGTGTGACGTTTGAGTGACAGCAGAGAAGAGATTGCCTATATTTAGGTCCTTGAAAACCAATCTCTGTCACCGTGTGTGTGTGTGTGTGTGTGTGTGTGTGTGTGTGTGTGTGTGTCCAGGTTTCTCAAAAGGCAGCCCTCTTCAAAGCCAGAGATTGGCCTTTGTGCAGAAGTTCAGAGTCTGGAGTGTGTATTGAGTGTGTGTCTGTGTGTGATGACAGATGAGTGCTGAGAGACAAGGAAAAAAAGAGTGTTTGTGGGACTGAGGGGCTTCCCCGGGGTTAGGGAAAAGTGTGTGAAAGGGTCTTCTGAAGTGCACTTCTGATACACACACACACACACACACCACACACACACACACACAACACACACACACACACACACACACACACACCGTTTCCTGTTACACTGGCTGTGGTTGAAGTTTGGAGTATCTGGGTCTTTGCGGGGGTCCTGGTCAGAAACGTGTTCCATCTGGATCCCAGCAAAACGTGAAGCGTGCGCTTGATCTTTGCTTCAGGATGATTTCAACCTGTTTGTGCTGCTGTTTTCAGTCATGAGCCTCACGGTGTTCCTCTCCACCTCACAGAATAAGATCCTGAACAGGACCGGCTGCTGTCCCGTCTGCACTGAAAGTGAGTCTTTCTTGGTTGAAACGCAAAAGCCCAAATAGCTCCAAACAATACCATCACACACACACACACACACACACACACACACACACACGTCCATCTGTGTGTGTCACAACCCCTGAACCACTTTTATTTCATCTTTGGTTTCCTCCTTCTCTCTACAGAGCCGGGCGTCTGCACAGTGTTTGGGGATCCTCACTACAACACCTTCGACGGGAGAACCTTTAACTTTCAGGGAACCTGCCAGTACATCCTGACTCGTGACTGTGGTGGCGCCCCCTCTGGTACACCAGGGAATAACATCGTTAACGACCCAGACTCCAGCTTCATGGTAGATATTTACCAACAGAATACAGAAGTATTTTAGATTTTATATGTGAATTATAAAAATACTCACTGATTAGCTTAGCAGAGCCAAAAGTATGGAACTATGGCCGTTTTATTTATTTATTTATTCATTTTCTCGTTTGAATTTTCACTGATCCCATAGAAAACAGGTAAAACATGCCTGACAGCCGATCTGCATGCTCTACTTATTGTAGGTCCTGGTGAAAAATGACGCCCGGCGGACACGTTCCTTCTCCTGGACTCAGTCTGTTGAGGTTCGACTGGGAGGATTGACCCTCGGCCTCCATCAGCACCTGACGGTCCGGCGGAACGGCACCCGCATCGCCCTGCCCTACCACGGCCCCGGAGTGCACATCGACCTGGACGGATACCTGCTCAAACTCACCACCATCGCAGGTCGGGACCCAACACGCCAGATTTCATTTCTTTACTGTGAAGCCTCGCAGCACGTTTGCAGACGATGACCTCATTTACAGGTCTGGAGATCACATGGGACGGCGACAGTTTTGTGGAGGTCGTAGCCGCCCCGCACTTGCGCGGACGCCTCTGCGGCCTCTGTGGCAACTACAACGGCCACAAACGCGACGACACCATGGGAGGCGACGGCCTTTTCAAATTTGACGTGGACGAGTTTGCTGAGTCGTGGCGGGTGGAAGGAAACGAGGTTTGTTCTCAGCAGCACCCGCCCCGTCGCTCTGCACCCTTCTTGTGCCACGGCACCGTCAAAGTCAAGTTCCGGGCCCATCGCGAGTGTCAGAAGATAAAACTGTGGGAGTTCCAGAAGTGTCACCGTGTGGTGGACTTTACGCCATTTTACAGGTGAGCCAGACACGGACGCGCTTCCACAGACCACTAGAGGGCGATGTGGGTGCTGTACACAACTATCAGCCCTGCAAAGACCCAGAATCACCTTAAATAAAGAAAAATCCTGATTCAGAGCCTGAGAGCTGCTATGACAGCCACCTTGTGATGCTCTTGTCATCCTCATAGATCATGTGTGACGGACATGTGCGAGTGTCCGATCCACAAAAACTGCTACTGTGAGTCCTTCATCGCCTACAGCCGAGCCTGCGAGAGGGAGGGGGTGTCTGTCCCTTGGAAGGCTGACACCACCTGTATGGGTGAGTGAGAGTGCAGGAAGAGTTATTTCAGTTTGGATTTAGAATCCTTACGAGTAAAGTGGAACATGTCTGAATGCCTTTATGGGTCGTCGTTATTGGGGACCAACATGTTTTAGCCGGAGTTTGAGATTAACATCCATATGTTTATGACTCCCCCCCCCCAGCTACTCAGTGTAAACATGGTGCCGTGTACGACACCTGTGGACCGGGCTGCACCAAGACCTGCGATAACTGGAACGAGATCGGCCCGTGCCACAAACCCTGCGTGGCCGGCTGCCACTGTCCCGCCAACCTGGTGCTGTTCCAGGGACGCTGCATCAAACCCACATCCTGCCCTGGCCGGTGACCTTCGTGATGCGGGTGGGAGACGGGTGGGAGGGGTGGAGGCAGACGGGTAACGCTGCGGTGACATCGGCGGTACGAGCTACAGCGATGGAGCCAAAGACACTTCAGGGACGGGCGCTGATCCACATAAATACGTTTGACCTCTGACCTATGTGTTCATGATGGAGGACAACACGGTGTCAACACATCCATCGCAACCAGACACTGATGTGGAGAAAAATGAACTCAGAGGCTTTATTATTCTGACTGCCAGAAGAAAGTTGCTAACGTTGCCGGGGACGGCCGGAACACGCTTTGGGCCGCAGGACTCTTGAGTGAGCCAACGCGGTGCCTGAACGTCTGTCAGGAACAGGAAACCTCTGACGCATCATATCAAACTGACCTTTTGATCTGTAAACTGTAAGCTAACCAGATTTCTATGAAAGTCAGGTTTTTGTTATTATTGTTTAATTATTAATATTATTTGTTTTGGATGGTGTTAATTTATATATCGGTCTGTTGTCGTAGCAGGAGCCAGAATCATGAATAGAAATGTTATAAATGATTTAAAGGGAAACAAGTTTATTTATGTATTTGTTGTGTACTTGTGTGTTAACTGAAGAGAAAATGTGACTCCATTGTTGCGCCGCTACAGGAAAATGTTCTGTACTGTGTTGAGCTCCAAGTGCAGCCCAAGTTTCACCTCTGTGATCGTTAAAGAAGAGCAAAAGAATCTTTACTCAGAGTTCAGAAATCTGTTTTATTTTCCAAAAAAAGAATTAAAAAGTAAACACTCTCTTGAGGATCGATGATGCTGGAGCACCGTGCACGCGCGCACGTGTGGGGATGGATGCAGGTTTCTGTCTCGTTATGGTTTCAGAGAACGTTGCAGATGAAGTTTGATGCATCTTTAACGGAATTTTCTGCAGCTTCTTTGGTGAGTACATTAAATACCTATAAAATATTATTACCTCTAGTGTATTAAACTTGTCTGGCTGTATTAGTGCACATTTTATTATCATAAGCTAAAAATAGTTACATTAAGCCTATAAAGTATCAGCTAGTTTGAGTCGCGTCCTCATCCTTCAAAATATCTGAAATGCCTTCGCTAATTTATGCAGTTTGTGATCTGTTTGGACAGTGACGGTACCAACTAAAATACAACCGAAAACACAAGCCAGTTCCAGTTGGATTAACATGATCAAACACGGACTAAACCATCTAAAGGTCCTTTATCAGTCAAGCAGAGAACCCCGACGGAACCGTTTATGTGAGGTTAGAGCGCCCCCGTGTGGTAACGCCATGTCATTAAAAGAAATCACCAGCACTTTAAATACCGCTGCACACTTTTAATATGTTTAATATTTGTACAATTATACATGACTATAACACAAAAACTGTAGCACAAAAATCCAGAACAGTCCATTCAAGAACACTGCAGGTTTCAAAGGTAAAATTAGCTTCTTTATCCAACAGTTTCTCATAATTTATAGAAAAGTCTAATCTGAAAACAGCTGCTGGACTGACAAACATGAGTCAACCATCCTGTGATGGATCATTTCTTCAGTTAACAGCTGCGTCTGTGTGCACGTGTACGTGCATGTGTGTGTGTTGAATCAGTAATAGAGGTGGCCGTCAACAGAGATCAACCTTATTCAGAACATTATAAAAACAGACACAACCTAAAACATAAGCAAGTTCCAGTTGGATTAACCTGATCAAGGCCTGATTAATGGCCGATAAGGTTTCGTAGCAACCTTTCTGTTGAGGTGAAGCAGTTTGTGGAACTTTCTCCCGAAACTTGACTTCAGTTGTGGTTTTAAAAATAATGCTGTTATGTGATGCTGTTTGAACGCTCCTGCTCTCTGCATGTAACCAGGGGCCACTCTGCTCTTTGGCATTGAACTTTGCAACATTCAGCTGGTTTGTTCTCCACTGTAAGGCATGAGGGGCTCCTGTGCAAGAGCCTTTATAGAAAAATAAGGACTGTTAAAAAAATAAGGATTGTTTTTTTTTTAAAACAATCATCCTGCTGATACAACACAGGAAACACAGTGAAGCAACATGAAAATAAAGCTCTGAAATATTTTTCTTTGTGTTAAAACTTCTCATTGAGATATTTGACCTATAGTGATGTTTTGAACATCCGCAGGTCTCTGAGAATACCGTATCTGGTCCCAATGAGCAGGAGAACACACAGACATCTACACAGAATCATCAGGAGGAGCATTTTTTCAGCAGAAAAACTCACACAACTTACATAACTGAGCCTACTTTCAACTATTTAGGTTGCAATTTGTGATCTTTGAGTGAAAACCTCAGTTCAACGTTAACACTCACATTTTGATGGTTGTCTCTAAATGGTAAATTAAAACTTTAACCATAAATTGGATAAGGTATCACATGTCTTAACCTACATTTTCGGTCACTTTTGGTCAATTAATGACTATTTTAAAACATGAATCACACTGAAAGTAAAATAAAGTATCGTAAAAGTGAATTTTAAAAGTGCAAAAACCTTTTCTCAAAACACATATCAGCAAATCCCATAAAAATTCAAAACCTTTTAAAACTCGGGTGATGTTTAGGGTTTATGCAAAACACATTCATGTATAAATACTGTTTCTTTGTTTTCTCTCCATCAGTCAAGAAATTCTCAAATATTCTGCACTCAGAAGGTTTCACTGACTTTATGGGAGTTGTGGATATTGTTCATTTTCTGGCATAGTCTGGGTTAATCTCAGTTCACAGAACAACTGAATATGATGATCAACAACTCGCCAACAGCTTATTAATGAACTCACCGCCACTTCAGACATGAGCATCTCTTCCCTATTTCACCAAAAAGACCAAGGAAACAGATAACAAGAGGACAACAGCTGCTCCAGATACTGAAAATATGTGTTTGCACTCTGATAGATCATCTTCCAAACCTACGGCAGTTTTCCTAAACTGTTGCTATACAAAAAATATACATCTAAGAAAATACACTCTTAAGAGTTCCAGGATGTCCAGCTTTACAGAAATATAAAAATAAAATGGATCAAACTGAGCTATACAACTGAGGTCAACTATCACAGCAAAGGAAAGAGTGAACCAGGGGAAGGGTGGAGAAAGAGAGAGAGAGAGAGAGAGAAAATGACCAGCAGAGAGATCAGTTGTCATCACTGTCGCTGCCCGACTCACTGAGCTGAAGGTCGTTTCCTGTAGAGGGGAGAAGTGGAAACTTCTAAAAAGACAGCCAATATACTACCCATAATGCTTTGTGCAACAATATCTGGAGGTTATTAGGATACGCTAATTTACTGGCAGACAAGAAAACACGTACGGAGTGTGTTCATCAGCTGGTTGTTGCCTTGTTGCCTGTCGGCTCCTCCGTTGCCTACCGGGTGGCGGTTGGGGGATGTGTGGCCGAGGGGACGCGGCGCCTCGCGCTCTTCATCACTGCTGCTGCTGTCATCGCTCCCGGACGCGCTGGCCGAGTCAGAAGAGCTGCTGCTGCCAGTGCTGCTCATCTGCTCGATCACGTCTACCTCAGCACGCAACTCTGCCAGCAGCGACGCACACGTTTAATCTCTATTCATTTTAAAAGGCATCTTAAAAAACATCACATATGAGGGATGAAATATGATCTGGTCTTCAGGGTGTTAAAGTCAGGCTTGGCTTTACTGGAGCTGCTCACCTCTCTTGATGTCATCGAGCTGAGGCTCGGGGGAGGGATTATCCTTTGGAGATGGGGAGGTTTTGGCACCAACCCCGGGCTTAATGGGGGCTCGGAACAGCGAGCTGGGCTGGTTGGAGCGAATTGACTGCTGCTCGATCCGGGCCTGAATCTTACTGCTGCCCTCGGCCCTAAAACAGCCACAGCTTGTGTCACCCTAACTGCTGAAGACTTTAAATTATCTTTGACATTTTTTTTTTTAGAAAAGGCAAGTCAAAGATATTAAATCGAACTACACTTGAGCATTCAAACATTACATCTGAACAGCTTACCGGGTTTTCTTAACTTGGATGCTGCTGCTCAGTTTCTCCAGCACAAATTCCCCAGTATCGTGGTTGATGATGAGCACGCAGTCTTTCTGGTAGGGTCGCTTGTTCCCTTTGAATACAGTCATGGGGGGTGTAGAGCCCTTGAAAGAAAACAGTTTAAATAAGCACAGCCCACATGTACACTGACTTTATGACAGGGACCTTTTAGTTCCCCCTCTACACTTAAGAATTCTATAAATCTGGCAAATGGCTGCTTCTTGTCTCTTCATTGGTTTGTTGCCTTTCACTGAGTGGCAGCTGATTGACTCTAAGGTTCACCCCCACTCCAGTTAGCTCTTCTGCCACACGCCAACATTCAGCTTCATACCCGTGCACCCTCACCAATCCTAAATCAGCATCAACATGCAGGGAAAGGTGTTTGAGTATTTAGAAGGGGAATGGTTTGTGTTCCTTTGCGCCCTCCCAGATTACCGGGATATGAGGTAAGGTTATGGTGACTTCATCGCCCTTCCCAACCTGCAGCTCCCCCTCACAGCTCGTGTCAATTGATGCTGGTTTAAAATCATCTGAAAAAGAACATGGGATCAAAGAAGATAATAAAGTGGAGCAATGGTTCTGAAAGTGAGCCAGGAAATACTAAAGAAGATGATTGCAAGTACTTTTTAAAAAACAGTGTAATGTATTGTAATTATTTGTAGTTACAAGGGATTGCAAAATGAGAAACAATGTTTTTCAATATTTGAAAAACGCACGAAAGACATTTGTCGCTACTTTTAACCTCCAAGATCCTCTGAAGAAGGCTGAAAAATTAAATCCATTTTACGTGGCTTTGTAAATAAGTTTACTTCTAAACATATAGGAAAATAACCTTTCATTCAATTTCTATACATAATTTACCACAGAGTTATATAAGCAGGACCAGGAAGCAAAACATTAATAGAATACAATGCAAAATTGGAACTTTTTCGTTCACACTCACATCTGATCGTATGAAATGAAGATTTTGGCCTTTTCTCAAAGCTTTCGCCGAGCTTCAAAACATGCTCCTCTTTGTCCAGGGGCGGATTTGTACTGCCATTCATGTCTAGTTTTTAAGTTAATAGGTTATTTCGCATTGAAGGTAAATATCCCGAACCAGAATTCTTCCGGGAATATAAAAAGAAGCAAATTACAGGACAGTAACTCTACTGTAGCTAGTTAGCCGTTAGCATAACATTCCGTTCGCCATTTTGGTTCCTCCTTTTCCGGTTTGGTCCGATAGTCAAATGGGACCGACAACGAGTAAAATAAAGGATTTTTTTGGTTGTGAAATGTTAACAGAAACATCTCGCACGAAAATGGTGACAAAATAATTAAATACGTTTGTTTAGGTCGATAAAGGTTAAGAATTGCGTCGAAATAAAGAAACTGTATTAAATCGTATCCTGGACACGGAAGAATTCAAACTAAACAATATGGCGGCCTATGTTCTAAACTGCATAGCATGATTTATTTTTTTTTAAAAACTTTTACATATTTGATTATTAACTAGAATTACAGAATCTTTAGGGGGAACCAAGTGATTTCTTATATTTTAAAGTAAACTGGTGTCTCCAGCGTTGGCATGGCAGTGTCGAAAACTGAAAGTTTTCACGATAATGATGAAATTAAGCATCCCAAAGAATCTGAATGTATTTCCAGTGTTCTTGGACAGGACACAAAAGCCACCAACAGAGTTTTAACTCAGGAGGAGATGGACAAACTTGACGGAGAGGTTCTGGTGTCTGACTTCAAACAAATCAAGTTAGAGAAAGAAGCTCAGAAAAACTGGGACTTGTTTTACAAGAGAAACTCCACGAATTTCTTTAAAGACAGACACTGGACCACAAGAGAGTTTGAGGAGCTCAAGGCTTGCAGAGAGGTGAGCATGGGGAGGATTAATCCAAGCAGATTAACGGGTCTGCCCAGCAGTTTTACAGAACCTGAATGGTGCAGAACTGCAAATAAACCACAAAATTGCTTTGTTAGCTACTGAATTATTTGGAAAGGTTTGCCTTAATGGGATTAGTAAACTTCATGTCTAGATCGTCTTTCTGTTGTACATTTTTCCCACAGTTTTATTCAGATTAATACAAAATTTATCCAAAAGGCAGCCAAGCAGAATTTAAAGGTGACTTTTCCATTGTTCCGTTAGCAGTGAATTTTATGAAAGATTAGGGAACGAGTCGGCAAATTTCAAACCTGACTGACTAAAGCTTTCGCACAAGTCAATGGACTCTAAATCAGAGTTTAATGATGATTGTTGTCAATGGCTGGTTTGCAGTTTGCATCCCAGCAGCTGGTGCTGCTGGAGGCTGGCTGCGGTGTTGGAAACTGCATCTTCCCTCTGCTGGAGGACGATCTCAACATCTTTGTGTATGCCTGTGACTTCTCACCGCGAGCGGTTGAATTTGTCAAGGTTTGATGGCTTTATTGTGTTTAATAGAGTGCTGTGTTGTACATTTGTAGAATAAATGTATTGCAACAGGACACTTGTTGTTTTATTCAAATGTAGATGACACAGGGTCAAAGTGATTTTTGTCACCTGTGATACAGAAAAACCCTCTGTACTCCCCTGAGCGCTGCTGTGCCTTCCAGTGTGATTTAACCAAAGATGATCTGAGGGAAAATGTGCCTGAGGGGAGCGTGGACGTCATCACCCTCATCTTTGTTCTGTCGGCTGTCCACCCTGACAAGATGAAGCTGGTTTTACAAAATATAAGCAGGGTGAGGACTTTTAAAAATGCGATTGTATCTTTTATCTGTAAAGCACAAATATGTAACACACTTCAATTTATTCCTGGTGTGTGTATAAATGTCAACAACCCAACTTTTAAAAATATATGCTATATTGCCAAAAGTATTCACTCCCTCATCCACATAATTTAATTTGAGTGTTCCAATCACTTCCATTGAGATGTAAAACGGGCTCTTTCTACAAACATTTGACAAAGAATGCTTCACTTTCAGGAGCTCACTGAATTCCAGATGTAAAAGTTCCTCGCTACTATATGTTCCACAGCCCACTGATAGTGCTATTACCACAAAGTGGAAGTGTTTGGGAACAGCAGCAACGCAGCCACAAAGTGGTTTAATGGCAAAAGCTGTCAGTGCTGAGTGCACAGAGGTCGCTACAGACTTCCAACATTCACGTGGCCTTCAGATCAGCTCAAGAACATGTGTTGCTTCATAGAAAAGGTTTCATGGCCCAGCAACTCCATCCACTGGACATTAGAAATGGAGATGTTTGAGTGACCAATCAGGCTTTTCTGACCGGTAGTCTGATGGACTAGTCTGGCTTTGGTGGTCGCCATGAGAGCAAAGAACAAGATGTCGCCCAGGGAATACTTTTGGCAATTCAGCGTATTTTTATCATCTGGTCACTATTTCACATGTTGAAATGTAAAATAATTATGGCTCTAAGGTGCTGAAGCCAGGGGGAATCGCTTTGTTCCGGGACTACGGCCTCCACGATCACGCAATGCTTAGATTTAAATCTGGCAGCAAGTTGGGAGAGAACTTTTATGTTCGCCAAGATGGCACCAGATCTTACTTTTTTTCAAAAGGTGAGTAAATGTGCTAATTTCTTACTGTATTGGTGTCTTAAAATGAAGCGAACCAAATGGTGCATATGTCCAACGATGGTGGTTTAGTGGTGAGCACAGCTGCCTTCCAGACAGCTAACCTGGGGGCCGCTGGTCAGACGTGGAGCGGCGCCCGTGGCGCTCCAAACCAAATCACTAACATTACCTATTGCTTTAGTTTTGTACTATTGCATTCTTCCTTGCACTTAAGCAGCTTTTTTAAATCTGCTGTCAGACTTCCTGGCTGAGCTGTTTGAGGAGGTGGGCCTACAACCCGTCACCAACGACTACGTCCTGAGAGAGACGGTCAACAAGAAGGAGGGACTTTGTGTCCCCAGAGTGTTCTTGCAGAGCAAATTCACCAAACCCAGCCAATCCCAGACCCTCCGAGGCTTCGAGGCCTCCATCATGAGAGACACAGAAGACTGACAGGACGTCCTACAGCAATAGGAAACAGCTGGTGACCTTCGAACCTTTGGGTGGTTTTGAACCTTTTCTGAACATTGACCCTTCAGGACAATGGAAGTTTAAAGTCATATCAGTAACACATCTTTGTCCTTTACTGAGCCCAGTTTACAGCAGCTTCCTTCCGTCACACAACTGATGATGTCACTCCTTACTGCTTTATTTTTGCTGGTCGAGGCCACCAATGTTAAAGGATTCCTTTTTTTTTTCAGCTGGTCTTTAATATTTGTTTCATGGTATTTATTTTGTTTCAAGTTGTGGCTTTTTACTCAAATCTCACCTTATTTTATTAATAATTGTGAATTTTTTTCAGGCCAACCTCACCTGAAAACGTCCACATATTTCTCCACTTCGCTGTCAGTATAAATGTGTATGGAGCTGCACATTGATACACATTTATTTCAGAATTTGTATTAGTTTATTAATTTCACCAAACACTTTTTGGGTGATTGTGCAAAAACACAAAAATATAATGGAAAGTTTGATTTTGGTCTGTTTTTATTTATTTATTTTTTTATCACATTCAGGATCATTAGACAGAAACATGCTTCTAAACCTGAACACACCAGTTAAACTGCAGTTTCCTGTTTTGACTTCCTCTGGTAACAAATAAGTAGATAATTGGAGAATCAGATAGTTGAGCTCATTCTTGATGCTATTTTGTACAGAGATGTTGGAAGGTTTGTCAAGATTTTTTGTTTTAGTTTTTAGATATAGCAAAGGTAATTTCAATAAAATCAGTTGGAGGGAAATATTGAAGACCATCCCCACCATCTCTATTCTTGTCTTCATCTGTGGCATATGACACATCTGCTATTTCCTGTGACATAAAAAGGACTCAAACATTGAAAGTGTGAAGTTGAGTCGACACACAAGTTTCTTTGCTGGAGACAATATGGAGCTCGGTTATGTCAATTCAGCTGTTGACGAAAGCAGAGAAAAGAGAGAAAAATCAGGTTTGTTGGTATCTCTTTTGGTAACAACCCTTAATTTGACTTCAGGTCGGATGACCAACATGAAGAGAAGCAGAGTTTTCTGTGAAAGATCATCACAAAATAGTCAGACTTAAGAAATCATGTGCTCAAATTTAATAGAAAATTAATGACTTCCTGTTTTGGAGCATCGAAATACTAAATGTTAAAGTACTTGTAAACGTGCATCAGTGCTGTTTTTCGGAGTGCTCATACATGTGTGTGTTTATAGGACCTAAAGACTTCTGGATGGTCGGGATAAGCTTTGGCCTGCTGTGTGTTTTACAGGCAGTTCTGAACATTTCACTTCGACTCCACATTGGTGAGAAATAAGGATGATTAAATATTTAACCTCGAACTGTCCAGGAGGAAAATATTTCCTCAGAAATGTTCTAACCTTTCATTCAATGGATCACTGTCCACCTCAAAGTGGAACCATGTTGGTAGCCTTATCCGTCCACCAGCAGAACCATGAGCACATGAACTGATCTTTCTTTTCTTTTTAAAGAGAGAAATCAACCATTTCAAGACAACAACCAACTGATTCAAGAGCATGAACAGATGAAGGTGAAGAACATAGAACTGATTCAAGAGAATGAACAGATGAAGGTGAAGAACAGAAAACTGATTCAAGAGAATAAGATGAAGGTGAAGAACAGAAAACTGATTCAAGAGAATGAACGGAAGAAGGAAGATTTAATAAAATGACTGAACAACTGTATGTTTCCTCACGGACGCCTAAATTTCACCCAAAAAAGTGGAAATGACCATTTCCAAGGATTCTGTCTCTTACAGCCAATATTGAATACAGTGGGACCTCTACTTACGAATTTAATTAGTTCCAGAAGTTGTTTCGTAACCTGAAAATTACGTAAATAGAGACGCGTTTTCCATGTAAATGCCCTAATCTGTTCCAAGCCCCCAAAAATTCGGACATAATTTTTTTTAATAAATCATAAAAATGCATCAAAACATGTAACAAATACATGTTACAATTAGATTACCACACAATAAATGTAGGGATTCAGTGCAAGGCTTCTCTAGTAACGAAATGAACTTTATTACAGGCTAATCTTACATTAGCCGTCAGTACTAGCAACGAACGTTAACACTAGTGGTAACACCGCCATCTAATGGACAAACACACAAACACCCACAATAAATAAAAGTGAAACGAAGACGACGCTGGGATACACACAAACCTGTACATATTGACTTCCCTCCTAGACAATGGGATGACAGGAAGATGCTAGGCGATAGCCAATGGCAGAGCAGCTACTAGCATCCTTGCGTTCGCTAGAATCCACAAGCCGCGAGTAGCAGCGGTAGCGTATTTTTGATCTTCGTATCCCGAAATTTATTTCGTAACAAGAGGAATATTTTCCCGTTGAAACGCTTCGTAACCTGAAAACTTCGCATGTAGAGACGTTCGTAAGTAGAGGTCCCATTGTACTTGTCTTGTTTCGGTGTTTGGAAGGTCAACCTGTCCATCCCAGCCGTCCTGAGGGATGGACCATGCATGACATGCTACCAGGTCTCCGTGACCACAAACAATAATTATGCTAAACACGAGTGTGAGCAGAAGGAAGCTCATCTGTTGATCTTGAATGATAAGAAAGAAGAGGGTTTTGTATTTTTATTCTACTTCTATTCAGTCCTTTAACAGCCTGCTTTCAGCTCCCTCTGCTAACCAGGAAAACATCACCTTTCCCCCAATCGGGGTGTTCTCTATCAAATTTTGGCTGTTCTTTCCAAATGTGGATTGGTCTGAGAGTCGAAAACATTTTAAGCCTTCCAAGATGGACGTGGGTGGATGGATCCAAACTCACCTATAAGTAAGACTTTTAAGATGTTTGAGAGAGCAGGAAACCAAACAATGATTTAACCTCCTGTTACGCTGAACTGTCGGCTATTGCAGACAAAATGCAACCTTTCTTTTAACTTCACACAATCCACCTACAGAGTTTTTTTTTTTTGCTTTTTGTAGTAACTGGAATAAAGATTTGTGGAACTATCGGCAGAGGTGTGGGTATCTGCAGAAGGAAACTTATTTGCCAGTTTACTGGATCCGAGACGTTTGTGATAGTTTCAATTACTGGATGTGTGAGAAGGAGCTGCTAACCAGCTCAATGTTTCTCCAGTAATAAGCCAGAAAACACATCTGCCGCCACTGGACCCCATCTTAAAGACACACACACACACACACACACACACACACCACACACACCACACACACACACACACACACACACACGCACACAGAGTTCCAATTAGCTGTACCATTCACTCAGTGCCACTAGATGGAACTATTTTAGTTCTTTATTGTGTTTAATAGAGTGCTGTGTGTACATTTGTAGATTAAATGTAATCCAACAGGACACTTGTTGTATTATTCAAATGTAGATGACACAGGGTCAAAGTGATTTTTGTCCTTTGTACTATTGCATTCTTCCTTGCACTTAAGCAGCTTTTTTAAATCTGCTGTCAGACTTCCTGGCTGAGCTGTTTGAGGAGGTGGGCCTACAACCCGTCACCAACGACTACGTCCTGAGAGAGACGGTCAACAAGAAGGAGGGACTTTGTGTCCCCAGAGTGTTCTTGCAGAGCAAATTCACCAAACCCAGCCAATCCCAGACCCTCCGAGGCTTTGAGGCCTCCATCATGAAAGACACAGAAGACTGACAGGACGTCCTACAGCAATAGGAAACAGCTGGTGACCTTCGAACCTTTGGGTGGTTTTGAACCTTTTCTGAACATTGACCCTTCAGGACAATGGAAGTTTAAAGTCATATCAGTAACACATCTTTGTCCTTTACTGAGCCCAGTTTACAGCAGCTTCCTTCCGTCACACAACTGATGATGTCACTCCTTACTGCTTTATTTTTGCTGGTCGAGGCCACCAATGTTAAAGGATTCCATTTTTTTTTTCCAGCTGGTCTTTAATATTTGTTTCATGGTATTTATTTTGTTTCAAGTTGTGGCTTTTTACTCAAATCTCACCTTATTTTATTAATAATTGTTAATTTCTTTCAGGCCAACCTTGCCTGAAAACGTCCACATATTTCTCCACTTCACTGTCAGTATAAATGTGTATGGAGCTGCACATTGATACACATTTATTTCAGAATTTGTATTAGTTCATTCATTTCACCGAACACTGTTTGGGTGATTGTGCAAAAACACACAAAATATAATGGAAAGTTTGATTTTGGTCTATTTATTTATTTTATCACATTCAGGATCATTAGACAGAAACATGCTTCTAAACCTGAACACACCAGTTAAACTCTGCAGTTTCCTGTTTTGACTTCCTCTGGTAACAAATAAGTAGATAATTGGAGAATCAGATATTCATGCTCATTCTTGATGCTATTTTGTACAGACAGGTTGGAAAGTTTGTCAAGATTTTTTGTTTTCGTTTTTAGATATAGCAAAGGTCATTTCAATAAATTGGTTGGTGTTTGAGTATTTCACAAAACGAAAAAAGCTGGTACTTGGTCTCAAAGGCTGATGCCCTTCCTGAACTGCCTGCTCTTTTTCAGTCACATTTGTCATTTGGTAAGAATTAACGATCGCCTTTCTAGGAGGGAAATATTGAAGACCATCCCCACCATCTTTATTCTTGTCTTCATCTGTGGCATATGACACATCTTCTATTTCCTGCGACATCATTCAACACAAAAAGGACTCATGAAGTTGAGTCGACACACGAGTTTCTTTGCTGGAGACAATATGGAGCTCGATTATGTCAATTCAGCTGTTGACGAAAGCAGAGAAAAGAGAGAAAAATCAGGTTTGTTGGTATCTCTTTTTGTAACAACCCTTAATTTGACTTCAGGTCAGATGACCAACATGAAGAGAAGCAGAGTTTTCTGTGAAAGATCATCACAGAATAGTCAGACTTAAGAAATCATGTGCTCAAATTTAATAGAAAATTAATGACTTCCTGTTTTGGAGCATCGAAATACTAAATGTTAAAGTACTTGTAAACGTGCATCAGTGCTGTTTTTCGGAGTGCTCATACATGTGTGTGTTTATAGGACCTAAAGACTTCTGGATGGTCGGGATAAGCTTTGGCCTGCTGTGTGTTTTACAGGCAGTTCTGAACATTTCGCTTCGACTCCACATTGGTGAGAAATAGGGATGATTAAATATTTAACCTCGAACTGTCCAGGAGGAAAATATTTCCTCAGAAATGTTCTAACCTTTCATTCAATGGATCACTGTCCACCTCAAAGTGGAACCATGTTGCTAGCCTGATCCATCCACCAGTAGAACCATGAGCACATGCACTGATCTTTCTTTTCTTTTAAAGAGAGAAATCAACCATTTCAAGACAATGACCAACTGATTCAAGAGCATGAACAGATGAAGGTGAAGAACACAGAACTGATTCAAGAGAATGAACGGATGAAGGTGAAGAACATAGAACTGATTCAAGAGAATGAACAGATGAAGGTGAAGAACATAGAACTGATTCAAGAGAATGAACAGATGAAGGTGAAGAACATAGAACTGATTCAAGAGGAATAAACAGATGAAGGTGAAGAACAGAGAACTGATTCAAGAGAATGAACAGATGAAGGTGAAGAACAGAGAACTGATTCAAGAGAATGAACAGATGAAGGTGAAGAACATAGAACTGATTCAAGAGAATGAACAGATGAAGGTGAAGAACATAGAACAGATTCAAGAGAATGAACAGATGAAGGTGAAGAACATAGAACTGATTCAAGAGAATGAACAGATGAAGGTGAAGAACATAGAACTGATTCAAGAGAATGAACAGATGAAGGTGAAGAACAGAGAACTGATTCAAGAGAATGAACAGATGAAGGTGAAGAACAGAGAACTGTTTAAAGAGAATGGACAGATGATGGTGAAGAACAGAGAACTGATTCAAGAGATGAACAGATGAAGGTGAAGAACAGAGAACTGTTTCAAGAGAATGAACAGATGAAGGTGAAGAACATAAAACAGATTCAAGAGAATGGACAGATGATGGTGAAGAACAGAGAACTGCTTAAAGAGAATGGAGAGATGATGGTGAAGAACATAGAACTGTTTAAAGAGAACAGACAGATGAAGGTGAAGAACAGAGAACTGATTCAAGAGAATGAACAGATGAAGGTGAACAACATAGAACAGATTCAAGAGAATGAACAGATGAAGGTGAAGAACAGAGAACTGATTCAAGAGAATGGACAGATGATGGTGAAGAACATAGAACTGTTTAAAGAGAATGGACAGATGAAGTGAAGAAATAGAACTGATTCAAGAGAATGAACAGATGAAGGTGAAGAACAGAAAACTGCTTGAAGAGAATGGACAGATGATGGTGAAGAACATAGAACTGCTTAAAGAGAATGGACAGATGATGGTGAAGAACATAGAACTGTTTAAAGAGAATGGACAGATGAAGGTGAAGAACAGAAAACTGATTAAAGAGAATGGACAGATGAAGGTGAAGAACAGAGAACTGATTCAAGAGAATGGACAGATGAAGGCGAAGAACAGAAAACTGCTTAAAGAGAATGGACAGATGATGGTGAAGAACATAGAACTGCTTAAAGAGAATGGACAGATGATGGTGAAGAACATAGAACTGTTTAAAGAGAATGGACAGATGAAGGTGAAGAAAAGAAACTGATTAAAGAGAATGGACAGATGAAGGTGAAGAACAGAGAACTGATTCAAGAGAAAGAACAGATGAAGGAAAATGTAATAAAACTGCTGAAGAACTGTATGTTTCCTCACAGACTCAAGTATTCCCCTGAAAAAAAGTGGAAATAACCATTTCCAAGGATTCTGTCTCTTACAGCCAATATTGAATACAATGGGACCTCTACTTACGAATTTAATTGGGTCCAGAAGTTGTTTCGTAACCTGAAAATTACGTAAGTAGAGACGTGTTTTCCATGTAAATGTCCTAATCCGTTCCAAGCCCCCAAAAATTCGGACATTATTTTTTTTATAAATCATAAAAATGCATCAAAACAAGTAACAAATACATGTTACAATTAGATTACCACACAATAAATGTAGGAATTCAGTGCAAGGCTTCTCTAGTAACGAAATGAACTTTGTTACAGGCTAATCTTACATTAGCCGTCATTACGAGCAACGAACGTTAACGCTTGTGGTAACACCGCCATCTAATGGACAAACGTACGAACACCCACGATAAATCCCGAAGACGACGCTGGGATACACACAAACTTGTACATATTGACGTCCCTCCTAGCCAATGGGATTACAGGAAAATGCTAGGCGATAGCCAATGGCAGAGCAGCTAATAGCATGTTTGTGTTTGCTAAACTCCGCGAGCTGCGAGTAGCAGCGGTAGCGTATTTTTGACCTTCCTATCCTGAAATTTCTTTTGTAACCAGAGGAAATATTTTCCCATTGAGACGTTTCATAACCTGAAAATTTCACATGTAGAGACGCTCGTAAGTAGAGGTCCCACTGTAGTTGTCTTGTTTCGGTGTTTGGAAGGTCAACCTGTCCATCCCAGCCATTCTGAGGGATGGACCATGCATGACATGCTACCAGGTCTCCATGACCACAAACAATAATTATGCTAAACACGAGTGTGAGCAGAAGGAAGCTCATCTGTTGATCTTGAATGATAAGAAAGAAGAGGGTTTTGTATTTTTATTCTACTTCTATTCAGTCCTTTAACAGCCTGCTTTCAGCTCCCTCTGCTAACCAGGAAAAACATCACCTTTCCCCCAATCGGGGTGTTCTCTATCAAATTTTGGCTGTTCTTTCCAAATGTGGATTGGTCTGAGAGTCGAAAACATTTTAAGCCTTCCAAGATGGACGTGGATGGATGGATCCAAACTCACCTATGAGTAAGACTTTTAAGATGTTTGAGAGAGCAGGAAACCAAACAATGATTTAACCTCCTGTTACGCTGAACTGTCGGCTATTGCAGACAAAATGCAACCTTTCTTTTAACTTCACACAATCCATCTACAGAGTTTTTTTGTTTGCTTTTTGTAGTAACTGGAATAAAGATTTGTGGAACTATCGGCAGAGGTGTGGGTATCTGCAGAAGGAAACTTATTTGCCAGTTTACTGGATCCGAGACGTTTGTGATAGTTTCAATTACTGGATGTGTGAGAAGGAGCTGCTAACCAGCTCAATGTTTCTCCAGTAATAAGCCAGAAAACACATCTGCCGCCACTGGACCCCATCTTAAAGACACACACACGCACACACAGTTCCGATTAGCTGTACCATTCACTCAGTGCCACTAGATGGAACTATTTTAATAAATTCACCATTAAGGAAGCAGACAGACAAATTTCAGGTTTTTCTGATGGTCGGCTAAGGTGACGATAACAATCCGATACTCATCCGATTTCTGGAGTTATCAGATTATTCCAGTGATCGTTTAAACAGATTATTAACAGACATCATTTTATCATGATAAATAAGATAAACACATTCCCTACGTTCTCATGTAAGTATACCTGTTACAAACCAATGTGTGTCTGTGTGTCTGTGTGTGTGTGTGTGTGTTCTTGTACTTGCTACATACTGTGTAACAAAATCCACATTCTAATAACAAAGTGACGACATTGGCTGGTCCTGCTGGGATGGTGAGGGTAAGGAGCTGGGTGATGCATTATGTCCATGAACTTGTGTGGAGAATAATTTGTATGGCATATTTGACAAATATAAAGAAGTCAGCTCTCTGGAAAGATGCTGAACCTTTAGGGGGAACCAAGTGATTTCTTATATTTTAAAGTAAACTGGTGTCTCCAGCGTTGGCATGGCAGTGTCGAAAACTGAAAGTTTTCACGATAATGATGAAATTAAGCATCCCAAAGAATGCACAGATTTAAGAAACAAAGAATCTGAATGTATTTCCAGTGTTCTTGGACAGGACACAAAAGCCACCAACAGAGTTTTAACTCAGGAGGAGATGGACAAACTTGACGGAGAGGTTCTGGTGTCTGACTTCAAACAAATCAAGTTAGAGAAAGAAGCTCAGAAAAACTGGGACTTGTTTTACAAGAGAAACTCCACAAATTTCTTTCAAGACAGACACTGGACCACAAGAGAGTTTGAGGAGCTCAAGGCTTGCAGAGAGGTGAGCATGGGGAGGATTAATCCAAGCAGATTAACGGGTCTGCCCAGCAGTTTTACAGAACCTGAATGGTGCAGAACTGCAAATAAACCACAAAATTGCTTTGTTAGCTACTGAATTATTTGGAAAGGTTTGCCTTAATGGGATTAGTAAACTTCATGTCTAGATCGTCTTTCTGTTGTACATTTTTCCCACAGTTTTATTCAGATTAATACAAAATTTATCCAAAAGGCAGCCAAGCAGAATTTAAAGGTGACTTTTCCATTGTTCCGTTAGCAGTGAATTTTATGAAAGATTAGGGAACGAGTCGGCAAATTTCAAACCTGACTGACTAAAGCTTTCGCACAAGTCAATGGACTCTAAATCAGAGTTTAATGATGATTGTTGTCAATGGCTGGTTTGCAGTTTGCATCCCAGCAGCTGGTGCTGCTGGAGGCTGGCTGCGGTGTTGGAAACTGCATCTTCCCTCTGCTGGAGGACGATCTCAACATCTTTGTGTATGCCTGTGACTTCTCACCGCGAGCGGTTGAATTTGTCAAGGTTTGATGGCTTTATTGTGTTTAATAGAGTGCTGTGTTGTACATTTGTAGAATAAATGTATTGCAACAGGACACTTGTTGTTTTATTCAAATGTAGATGACACAGGGTCAAAGTGATTTTTGTCACCTGTGATACAGAAAAACCCTCTGTACTCCCCTGAGCGCTGCTGTGCCTTCCAGTGTGATTTAACCAAAGATGATCTGAGGGAAAATGTGCCTGAGGGGAGCGTGGACGTCATCACCCTCATCTTTGTTCTGTCGGCTGTCCACCCTGACAAGATGAAGCTGGTTTTACAAAATATAAGCAGGGTGAGGACATGTGATTGTATCTTTTATCTGTAAAGCACAAATATGTAACACACTTCAATTTATTCCTGGTGTGTGTATAAATGTCAACAACCCAACTTTTAAAAATATATGCTATATTGCCAAAAGTATTCACTCCCTCATCCACATAATTTAATTTGAGTGTTCCAATCACTTCCATGGAGATGTAAAACGGGCTCTTTCTACAAACATTTGACAAAGAATGCTTCACTTTCAGGAGCTCACTGAATTCCAGATGTAAAAGTTCCTCGCTACTATATGTTCCACAGCCCACTGATAGTGCTATTACCACAAAGTGGAAGTGTTTGGGAACAGCAGCAACGCAGCCACAAAGTGGTTTAATTAGCAAAAGCTGTCAGTGCTGAGTGCACAGAGGTCGCTACAGACTTCCAACATTCACGTGGCCTTCAGATCAGCTCAAGAACATGTGTTGCTTCATAGAAAAGGTTTCATGGCCCAGCAACTCCATCCACTGGACATTAGAAATGGAGATGTGTTTTCTTGAGTGACCAATCAGGCTTTTCTGACCGGTAGTCTGATGGACTAGTCTGGCTTTGGTGGTCGCCATGAGAGCAAAGAACAGGATGTCGCCCAGGGAATACTTGTGGCAATTCAGTGTATTTTTTATCATCTGGTCACTATTTCACATGTTGAAATGTAAAATAATTATGGCTCTAAGGTGCTGAAGCCAGGGGGAATCGCTTTGTTCCGGGACTACGGCCTCCACGATCACGCAATGCTTAGATTTAAATCTGGCAGCAAGTTGGGAGAGAACTTTTATGTTCGCCAAGATGGCACCAGATCTTACTTTTTTTCAAAAGGTGAGTAAATGTGCTAATTTCTTACTGTATTGGTGTCTTAAAATGAAGCGAACCAAATGGTGCATATGTCCAACGATGGTGGTTTAGTGGTGAGCACAGCTGCCTTCCAGACAGCTAACCTGGGGGCCGCTGGTCAGACGTGGAGCGGCGCCCGTGGCGCTCCAAACCAAATCACTAACATTATCTATTGCTTTAGTTTTCTACTATTGCATTCTTCCTTGCACTTAAGCAGCTTTTTTAAATCTGCTGTCAGACTTCCTGGCTGAGCTGTTTGAGGAGGTGGGCCTACAACCCGTCACCAACGACTACGTCCTGAGAGAGACGGTCAACAAGAAGGAGGGACTTTGTGTCCCCAGAGTGTTCTTGCAGAGCAAATTCACCAAACCCAGCCAATCCCAGACCCTCCGAGGCTTCGAGGCCTCCATCATGAGAGACACAGAAGACTGACAGGACGTCCTACAGCAATAGGAAACAGCTGGTGACCTTCGAACCTTTGGGTGGTTTTGAACCTTTTCTGAACATTGACCCTTCAGGACAATGGAAGTTTAAAGTCATATCAGTAACACATCTTTGTCCTTTACTGAGCCCAGTTTACAGCAGCTTCCTTCCGTCACACAACTGATGATGTCACTCCTTACTGCTTTATTTTTGCTGGTCGAGGCCACCAATGTTAAAGGATTCCATTTTTTTTCAGCTGGTCTTTAATATTTGTTTCATGGTATTTATTTTGTTTCAAGTTGTGGCTTTTTACTCAAATCTCACCTTATTTTATTAATAATTGTAAAAAATTTTCAGGCCAACCTCGCCTGAAAACGTCCACATATTTCTCCACTTCACTGTCAGTATAAATGTGTATGGAGCTGCACATTGATACACATTTATTTCAGAATTTGTATTAGTTTAAAAATTTCACCAAACACTTTTTGGGTGATTGTGCAAAAACACACAAAAATATAATGGAAAGTGTGATTTTGGTCTGTTTATTTATTTTATCACATTCAGGATCATTAGACAGAAACATGCTTCTAAACCTGAACACACCAGTTAAACTCTGCAGTTTCCTGTTTTGACTTCCTCTGGTAACAAATAAGTAGATAATTGGAGAATCAGATAGTTGAGCTCATTCTTGATGCTATTTTGTACAGACAGGTTGGAAAGTTTGTCAAGATTTTTTGTTTTAGTTTTTAGATATAGCAAAGGTAATTTCAATAAAATCAGTTGGAGGGAAATATTGAAGACCATCCCCACCATCTCTATTCTTGTCTTCATCTGTGGCATATGACACATCTGCTATTTCCTGTGACATCATTCAACACAAAAAGGACTCATGAAGTTGAGTCGACACACGAGTTTCTTTGCTGGAGACAATATGGAGATCGATTATGTCAATTCAGCTGTTGACGAAAGCAGAGAAAAGAGAGAAAAATCAGGTTTGTTGGTATCTCTTTTGGTAACAACCCTTAATTTGACTTCAGGTCAGATGACCAACATGAAGAGAAGCAGAGTTTTCTGTGAAAGATCACGAAATAGTCAGACTTAAGAAATCATGTGCTCAAATTTAATAGAAAATTAATGACTTCCTGTTTTGGAGCATCGAAATACTAAATGTTAAAGTACTTGTAAACGTGCATCAGTGATGTTTTTCGGAGTGCTCATACATGTGTGTGTCTATAGGACCTAAAGACTTCTGGATGGTCGGGATAAGCTTTGGCCTGCTGTGTGTTTTACAGGCAGTTCTGAACATTTCGCTTCGACTCCACATTGGTGAGAAATAGGGATGATTAAATATTTAACCTCGAACTGTCCAGGAGGAAAATATTTCCTCAGAAATGTTCTAACCTTTCATTCAATGGATCACTGTCCACCTCAAAGTGGAACCATGTTGGTAGCCTTATCCGTCCACCAGTAGAACCATGAGCACATGAACTGATCTTTCTTTTCTTTTTAAAGAGAGAAATCAACCATTTCAAGACAACGACCAACTGATTCAAGAGCATGAACAGATGAAGGTGAAGAACACAGAACTGATTCAAGAGAATGAACAGATGAAGGTGAAGAACACAGAACTGATTCAAGAGAATGAACAGATGAAGGTGAAGAACATAGAACTGATTCAAGAGAATGAACAGATGAAGGTGAAGAACATAGAACTGATTCAAGAGAATGAACAGATGAAGGTGAAGAACATAGAACTGATTCAAGAGAATGAACAGATGAAGGTGAAGAACAGAGAACTGATTCAAGAGAATGAACGTACGAAGGTGAAGAACATAGAACTGTTTCAAGAGAATGAACAGATGAAGGTGAAGAACATAGAACTGTTTAAAAAGAATGGAGAGATGATGGTGAAGAACAGAGAACTGATTCAAGAGAATGAATGTACGATGGTGAAGAACATAGAACTGTTTCAAGAGAATGAACAGATGAAGGTGAAGAACAGAAAACTGATTCAAGAGAATAGACAGATGAAGGTGAAGAACAGAGAACTGATTCAAGAGAATGAACGGAAGAAGGAAGATTTAAGAAAATGTATGTTTCTTTGCGGATGCCAAACTTTCACCCAAAAAAGTGGAAATGACCATTTCCAAGGATTCTGTCTCTTACAGCCAATATTGAATACAGTGGGACCTCTACTTACGAATTTAATTAGTTCCAGAAGTTGTTTCGTAACCTGAAAATTACGTAAGTAGAGACGCGTTTTCCATGTAAATGCCCTAATCTGTTCCAAGCCCCCAAAAATTCGGACATTATTTTTTTTATGAAACATAAAAATGCATCAAAACATGTAACAAATACATGTTACAATTAGATTACCACACAATAAATGTAGGGATTCAGTGCAAGGCTTCTCTAGTAACGAAATGAACTTTATTACAGGCTAATCTTACATTAGCCGTCAGTACTAGCAACGAACGTTAACACTAGTGGTAACACCGCCATCTAATGGACAAACATACAAACACCCACAATAAATAAAAGTGAAATGAAGACGACGCTGGGATACACACAAACCTGTACATATTGACTTCCCTCCTAGACAATGGGATGACAGGAAGATGCTAGGCGATAGTCAATGGCAGAGCAGCTACTAGCATCCTTGCGTTCGCTAGACTCCGCAAGCCGCGAGTAGCAGCGGTAGCGTATTTTTGATCTTCGTATCCCGAAATTTCTTTCGTAACAAGAGGAAATATTTTCCCGTTGAAACACTTCATAACCTGAAAATTTTGCATGTAGAGACGTTCGTAAGTAGAGGTCCCACTGTAGTTGTCTTGTTTCGGTGTTTGGAAGGTCAACCTGTCCATCCCAGCCGTCCTGAGGGATGGACCATGCATGACATGCTACCAGGTCTCCGTGACCACGAATAATAATTATGCTAAACACGAGTGTGAGCAGAAGGAAGCTCATCTGTTGATCTTGAATGATAAGAAAGAAGAGGGTTTTGTATTTTTATTCTACTTCTATTCAGTCCTTTAACAGCCTGCTTTCAGCTCCCTCTGCTAACCAGGAAAAACATCACCTTTCCCCCAATCGGGGTGTTCTCTATCAATTTTGGCTGTTCTTTCCAAATGTGGATTGGTCTGAGAGTCGAAAACATTTTAAGCCTTCCACGATGGACGTGGGTGGATGGATCCAAACTCACCTATAAGTAAGACTTTTAAGATGTTTGAGAGAGCAGGAAACCAAACAATGATTTAACCTCCTGTTACGCTGAACTGTCGGCTATTGCAGACAAAATGCAACCTTTCTTTTAACTTCACACAATCCACCTACAGAGTTTTTTTTTTTTTGCTTTTTGTAGTAACTGGAATAAAGATTTGTGGAACTATCCGCAGAGGTGTGGGTATCTGCAGAAGGAAACTTATTTGCCAGTTTACTGGATCCGAGACGTTTGTGATAGTTTCAATTACTGGATGTGTGAGAAGGAGCTGCTAACCAGCTCAATGTTTCTCCAGTAATAAGCCAGAAAACACATCTGCCGCCACTGGACCCCATCTTAAAGACACACACGCACACACAGACACACACACATGCACACACAGTTCTGATTAGCTGTACCATTCACTCAGTGCCACTAGATGGAACTATTTTAATAAATTCACCATTAAGGGAGCAGACAGACAAATTTCAAGTTTTTCTGTTGGTCGGCTAAGGTGACGATAACAATCCGATACTCATCCGATTTCTGGAGTTATCAGATTATTCCAGTGATCATTTAAACAGATTATTAACAGAAATCATTTTATCATTAAAAATAAGATAAACACATTCCCTACGTTCTCATGTAAGTATACCTGTTACAAACCAATGTGTGTGTGTGTGTCTGTGTGTGTGTGTGTGTTCTTGTACTTGCTACATACTGTGTAACAAAATCCACATTCTAATATCCTGCTGGGATGGTGAGGGTAAGGAGCTGGGTGATGCATTATGTCCATGAACTTGTGTGGAGAATAATTCGTATGGCATATTTGACAAATATAAAGAAGTCAGCTCTCTGGAAAGATGCCCTCATTGTCCTGGTATTCAGTGGCTTCCAATAAGAGCTAAATTAATTTAAAGATCTGCTGCTGAACACATCCATTGTGTGCTTGCAGTGATGCTGTCAGCAGTCTGCAGCTGAAGCATTTATCACACTTTCTCAGAACCCAGAAGTGATGAGCAGGAGACAAATTCTGCGTCTTGCACAGAACCTCGTTGTTTGTCCCTGTAACGGCCACCATAGCTGAAAATGACTGTAGAGGAGCACAAAGACAAGTTTTCAGGTCTTTCAGTCTGTATTTGCCCCATTAGATGTCACCAAAACTTACTTGATACTTGAGCTTTAGATCCTTTATTCTTTGTTGTGGCATTCCACAAGGTATAATATTGGGTCCACATTAGCTTATAAATTGAACATTGTTTATTTCAGCTTGATTATTTTGAAACACGTTTGACAACGATGTTACTTGTCTAATAATATAGAAAGAATGGTCAATTGGTCAGAGATGTTTTTAATCATACTCAATCAACTAAAACCAGTGAGTGATTATCAGAAGTTTCAATTTGAAGAAAGTTGTACCTGTTGGTCAGAGCTCAGCCTACTTTAATTAGTATTTGAATAATATTTTAAATACATTTTATTTGCTGTGTGGGAGTTTTCAGAGTGAACTCATTCACTCTAAAACAAATTGTAAAACACCATATAGAAACCTTTCTGCTTTCTTTTAAAATGTATTTTTATTACATCTATCTTCAGAAAAGACTGTGTGTGTGTGTGTGTGTGTGGTGTGTGTGTGTGTGTGTGTTGTGTGTGTGTGTGTGTGTGTGTGTGTGTGTGTGTGTGTGTGTGTAAACAAGCAAGCCTGTGCTTGAGTGATTGAGGAGAGGAGATCATCCTAAAGGCCCTGTTTAAGTTGGAGAATCAGTCTTAGGCAGGCTGTTAAATCCACTTGTAAATTCACCATCTGCAGACTGAGTTTAAGTTTATTTTTTCATATACTATGTTTTTTTAATAAATGATTTTTGAATTGGGACTTTGAAATACAGAGCGGCACCAAATATAGTTCTTATCCAGTCAGCTGTTTTTGGGTGATTTTTAAATTGTTTTGATTCATTTTAGTGGTGGATTTGATGAAAAGGGTAACTGGAGATAAGTTTACTGTTGTCTATCCAAGAACTGTATGTTACTATATGTTAAAGTAGCTCACACATAACTCAAAATTAGATTAGTAGTCACAGGAATAGCAATATTGAATTTATCTGTATAAGTGTGCTGAGACTAGTTAATTAAATAAAAAAGGAGGCACATGGACTGGCTTATACTGCTTATTTTACAGGACAGAGTGGAACTCTAAATTTACATTTAAACAATTTTCCTTAATTTAATCCCTGTCAGTGCTCTTTGTCTGAAGCAATAAAAGTAAATTCCTTTGCAGTTAAATGCTTCTAGGAACAGAGAATGTCAAATATAATCAGATCTTCACAGAAAATCTTAAAAAGAGTGTTTGTTCCCTTTTGCTGGGGTATTTATCTGTCCTGTCCACTGGTACCAAGATGTCTGTCCCAGGAACATGCCATCAATGATGAACGTGACCAGGCTGGAAGGCAGCGTGCACAACTTCAGATAAATTATCATGACCTCCACTCATGTCTTTTTTTAATCTCTGCTCATTGGTTTTCCAATAACCTCATGAACACTGATGATATTAGACCCGTGAAAATAAGAAAATAATGGACTAATCTGAGGAAGAGTTCAAAGTTCCCTTTATCTGGTTTTAGGTCCATTTAGCAAAAATAAAAGGTCAAGATATCGGGCAAAAAATCGCAACAAAAGTTTTACCTTCTGGTAATGCACGAAATTAGAGATACTAGCAAATCTGTCATTAATAACAACAATAATAATATTTATACGTGCTATTATTATTATTAGTAGTAGTAGTAGTATTAGTAGTATTAGTATTAGTGGTATTGTCGATTGGCTTCCGTACATGTTGAAAGGGGCGTTCCCGGACAACATCAGGCTCCGCCTCCCAGGTTGGAGCTGCAGCGCCAGTGTGGAGGACACCGTGAGTGTGAGGAGCCGCTGCTGGCTCATACCTGAGGAGTTTCAGGAGAATCTGTGAACAAGCGTCTTTTTAAAACTCATGACTGCACGCAAGGGAGACACCAAAAGCCCCCGTGAATCTGACGGCTGTTGACTGGCTGAAGCGGACGCGTGTGCTGTCTCACCGACTCTTTGTTGGCTGTGACATCGTCTCTTGTTCTCCAGGATGGAGCATTCGGAGACGGAGCACAGGTCGGACAACGAGGCCGAATATGAGGACGAGGAGGTGGATCCCAGGATCCAGGTTAGAGGTTGCTAACCCAAAACACGGATAATATTGATCATGGGGCTCCATCGATCCGCCTGCTCGGATTCCAGTGGGACGTTAGCCAGCTAACTGTAGCATCATGTAGCTTCTCAATGTTGAACAGAAAATCAAAATTTTCCTGCGACAAACTGTTCAACATTAGTGTTCAAACTGTTTAACAGTGTTCATAGGTTACTTTATATAGATAGATATATAAGGCTCAGCATTGTAAGAAGTGAAACCCCCGTATATATCTCAAAATGACCTGGCAGTGAGAAAGATAAGTCATCTGCTGTTTTTTTTTATTTAAAGAAATTATTATTGGGTTTGTTTTGCATTTTGCATTGACAGATACAGATTTAAATTGCCAGGTTGGTACATTTGATCATGAGGAAAACGTGTTAAAAGGCTCCGGACTGCAGTTTTTCTCCTTGATCTGAATATATTCTCTTTTTAAAAGGGTGAGCTCGAAAAACTCAACCAATCGACTGACGACATCAACAGATGTGAGACAGAGCTGGAGGTGAGTCTGCCTTGAACATACTTATTCTGCAGAAACAGTCTTATTTCTGCGGATACATTCTCATCAATCACTACAAGCCTTGCCAGTCAAAAATAGAATGTTTTTATAAATCAGTCAAGCAGCAGTCAGTTACAGAGGTGCTCCACTTTCAGTGTTGACCTTTGACCCGCAACATGGTCTTCATGACACCTGAGTGGTTTTATAGGCTGAAACTTTCATTCTGTCAATGCGTCCGTGATCAGTCAGCGGGTTTAAATGGTGTTGGAGTTTATTGATACGTGGTTTTATGAGCGTCTCTGCACTGATGTAAAATCAGACTTTAACATGGATTAAATCACAGCTCCACAGCAGGATTATGGTCCTTCAGAATGTCCATAATCTTTATCTCATACAACTGATCTTTGAGCATGGGGGCACTTTATTGGGGTGGAAGTCTGAAGTGTCCTCGCACCAGGCTGAGAATCATATATGAATGTATGCTGCAGGTAGAGTGAATGCAGGCGGGATGATCCATCTTCACAAGGCAAACGTGGTGACAGGAGACACCTGAACTCTGGTCGTCATCCACATTCAGCAGCTGAATGTTTTTTATTATTTCAAAAGTTGATATTTAGACGACTGTAAAAAAAAAAAAAAAAAAAAAAAGGCAAAGATATCACCACGGTAACCCACATTCCTAAGATTGATTTAGAGATTCCCTGTCCTCCAAATGCATGTGTGGACTGTGGGAGGAACCTTAAGGAAACCATCGGAGGAGCAGCAAGAAGAGGAAAAGCAGCCCGTCACAGTCCACTGTTGCAGGAGTTTGTTTTTCTAAACGCTGTGATGGATTTCACTGTGACGTTCACGCTGCGGATCGTCAGCTTAAAGTGGGCGTTTATGCTCAAGCTCAAAAAACAGAGTCACCGAAGGTTCCAGAGGTCAAGAGGTCTTCCTTTTTAAAGTTGCAAGTCAGCACTTTTACAGCTTTGTCATTGTTTCGCTTCAGAGGAAAAATGCTGCTGTAGAGGCAAAACGGCAGCGTGAAGCTTCTGCCAGTACTGCCTCAAGCCAGAGAACAGCTGCAGCGCAGTCTTATCTCACACTGTTGTTTATTTAAATCATCTCATTGAACAGTCGCTGTTTGCTCCTACGTGTTGAGTAATGGAGCACATCAGTTTAAGTCCCTGAATATCCACAGAGGTAATAAGGTTCTGAAGCCATCCTCTACTCTGCTGGTGGGTAGATCCATGCTGTTGGCAAGCACTGCTAAAAGCTGAGGTTGAACAGGTTTTTGTCTTTTTATTTTATTTTTGTTGATGGCTGTAATAAAGAAGCTGAAGTCATCACAAAGCTCGTGTTTCATCCGGACTTGGTCCCGCTGCCCCTGTGGGGTCAAAGATTATTTTTATTGATGAAGTCATGCAGTCTGACTGAGTCCTCATTGTTCTGATATTGTTTAGAGACAGAAAAAGGTCTCTGTTCTAGTGTTGGTGGGCGTTATGTGCTCATCCAGAATATTGAATATACTATAATATGTTGTTCTTTGCTATTAATTTCAGATTTTGATCAATTTAATCTCACAGTTCTGGAAGCAAAGCTTAACAAACAAATTCTCAAATCCCAAAATGTTCCGCATGAAGCTGAAATTAGTTTGAATCTTTCAGGAAGCGAGACAGAAGTTCCGCTCTGTTCTGGTCGAGGCCACCGTGAAGCTGGACGAACTGGTGAAGAAGATTGGGAAGGCCGTCGATGAGTCCAAGCCTTACTGGGAGGCTCGCAGGTTGGCCCGACAGGTGAGTCACCTGTGGTGTAAACACCAGGAATTGGGTTCGTCCGGAGTTCCAAAGTGCAAGTGACAGAAGTGTCAGAACTTTTTCTGAAGCTGATGAGAAAACCGCAGAAATGAAGACATTTCTGAAACTTCAGGAGGAAGTTTACACATTTCAGAGCCTCACTTCCCTCTAGAGCCTGACCCCAGCTGTGTACGTGTGTGTGTGTGTGTGTGTGCGTGTGTGTGTTGGGGGGGGGTTAGTTGGTGCTGTTTTCCTCTTTAATCTGACCCTGACCAACATTAATTGTGCTGTTCACGTCTCCTCTTGTTTGGACACGTTTGAGGTTCTGTTCCCTCGGATATTTCATGACCATCTGTTTCTGGGTTAATCAGGGACAAATCAGGGTCTGAATAAAGACTTTTACAGAAACCTTGGATGCTGGTTAATGAATTCCATGTCAAATTGGCCAAATCAGGTCACTTTGATTCAGATAGTGTCTTTTGTAGAGCTCACTTGTGCGTGTGTAGCCTGAGACATCACAGCTGCTGAGGTCATGAATTCTAAGTATGTGAATGTTTTAAGCAAATATGAATCATGTGTTGCCATAAATGCCAAAGCAGCTTTACTCTACTTTTTAAGTTTAAAAACTTGTCTTTGTTAACTAGTAGTAAGGCTTCTTTAGAGTTGGTTATTTTCGGCCAGATGAGCTGAAGAGATCAATATTAGTCATTGTTTCTATAAAAGTTCACAGCCATGAACAAAAAAGGCAGATACAAATGGGAACCTCATGGTGGTCATGCGCTAATAAAAAGAAAATAGCTATGTTTATAGGAGGAAGTCAGAAGAGGATGTGGAGCATGTGATCTTCTCTAGTTTCTGGTACCTGCGGGCTCACCTGGACCGTCATCCTGTTATTGTCCTCTGGTCCTTCAGCTCCTTCAGAGGGTCCTCCAGACTTTCCTGTTACCCCCAAACTGTTGGAATGAAAATAATTAGTTCTGCCTCACGGGAAGTGGATCTTCTAAACGGAAGCCATAAAATCTCAATTTTAGATTTGACAAGATGATTTTCGTATTAGTGAGATCCAACATCAGCAAACTTGGTAGAACTCAACTGGGTCACCGATCTCATCCCAGGTCGCTCTTGTGAACGTCTGTGTATGTTGAGACGACCCCCGAGTGATGATGGAAGGTCACGGGGGTCTGCAGGCGTCTTCTGTTATCGCTGTGTCTGCGCTTGTTGGTTCAGTTTGACCTTTTTTAGAGGTCACCTCATGTCTGGTGTTTTATCTGCCTGTTATTTCATTTGTTTTTAGAGGAAAATCTCAGCAGGCTTGTTTTTAGCTTTTCATTTCTTCTTCTCTTCATCTTTATCTATTTCGCACTGTTCCTGCTGCCCGCTGTCCTCTTTATCCTTCATCCTTCTCCCCTGCTGGTCTTCCTCTCTTTTCCTCTCTTAGTTTTGTACTTTCTGTACTTTCATCCCTCCTTTGATATGAAACAGGGTGAAGACAGCGATGAGGCAAAAAGGTTAGCGTTGCCAAGGCAACATATGTAGTAGCGGATGGTGGTGGGACAGAATAATTGTGACCTCACCAGCAGAATAATTGTTGAAGAACCAGGTTTATTCTGATTGCTGGGATGCAGCATGTGGATGTGGGTAGTGATTGTAGACGGGGAACCTCTTCATTAGAGGGAACAGTCTGAATCATGGTGTCACCTTTTCCTTTAATCCTGGTGGCTGTTTATTATCTGGTTGATTTATTTTAAAAATTGATACTAAAGTCAAGGATAAATCTTGAGTTTAGTCATATGCAGGGTAATTCAGCTTTCTGTCGTTGAGTAGAAGAGGACGGGAAAGGTTGTTTCTTGTATTATGTTGCGTTATTGGAGCAGAATGTTCACATCAGCATCTGCGTGATGCTGCCTGAAGCCTGAACCACTCGCACTTCTCAGAGCTCCACTTCATTCCATCCGCTTCAGGGGTAAAAAGAAATAAAGACGCAAAACCAGCAGCGACGAGGCAGGACAGGATCCATCCGTGATGATTCAGCATTAAATATAAAAGAGGCAGCGTTTTTTTTTTTACACTTGTGAAAAAAGTGAGTTACAGAAGTCGACCGAGAAAAAACATTGTTGACCGAGTGGCTGTGTTGGGATTGTTGAGCACAGGAGAAGCTAAAGCACCTTCAACACAGAGAGGAGCACATGACGCCAACAAGGCGGCGGTTGTTGGCGTCTGGCTGCATCGGCATGTGGAGGAGCATCAGTAATGAAGTTACAGCGAGCACGTGGCCTCTCAGTCTGCAGGCCTGGCGCTGCTGCTATAAATACAACGTTCAATCACGAAACACCAGTGATCCATGATAAAGCAAAAGGAGTAAATGAGGTTCAGACCTCTCTGCTCCCACTGACACCTCCAGCGCTCATCCTGCGAAGATCAGAAGACACAGTGTTTGTGAGCTCTAAACAGGAAGTCACACAAACACATGTGTGTGAGTTGAGGGCTTTGGGAAGGTAACGAGTCTCACACTGATTTCCTCTGGAGCTGATTGAGCCCTCGACGGCTGAGTGTTTGTTCATGTGACGTCGTGCTGTTGTCTGACCTCAGGGCTTCTGCAGATTCATCGTGTCTGTCCGTCACAGTTGTCACAGCAGCTCTGTGCTGCTTGAAATGCATCAAGCCCAGTGTGACAATCGCTGATTGATTAATGGTTATCGGTCCTGTTGCGTTCAGGCCCAGCTGGAGGCGCAGAAGGCCACGCAGGACTTCCAGAAAGCCACAGAGGTGCTGCGAGCAGCCAAGGAGACCATCTCGTTGGCTGAGGAGAGACTTCTGGAGGAGGACAGCCGGCAGTTTGATTCAGCCTGGCAGGAGATGCTGAACCACGCCACCCAGAGGGTGAGCAGGGGGGTCGGGGGGGGGGAGGCATTGTGTGATGGACCGCTGCTGATGGTGACTAGGTATCATCTGGTTCAGGTGATGGAGGCGGAACACGGTAAAACGAGGAGCGAAGTGCTGCACAAGGAGACGGCAGCCAAATACACGGCAGCGATTGGCAGCATGAAGCAGCTGGAGAAGAAACTGAAACGCACCATCAACAAGTCCAAGTGAGGTCACTGTGAGGGAGGGTGGGAACAACTGTGGCGTGGTTCACCTGCACAATGCCGATTCATTTACTATATTTGAAATGAATTCTTCCAGAATAAGGTCGACCGTCTCAGGAAAGTCCTATCGTATGAGATGGTTCATCAGCCGCACATCCAAGTTCCCTTTTTGATTCCCAGCAGGTTTCTCTTCTGTATTTGCTGAACGTTCTTCTCTCTGGGGGGTGACCACCTGGAACCCGTGTTGGGAACATCTGAAACTGAAACCGAGGAATTAACCTTTATTGAGAAGTGTGACGATCATAGGACGGTTTGCATCATTGCTGAGTGGGACTGTTGCCACGGCAGCGGGAATAATCAGCTCTCAGCTCTAGTTGCGGTGATGCCTTAGACACTAAACTGTTGACTTCATACATCATTAAAGGTTTGAGGGAACTGCTGCTGCTGCATCATCTCAGCAGGGTGTTAAGCTGCTCACAAACCTCTCACCTCTCTGCTCCCTGTTGCCATGGTGATGGTGTGGGCGCTGCTCCTTTTCTGGGTTGCTCTGGTCTTTTCTTCCCTGTGATCTAATCACTTCCTCTCTGCTCTCGCTCTCCTGATGTGCTGCTCCTTCTATGCAGACCCTACTTTGAGATGAAGGCCAAGTACTACCTGCAGCTGGAGGTAATGTCACAGCCGCTCGCCTCTTCTGACCGTTCTGACCTCAGTGAAGCATCAACTCCCTGGTTTTTATTCAACATTGTAGAACCTGAAGAAGAATGTGGATGAACATCAGGCCAAACTGTCCCAGGCTAAAGGAGACTATAAAACGGCTCTCAGGAACCTGGAGATCATCTCCGATGAGATTCACGAGCGACGTCGAAACTCCACCGTAGGCCCGCGGGAGCGTGGCGTGGGCGCCGAGGGGGACTGCATTTCTGGAGATGAAATCAGCAGCTTTAAGATGGAGACAGATGAAATGTCCAGTGAGTTCAGGACACGTGTCCTTTTGTCTGCTCACATTTTTACTATTAGCAATAAAAGTCAGAACTGTCTGCTGTTGTATTCAGGCACTCATCTGCTGCCTGCAGATGCTGCCACACACACACACACACACAGAGACACACACACACACAGTGTTAAGGTGTCATGTGTTTAATTCTCCTCAGTGATGTCGGTGAACTTGAATGATGAAGCTTGTGGCGGCAGCAGCATCATGTCCGAAGAGGATTCCGAAACCCGCTCCATCTGCAGCCTGGGTTCATCTCCCAGCAGCCCCCAGGAGCTCCTGTCGCCCTGCCATTTCACCAGTTCCTCCTCCTCCTCCTCCCCAACACCCTCTTCCTCCCCCTCCACCCTGTCTCCTCAGTCCAGGCCCTGCAGCCTGGACCTGCCCAGCACCGTGTCCCTGTCAGACTTTGGGCTCATCTCGCCGGTGCTCGGGCCTCGCAGTGAATGCAGTGGAGCATCGTCACCAGAATGCGACCTTGAGAGAGGTACGTGTCCATGAAGAGAAAATGGCATATTCCAGGGAAAGAATGATTCAATTCATGTATTCAAACCAAACTTTTAATCCTTAGAATTTCTGATATTCACTGTCTAATATTTTATTTGAAATATCACTTAAAACCTGTGTCATGTTGAGAATAGGAAAAATTAGTCCATATTTTTCTTTCCAGGATCTTCCAAAACTGAATTTCCTTGGCCTTCTCTCAACAACCCCCCCTTTTTGTAATAGATTTTGTTTTCATTCAATGTCAGGAGGATAAGAATTCCGTCTCCTTCCTTCATCTGTGGCTCTCATGAGAGCATCTCACCACAGATATCTCCAAGGACAACCGCTTATTATCGTCTGTTTTTTTGGCTGCTGTTGTAGCCATGACAACCCCATTACGTTACCAGTTACCATTATGGTTTCATCCTTTGGGATGTGGTGACCTGACTGTCAGCTGTGGCAGACATTGAAAGGGTTTAACCAATCATCTCGCTCCCTGCTGCAGGCGACCGGGCTGAGGGTGCAGAGGAGGACCTGGACAACGCTCCACCTGCCAACAACAATGGCAGCAGGTCTACCTTCATCCCCAAGAAGAGCTTGAGCCTGGAAGCACACTTCAGCTTTCTGAACCTGCGGCGGCCTCGTACCAACAGTTGCTCTCAGAAGGCAGATGTGGGCCAGACGGTGGTTCTGGTTAAATGACTGCATTGGTCACAGCGAGACTCTGGCAGTCAGAGCTGCAGTATCAGTATAACCACATTGCACCTTTGGAGCGCTACACCTGAAAACTGTTGGAAACTGGATTCCTCTCAGAGCAATTACCCCGTAAACCGACGTGCTGTCCAAGTTATCCTTGTGTTTTCTGTTATCAAAGACTCTATTACTGTGAAACTGCACTTGGCAACAATGTAACATGCAAAGAATTTAAAAACAGAAGACATTAATAAACCCGTGTATTTGATAAGACAATTAAGATGTTTCAGCTCCACAGTCAACAGATAACAGACTTGAATTTCTTTGTTTGCTTGATGTTTTCTCATTAATCCTGATTCAGCATGTTCAGCTGGTCCTGGTGTCCCTCTGGGGGGGAGCTGGAATCGGCTCTGGAATCTTCAGCAGTTTCTTTCAAAATTGAAAATTGTCCTGGTGGATTTGATGAACTAGTTTTCCGTTGAATGCTTGAAACACTGAGGATGTTTCCTAAACACAACCACTTTTCTGCCCTCGTCAGGTGCCAAATTAGTGGGGAAAGAAGCTCTTTGTTGATGTCTTGTCCTCACACATGCAGCAGAAACTGGATGAGATGAATTATTGTTGTGAACAAATGTGTTTAGCATAGATTTATAGTCACATTTCTGGGTGAAAGTGTAATCTTTTCTGTGTTGTGTTAGATGTGTATTTTTGTATTTCCATGTGTTACACTTTAATTGTGGAATGTGAAGCCACCCTTCTTTCATTTACCTGTTAAAGTAAATGTCAGCAGCTCATGTCTCTGTTTTTCACATTTAGAGCAAAATAAAATATGTTTATGTCGCATTGTGTTTAGTGTGTTCGCGTGCGTGTGTGTGTGAATATGTAGGTCTATGGGTAATGTAGGAGTTTATTGACTGGGACTAACGAGCTGCATGTGTTAAAGCGGAACTTGTATTTCGTCGTCGAAATGCCCCGGACTAATTTTAGTGACGTACACTAACAAGCCCACAGTTGAGGTGCTTTACTGTCTTCATGGTGCAAAAGGAAACGTGCAAAATTTCGGAATCTAACAAGACCGATATGAATGATGAAGCTACCGAAGACAATTAGGCTCACCCATGAGAAAAAAGTAAGGTAGATTTTTTTTTTTTTTTGCACTTCGAGAGAAAAAAGTCGACATTTTGAGACGATACCCACCAGTGTTTTTACGAATTGTGCTGGTGAAAGCATATTTCGAGCTCGGCTTTTCTAACAAAGAAATACTTTCGCTTTTAGCTCACAAACAAAGTTATCAGAGTTAGAAATCTGGCCGAAAACGCTGAGGTTAGCTTTTGATTCGTAGCTTCCTATTCGGCAGTTAAGAGACATAACTGGGGGACTTTTTTATCCGGTTGTCCGGGATTTTTCTATCTTTTATATTTATAGAATCATTTTTGAAGAAGCTTTTTTTAAAATTCCGCATCAGAATTTTCTGAAATTCAGTACCGTGGAACTTGTGATGAAGTAATATCAGTCTGAAGTGGAATCATTGAGTGATAATTGGGAATTTCCCCAAAATATTAGATATGAATGTTACCAACATGTTTTCATCGTTCCCAAAATTGCTTGTTAAGAAAGTCTTTTTTCACTTTGGTAAACATATTAATCGTCCCGATTAATTTACCATGAAGAGTTTCACAATTACTGAACGAAATAAATTCAAGAGAAAGCCGCTTCTATCGCTCTATGACATTTACCGTAATCCTTCTTATACACAGAGCAAGTGGAATTCGAGTGTCTCCTGGCTTTCTTGCTTCTAACGAAGTGTTGTATTGCCTAACCGCATTAATCATTTTGGGTCGGACATTTACTTTGTCTGACACCCGCTATTAGATTTGTAAAACATTTATTATTTGTGAAAATGCCAAAGGAACACGAACCTAATAGTGGTTGTCAGTGTCAAGATAATGTGGTACCTAAAATCACAGGGGTAAGAGGTACAAAAAACCGGACAATTTAAGGAGAATCCTTCGCTTAGCATAGTCTCACTGTCTAATAGGAAGTTACGAATTGAAAACCAACTTCAGCGTCGTGCATTCTCTTCAAAGTCCCAACACTGAAAACTGTTTGTGAGCGAACTGTAAAGTATTTCTGTGTCATTAAAATCGAGTCCCAAGTGCAGTGAAGACAGACTCAGGCACCAAACTCACACCAGTAAGAAGAGAGGAAAACATGTCAACGTCTGCGGCTGGTTGAGATGTTGAGCATGATGCATGAAAAAGGCTCCATGTCCTGATAACTGAGCTTCCATAGCCTATAGACTTTTAATAATGTTAACATTTGTCCTTGCTACCAAAAAGCTTTTGTTAGTGAACAAATTGTTCAAGGGAAAAGAATGGTTCAGTGATGTTTTTTTCTATAATGAAAGTTATACTTCAACCATTAAAATGTTTTATGTGTATTTAAGTTATTTTCATAGTTGTATTTAATATTCTAATAAATCATACAAATGATTATTGAAAGTCTTTAAATCATGCAGTGTTTTTATAAAATCATTATTCCCCAATGCGAAACAAATGAACAGACAAAAGCCTGGCCATGGTTTTCAACCTGATGATTTAGTGCAAGTTCTGCTAACATTCCATCAACTGTCACACAACAAGCTGCAGTTTTCATGTGTATCTTTGAAGTGTGGCCTTCATGTCAATGATTTATGGCTGATCAATCAGTTATTTATCAGTCATTTAAGCTACATTCTTCACCATGCTGAACTTCCAGCTGCACCGTGAATCATTGTCTTTGAGTCATTTGAGGATTGAACAGCTTGATAATTAAAACTGAGAAGCATCCAGACTTTAACAGATTTAAGCTTCACAACTTCAGCTCTGGTTTGTTTAGAACATCTTCAGTTTTACTTTTTATTTGTCCAAATTTCAAAACTGAAGTGTGTCAGAGGAGATGTGGAAGAAGAGATGAAATTTAAATCTTTCCTCCAGAATCAGAAACAAAATATTTAAAAATATTGCTGTTTGGTGACAAACTAATGGGAAATGTACACATCAATAATAGAACATTTCTTGGCAACACATTTACATTTGTACCTTCAGAGGACTCAACCAAACACACACTCTCTCAGGGAAACAAAACAACAGGAAGTGACATCATTCTTCCACTGACTTGCTGTTCTACTCCTGAGAATGAAACCATCTTCACGTGCCCAAAAATGTCACTTCAAACATCTCAGCTTTGGAGTGGTTTTCCAGGAACTCACTCACATGAATCTGTTTTATACATAATTTGATTGGCTAATATTTAAAGAGACACTGAAGCAAATGAAAACAACATTGTTCCAGCTCCTCCTGTCTTGTGCTTGCGTGCGTGTCTGTTCTGATAACAACTGTGTATCAATATGGCAAAAACAAAGAGCTCGTGAAAATGCCCCCAAGTTGTCGGCTTTTATTCCAGATGGAATTTCTTCTTCCTAAATCCTCACTGATGACTGATTCCTCCATGCTGAACACTTTGTCAGTTGGAGCAGATCCAAACTTCAGCCTCAGGGACATCCCATAATACCTCTGCTGAGACTCCGCCCATCTTCATTGGAGCTGGGAGACCTTGAGAGGTGAGGTGCTGGCAAAATCCAAGAAAAAGGGTCCTTCCTGTTTGGGCAGGAAGGTGGTGGGGGTGATGTTGTAGATGCCTGCTGGGACGTGTTCCACCTCCATGTAACAGAAGCCACATCTGTGAAGAGGGAAATCCACAAAGTCAGAAGAACACACAAAAACTAAGCTTGTCCTGTAGTAAACTGTAGAATTACTGTTTGTGCTACTTTACTGGAAGTACTGAAATGATCAACACGTGTTCTGGTTGCACCTGTAATCGCCACTGTTCTTCTTTTGGAAGGCAGCGGAACCCGGGTCCCCCACAGCGGAGACCGTCACCATCTCAAAACCAACGCTGTACTGTCTGCACAACACAGGAAACAAGCTGCTGGAGTATTGCAAGCTGACGCTCACAATCTGGTGACTGGTTACAGGAGGCGCTCTGACCTGGACCCGCGGAGTTCGATGAGCAGCGGTCCTGGACGTTCCAGGTTCATCTGATAGATGGGGTTGTGTTTGTAAGAGTCCTTGTAGTTTCCACAGCCCCCAGCACTGAGCCCCTTCCACTGGCCATTAACCTGCAGATGCACACAGAGATGGGCAGATTAAACCCTCCACTGATGTCACTTTTGTATCCTGAGGTGTGAAACATACCCGCTTATTGTGGCTGAAAGGATTTGGGATCTTGGAGAAGGTGAATTTGCACCCGGAGTACACCTGTTGAGGTAAATAAAACTCTGACAGGGCATTCGAAAACAACCGGTGGCCAAAGTAACAATGTATAAGACGTAATACATTTAATAAATACACCAGAAAACTGGAGGAAAGGCCAAGATGTCAACTGGATTATTGTTTTAGTTGCATCCAGAAGCCACAAAGGTCCTGACAGCATTTAGAACAGGCTGATTCTGAATCTCAGGGTCCAGACAGAAGTGGTTGATTCTGATAGCTGTGGAGCTGCTGACCCATTTAAAACCTTAAAATCAAGAAAAATATCGACAGCAATTCTAAAACGGGCCAGAAGCATGCAGAGTGAGGCCGGAACTATCAGGTAGAGTGACAGAAAACCAATCGAGGGCGAGCGGGCCGCAGCTAAATATAAAAAATGGTTACCCAGTTTTCTCTCAGACAGGATAGAAAATACCAGTTCTTACCCGCAGTGTGTAGTTGATGGTGTTCTGTTTCTCATACTGGGACACCACCAGTGTGAAGGTGTGTGTACCCGCTCCAGTCAGCCTTATCTTTGTCAGGTAATGTGGACTGTTGATGCGGATACCGTCGATGTACGGAGGGGGGTCGGCTGATAAAGAACCAACAAGACTTGAGTGTTACACTGGAGTTTGTTATTAGAATTTCAGAGCAGCTTGGGCGTTGTCATGGAGCCATCCCAGTCTTACCTGGGTAGTAAACTTTCTTCCCATCTGTCTTATAAACAACAAGGGTGATAAACTCTCTGTTTTGTGCAAAATCATCCTGGAGCAACAGAAATCAGCTGTTACACAGGAGCGAATCTTCCCAACACCACAGGTCAGCATGGATCAGCACCAACCTTGTCAGTGATGTGTCTAGTCAGCAGTACCCACACTGCAGCGCCCCCTGTTGGACACTGGACTTCCAGTTTGTACTGGGGATTGTTGGCCAGGCTGTAGACGTCCTTCACGGGCCCCTGCTTCCCATCCCAACTACTGCAGACCAGACAGAGTCACAAAGTCAACAGTCTCATCCAATTAGACTGTTACCATTGTTGAATAAACCAGTTTGGCCAGTCAACACACCTGTGAATACAGGAAGACTCCCGGAAGAGAGCAGGGTTCCAGCTTAGGTAGATGACATCATAGTACTGACAGAGGTCCTCCCACGCGATCCAGAAAACCCCTGGAGAACAATGTCCATAACATCAGCATTAAAGCTACTCACACAACAATTAACACAGATGATAAACAGCACAGCTCATAAAGCATCGGCACCGAACTGCTGATTCTCCGGCAGCATCAGGGATAAAAGTGCTGGTTTTCAAATTGGGGTCAAAAAGATCACATCACTAAGCTGATGTCTTCATGTAACTGAAGAACTGCAGCACTGTGTGGCTCTGGGCTGAGGCTTTACTTTGCTGCTATTATAATGTGATACCAAATTAAAGAGCAGAGCAGCACTAGCTCAGTCTCTTGAGTACTGGGCTGAGGAGTGAAGGGTTCCCAGTTCAAGACCAGGTCTGGACAAGACATGGTGTTCCAGTCATTGGGGCAGGTGCCAGAACAGGGCAATGCCAAGGTACTCTTGACAAAGGTGCCACACACACACACAATTGCTCTCAGAGGGATGGCAGCAGCTCAGTGTCCTTCCTTTCCCTGTGTTTGTGGCTTTGTGCATATGTGCTCACATTCCCCTGGGAAAACAACAGCAAGGCTACAGATGCTGCCACTTCCCAGCCTCCTTCTGACCAACACCAGATCCCTCATGAATAAGATGGATGAACTAAGGCTACAAACAACACCATGAGAGACCGCTACACATGGACAGGCCAGCTGGCTGGCAGGACCTAAGACCCTGGTAAGAGCAGAGGAGGAGGACTTTGTCCGTACATCACCTACAACTGGTGTGCTAATACAGTGACTGTGGAGAGGCAGTGCTCACCAGACCTGGAGCACATGTCTGAGCTGCTGAAAAAGGCCCAGCAGAGACTTTACTTCCTGAGAGTGCTCAGGAAAAATACCATCACACATAGACTATTGGTTTCCTTTTACCACTGCTCTATTGTTAACAGACCGTATTTGCGTTTGGTTCAACAGCAGCCCAAAAGAATGCCCTCCAGGGGGTCAACACAGCTGAAACAAAAAATGATTGGCTGTACTCTTCCCACACTGGAGGAACTGCACGGCTCCCAGTGCCCCAATAGGGCTCAGAACATTACCAGAGACTCCTCCCATCCTGGCCACAATCGGTTTGAGCTGCTGCCGTCAGGTAGACGTACAGAAGCATAAAAGCAAAGACAAACCGACTAAAGAACAGATTTTACCCAATAGTGGTTAAAACCCTGAATACGAGACATGCTGTGTTTATTCTTTTCCTCTGTCTTCTGTGGCTGTTTGAGTGAATGCATGCTGCGAAGGATCGTACTGCGATGAGCTGGCTGTGTACCCTGCCGTCACCCATATGCAGCTGGGACAGGCTCCAGCTCCCTCCCAGTCACCCTGAAAGGGATGACATGGTCCAAGGACAAAACAAATACCGTTATCGAACTTCTGCGCTGTCTTGGGGTCAAAGTTGAGGTATTTGAGGAGTTCAGGTGTCCAGTTCTTCTCGTCACGTTCACAGTAACGACCCTTCCATCGCAGGTGGCTCCAGGGGTTCTTCAGCTGCAAGAAACGCATCCCCTACAAGAAAAACACACGGCTGATCTTAGGCACCATGCAAATGAGGACAGTTTTTAGAATTCCACAAACTAACTTTGTAATCTCTGATGTCAAGAACAGCATAAGCATGTGTTGGCACTAAACCCCATCTCTCCCCCTCCTCCTCTGTCATCACACCTGTCGCCGTGGTGATTAGGACGTCACCCCTGTGAAACCTGGCAACAGATTTAAAGTGAAAGAAAAAAAGTATATAAAATGAGGCAAAAAACCCTGAGTGATAAGTGTGTGTGTGTCTCACCTCTGGAAGAGCATTCGGAACGTGTCGTCCTTACTGAAGGAATGATTGTCTGAGTGCATGGCGATGCGTTCAGGGATCCAGCCAGTGAGTGCGTGCAGATCAATGTTCTGTTAAAGACAAACATTTACCACAACCTGTGTTTTCAGGTTCCCTCCCGCTAAAACGTTATTTAAAGGAATTTTCATCCTGACGTCTTATTGGAACCAAAGTTCTCCTGATTTCTTGTGTCCACTCACTGAGTTGGATCCTGGGAAGTCATAGCCACCCATCACCTTCATGTAGGCCTTCTCTATGAGGGAGACCCACAGCTCGTTTCGATTGCTGGAGTAGGAACACAGCAGCTCTCCGTTGTGATCAACAGGCAGGTAGTCGTCTATAATCACCTGCCGGGGTCACAGACAGGTCGGCCGTGGTGAAAGATTAAGACAAACTACCAAAAACTAAAACTCTTCACACACAAAAGTCTATAATTAATATATTTATATGAATTCAACAGCCTCCAACATCTAATTCACAATTATCTATTAAAAAATGCCCAACTGTAATACAGACTGTAATTCAGTACATTTTTAAATCAGAAACTTGTTATTTTATCACCTTCCTGGGAACTCCATTGATGTGAAGTTTGACCATGTACTTCCCACAGGGGTTATATTCTGGTTGTCCTCGTCTGTTTTGAGGGTAGATGATGCTGGCAAACACACACAAACGTCAGCTCTTCTCTTTAAACCACCATTTGCATGAGCGGCAACCCCACCAAACAACAAAAGCAGTACCTGGTAATGAGCTTCTTGTTGTAGCGCCTCTCATAGGCCGCACTGATGGCTAACGAGGCCACAAAGGAACAGTCAGAAACTACCGTCTGGACCAAAGAACAGCACAGTAAATCTATTAGTTATATTAAGTTCTAGGTAATGTTACAGCTGAAGCTGCAAGTTCCTTTCAAATGTAAAACTTAAAGAAAATCCAGTGTGGAGATAGAGACTGGAGCTGCTGCTTCAAAGCAGATATAAACATGTGCTGCTGCTAATCTGACCTGTTTGATGCTGAAACTGGACACTGACATGATCATGGTGGGATTATGGCAGATCTCATCTGGTCTGACCCAGCGGGAGAAGATGGCTTTCTGCTTGGGTGACAGAGCCAACTTCCCTGACTTGTCCCTGATGACATAACAGCAAAACAGTGTCTCTTATATCTTGAAAAGAAAACGTATTGATTAGCTTCCTCAATATGGAACCATTTAACATAGATCCCAACACTGTGCTTAATATTAAATCTTCTATAGTTTTGATAAATGCGAGCCGAGACCTGCAGTTTAGCTCTTTTTTTGTACTTATTAAACAACTAAAAACAAGACAAATATCCCACCCTGTCCTTATGTAAAGAGACAAATGAACAAACTCACGAGAAAGGCACAGGAAAAGCAAATCGCTCCCTCAGGTCCACGCTCATGAAGGGCACGTAGGCGATGCTGTTGATTGTAGACGTACTCCTGATGATCCATAAGAGCATGTGTCAGAATCAGGAGGGAACAGAGATGTCTTGATTTCTGGTTTTGGTGTTGAGATTTACATTTTAGTAGCTACGTCATGTTTGGACAACACAATTTTCCTTATGTTACCAACAAAAATTGGTCTGATTTCCAGGACTTTGACCAGGAAGTTGTAATAAGGAGGTTCCAGGTCTCACCTGAGCACCTCGATCTCCTCCGCAGTGTATCGCTGACCTTGAGGCTCGCTGGACTGTACTGCTCGGACTGGCTGAGGTTGTGAACGGTCACTGAGGGTGAAGTCCGGTCCGAGGGGGAAAAACTGTCGGACGGGTCCCCCAGAACTACCTGCAGTGCTGGATTTGGTTCCAGAACAGCCCGATTTGTCAGAACTCTGAGCTGCAGCAGATCTGGACTGGGACTGTTTGAGACCCTCGGCCCTGTCAGAACAGAGCAGACCAGATTCTGATATACATTGAGGGTGAAAAGTCCAGAGTGAAACATGACTTCATTTTTGTAAGCATTACTGCTCTGGATTTACTCAGGAGCGTCTACCTGTCTAAAGCCTGACGAGCGAGCTGCTTCAGTTTAGTCTGCAGCATCTGGTCCAATGTCTCGTTGGACTGTTGCAAACACAGAACATAAAACAGGATCAAAACAATAAATAAAATCTACATGTAGCTGTAACTTCTGCCTACCTTTTAGCATCTTAGCTCAAATATTGCCTACATTGCTTTATATTAGACTGTTGCCTAAGAAAATGATGTTTTAGGGATAAAAAGCTGGCAAACGTAGGTGAGAGACATACAGTGTTAATGCATAGCTCCACAGCCTGAGTGTAAAGTTCAATGGCTTCATCATCATTTCCTTTCTCATCTTCATCGAAGGCCTGTGTCACCAGGAAGTGAGCTCGCTCCAGGTCCACCTGCTGCCGTGATTTCAGCGGGTCACTCTTCTGGGCCTGGAGTGTGACTGAAGGAACACCACAGAGCAGTTATATACATGTCTGAATCTGTACATCTACATGTGGACGCATGACGCCACAGTTAAATATCGACTGTAGTAATTTCTGATGCTCACAGGATCTGTTTAGAAATCTCAAATCATGTGTGTGCTGCTTTGAATAACACAAGAGCGGCACTTTTGGTTTCGTTCTCAGCCAAAGCATCATGGAAGCGTTGAGACAATCAAGCACCAACACACCTACAGACTCTGTGGTCACCCACACCCACACAAACATCCCACAAAGGGAACTGTCATGGAACAAACTGGTCAGACATGTGACAAATTTGTCCCGAGCACTTTTAACATTTAATCAAACTGGTTTGTGATGTAGCCTCTGTGCAAATGAATCCCAACGTACTGAAACTGGCCCCATAGTTGACGGTTGAATTTACCAGCATTGTGAAGGGCTTGAACACGATCCAAGTACTCATTCACCTTCTCCTGGATCCCGTCCAGTTGGGACCCTGCCATGCCAGCATAGATCAGGGCCTGAGCTGCCTCCTGACACAATGCAAGAGAGATAAACCACATGTGAACTAGAATCTAGTGTCAAAACCCAAGGTTTACATTCTAAACCAGAACTTGTACACCGGCTGTAAATATCCAGGTTAGTCACTTCCGTCCCGCGGTCACAGGCGCAGCAGTCCTGTACAAATTGCGATGCATAAAATATCATTTTACCTTATAATAAAATACTGCCTCATTATATTTGCCATTTTGGTCATACGTGACCGCGGTTTTGGCGAATTTCACGGCGTCGAGCTCCAGAGCCGCGCTGTCCATCTTCTACACAACTTGTTGACAGTTGCCAGCTCACGGTTAGCCAGCAACAAGCTAATCACCCAGCACTATCGTGTATTAAGAGAATAGTCACCTTTCACTCGGAACACAGATAAATTCATCAACTCATATTAAATGTAATCTCAATGAGAATTACTAATTCCACAAGTTCCTGGTAAAATAAAGTTTTTGCTGCTGCCTTTAAATACCACTAACGCTTTACAGGCAAGTCCCAAAACAACCGCGTTGCTTCCGGTTGACACGGTTCGCGCATGCGTATCAGGCAGATGTGTTCAGGGGGAATCAGAAATTCTGAAACCTACTAATGGGAGATTTCCCTCCTGACGCTGTAGGTTGCAAATATGAATACTGTCATATTTCATGTATTGATTTGTACCGTTTATTGTTTTAGGGAGATACAATTTTACAATTTTATCGTTTTAAAATTGTGTTGCACTGTTCGTTCACTGTACATTCATTCCATTTTTTACTCCTTTATTGAAAAAAAATCATTGCAATTTGAACACATTTCAGTCGCATAAATCCAGGATCCAAATTTGGCCATATTTAATCCCGTTCAGACTGAAAATATTAAGAAGACCGTATTTCATACAGGAAGAATAATTATGTCACAATTGGGACTAAAATCAGCATTAAAATGCTGAACCATCTTAGGGTTGCTCCACTCAGTGATGCAGCGGCCTCTGTCGGTCATTTAGCAGTAACGATTTAAAAACTATAGGTGTCAGGAACCATTTTTATCATTTATTAAATCCCGTTCGATGAATTCGGGTAATATTTAACCACGTGCCAATTCATTTGTTTTTGGTTCTGGTCTTCAATAATATATTGTGTGTTTCTCTATTTTATATGAGTGTCAAGTCCCCGCTCACCACAGCAATTTAACCGGTTAGGAAAGTGCATCATGGACTTCCAAACCTTAAAAAAAGATAATAATAATAATAATAATAATAATAATAATAATAATAATAATAATAATAATAATAATAATAATAATAACAATAACAATAATAATAATAATAATAATAATAAATCACATGCATCATATTGGCCAGTCAAGGCTGTTGTAGTGTGGACAGATGGACACTAGATGGAACCGAAGACGTTAAACTTTAATATCCCTCACGTTTCAGATAAAATACTCTAGTTACTCTGATGCAAAGTCACACACTTCAACACGGACACAAATCTAACTAGGAAAATAAAGGCACTCTAAGAGCACGGGACTCTGCGCTGCAGGTACTTGGAGAGAGATCCCAGTTGGTTATTCCTTTCGCTGTGGTCCCTTTACCATCGGTCTGACATTAGTAATTACATCTTTTAAATTCAAACATTGTTTGGGAACCAAATTGGGAACCAAACTTCTATTTTATAAATCCAGTTTTCCTGGGTTGAAACATCAAATATGAGCTGGGTGATTATGAATCTACACCCACACATATGGAAATAGATTTTTATAGGCTGCAGTTAAATTTGTTATTTGTTTCTGAGCAAGTTTACAAAGTCTTTGTTTTGTTCCTGGTGTTTCCTCTAAAACATAGATGACAGAGATGTCCATATAACTCCAGATAATACTCTGCTCCAAATGCAACCAGTGAGGAAAGAGTTAAGAGATTACATCACCACGTCTCTTTGCCCTTTCCCATCTCCCCCAACCGTCCCACGCCATCTCATCCCATTCTCTCCCTCTTCATCCTTCCACATCTCATGTCTCCTCCCTCTTTGCCTCCGCCTCCCCGCCTCCCCTCCTCCTCTCCCTTCTCCTCCTCCCATCCATGTGCCCAGCCCCTTCATTAACTCTGGTATGAAAGGGAAACCTCTTCCACAGGAGTCCCAAACCCACTGACTCTGGCCTGCACACAGAGACACGTTTGGCTCCCAAATCCTCTTCAGTGTTGCTCTGTTTCCTACACAGTCATGGCGCACCACAGTGTCCATAAACCCTTCCACCTGGGGGAGGAGAAACACCAGATGCTAAACCTGAACCAACGCCTGGAGTCCTACCTGAGCCGGGTCAAACTTCTGGAGGAGGAAAACATTCTGCTCACTAAAGAGATCCAGGCTCTCAGAGGCAGCACTCACAATGAGGTAACGCAGAGGAAAGGCCTGGAGAAGAAGCTGCAGCAGGCAAGGCTGGAGGTGGATTCAGCCTGGAGAGAAAGGGCCCACATGGAGCTAGAGGTAGGCAGACTGATGGAAGAGCTCCAAGACCTGGACCTGCAGAGGCAGAGGGAGGCTCAGGCCCAGATGAAGGCGAACAAGATGCTGGAGCACAGCAGGAAAGAAATGGAACAAGAAAAGAGGGCCCAGATCTGGCTGAGGGAGAAGGTCACCCAGCTGGAGCATGAGATGACGCATCTTATCCAAATCCACCAGGAGGATGTGGCCCATTTGGAGGCCACCATGAATCAGTCCAGAGCCACTACGCCACTAACACTATCTCACAGAGCCAACCAGGGAGCAAACGTCCTCCAGCTGGGGCAGGAGTACTCTCAACAGGCTACCAGGGCCTGGCAGGAGGCTGCCCAGGCCTACCAGGGGCAGTTAGTTCACCTGGAGGAGTCAGTCAACCAGGCCAGGAACCGCTTAATGCAAGTAAGTCAAGAGAACAGCGAGAGCCAGCTGAAGCTGCAGGTCCTGGAGAAGGAGATCGCCACTGCTCAAGACATCAAGATGCATCTGGAGAAGACGGTGGCTCAGCAGGGACAAAATTACAGCCAGCAGCTCCAGGAGCTCCAGGTGAGTGCCTAACATTGGGAAAGATCTCACATAGCAAATCAAACTTAAAAACATCTCATTCTTTAAATCCAAATTTCTGTGGAAAAAATGATCCGCGGTAAAAAGTTTTTCCCCTTAAACTATTGAAACAGAGAACAGGCATTATGTTTCTAAGATAAGCAAAATCTAAATATTAGGAGCAAATTCCCCCAAATATTGATTGAAACTGAAGCTAAATTGACGTTTTAGATAGAAGCATCATGTCAATCATGTAAAATGGACACAGTAGCTCTAATTAAATGGGGTAAAATAATACTTTACAAGGTCATCTGGGCTATATTCTGAAAGCAATTGCTCATTGCTCCACATTGTGTAAATAGAGCAGGTCTAAAAGGAGACAGTGAGAAAACCATGAGGGAATGTGAACAGCTGCTGATCAGCATCTGCAGCTCTGAGGTCACGCAGACAAAATGGAGGCCCTCATTGTGCTGCATCACCTCCAACACATGACTAGTCAAGGTTTTTCCTGGCAGAATCAAAAGGCTCTCCTCCACTGATGACCAGGTTCTCCCGATTCATGAGCTGGGATTCTGGACCCAGAATAGCCAACAACCACTAAAAGAAGCCACATGAGACAGTTGAATGTTTCTCTGACTATTTCCTGTTTCCAGGAGCACCTGCTGGGCCTGGAGGCAGAGAGAGCAGAGCTGGGTCGCCAAATCCACCAGCAGCAGCTGCAGAACCGAGACATGCTGAATGTGAAGATGTCTCTCAGCCTGGAAGTGACCGCCTACAGGTAAATTAGTAGGAGGAAGAGGAGGAACATTTTCTGCTCTGAGAAGCACAAAGGTCTCAGCTGTTTCACCTCCACCAAACACATGTTGATGAATGGATAAAAAACCCCTGAAACTCTAAATTTAGATATCAGCTATTTTGATGTTAGACGTCACAAGCAGATATTTTCACCTCAAGCAGAGGTGATTAAATCTAAACTTACTATCCTAGAAATAAAAGCTGTTGTGAATGATGATATATTTCGATTCATAAAGATCCAATCCAGTAATCTGACTGGTCCAGAATAACTGAATGGTCTTTCCTAGCCAGTCTGTCCTCTTTACAACATCAATCTGATCATCATGACTGTGAGAAAAAAGGTTCACATTAGACCAATTAAGGTCTCTTTTGACTCCTCCAAAAAGCCAGACAATCATTTTCCAGAGTTACCTTCTTCTTGTGAGCAGGATGCCAACATCATGAAAGATTCACTTTCTTGTGGCTAATGCTGGTCACCAAATCAGTAAATCTTGTGTTCCTCAGTAAGTAAACACTGTTTACATCATATGATAGTTCAGATTTAACAGCAGCAGCAGCAGCAGAAAAGCCCAACAACACAGCGCTGAACTTGCTACAGTAACATAGAGCGCCATCACTCAGGAGCTGGGAAAGAAAGCGGCGTCCACGACATCTGCAGCCGTCTGGACTACAGGTCCTCTAACATGAACCTGTCAGAGCTCTAAAGTGGTGTCTCCTTTCTCCTTCATGCCCCCTCCTCACAGTATTGACCCTTGGTCATCAGTAAGAGGCTGCTGATTTATGAGCAATGGGAGTGTAGAATAACAGAGGAGGGGGTGGGTGGGGAGGAGTGCTTAGAGGACAAATTTCAAGGTCATTCTCTCATCAGTAGGTTCTCAACATCTCAATGTGTTAATGTGCAAACATGCAGCTAATTATGTGTGAGTATGTGCAGGAGCCTGATGGAGCCACATGTGGGAACTGCATCAGTGCTGCATGAGCTGCTCAGTGTGTGTGCCTGTGTGTGTGTGTGTGTGTGTGTGTGTGTGTGTGTGTGTGTGTGTGTGTTAGAGAGAGAGAGAGAGAGGCATTGATGGCAGAGTTTTGTGCTCTGCAGATGGTTCATCAATGACGGGGTCTTACCTTCATTACCATAACAACAGACCTCCGTCCATTCCTGCTGCTCTAAAGCAACAAAAGTATTCCTCCTCCTCTCCTCCCTCCTTCCTTCTCTCTTTTACCCTCCTTCTCTCCCTTCCTCTCCCTCTCCTTCCTCTCTCCTCACCTCCCTCCCTCCTCCTCTCCTCCCTCCTTCTCCCATTCCTCCCTCTCTCCTCCTGTCTCCTCCTCCTCCTCCTCTCTCTCCTCCTCCTCCTCCTCCTCCTCCTCTCTCCTCCTCCTCCTCTCCTCCTTCCTCTCCTCCTTCCTCTCTCTCCTCCTCCCCTCCCTCTCTCCTCCTCCTCCTCTCCTCCCTCCTTCTCCCATTCCTCCCTCTCTCCTCCTGTCTCCTCCTCCTCTTCTCTTCTCCCTCCCTCCTTGTCCACGTCCTCCCTCTCTGCTCCTCTCCTCGCTCCCTCCTCATCTCTTCCCTTCCTCCTTCTCCTCTTCCTCTCTCGCCCCCTCACTCCTCCTCTCCTTCCTCTCTCCTCACCTCCCTCCCTCCTCCTCTCCTTCCTTTCTTCTCATCTTCCTCCTCCCTCCCTCTCCCACTCTCCTCCCTCCTTCTCCCATTCCTCCCTCTCTCCTCCTGTCTCCTCCTCCTCTTCTCTTCTCCCTCCCTCCTTGTCCACGTCCTCCCTCTCTGCTCCTCTCCTCGCTCCCTCCTCATCTCTTCCCTTCCTCCTTCTCCTCTTCCTCTCTCGCCCCCTCACTCCTCCTCTCCTTCCTCTCTCCTCCTCCTCTTCTCTTCTCCTTCGTCCTTGTGCTACATCCTTTTGTCATGCCTAATCCAGACTCGGAGCATCACAATAGTAAACCTGTCCCATGCTTCTCCTCAGAGCTTTGCTGGACAGCGAGAGCTTCAGGGGCGGTGCCACTTTGTTGAATCTGCCAGGAAACATTTCTGTCCCAGGTAATTAAAGCTAATAATGTTAATTCACCCACACACAACTGCAGCTGTTGCCCTTAGAACCCCAACGTGTTGCATAAATCCCCACTTCATCTCCTTGCCTGCATTAACCCCCCCCCCTTGCTGTAATTTCACTCGGTCTAACTAAAAGCCCCTCGGACTGGCCAGCATGTTTGATATCATTTGTAATCGCATTAGTCGGAGGACCAGAGCACAGCTGACAGGGGCACTTTGGTCCTGTAACGCAAACCAGCTCAGACTTCCCCGAAGGTTATTGAGCCATATAGTTCTGACGTCTGGCTCCTTTGATGGCCTGAAAGGAAATGAAGATCAATATCTCACCATTAGTGTCCACCGAGAACATGTTTTAATAATGCTGCAGCTGGGTTTCCTCAAAGAAATCACAGGAATTTGGATCTCAATTATATTTTACTCATCTAGGGAAGCTTTGAAATTAGTTCCTATAGACAGGCCAGATCCTATAGAAATATTACAGACTATAGCAGCCGGTAGAATGTAGAATAAACAGGAAATTCTACCTTTACGGCCAAGTCCTCAGTGCTTTTTAGGAGTTCAGTATCGTTTCAACGTGCACTGTCACAACCTCTACTGTTTAATAGTAAAGACATAGAATGCTGCTGGTCTTCATACTGTAATGATGTCCCACAAAGGCAGGTCAACATCTGGGGGCGGGGCAGGAAAATTATGTACATACATGCGTCTGTGGGGAAACTGTGGTGGCTCTGTTCATGATGTATTCATGAGCTCTTCTCCTCTACAGATGCAGCATCCAGTCCTCGTGGGGTTAAAAAGCATTACCAGAGCCGTCTGTTAGCGGGACACAAGAGCACATCCTTCTCATCTGTCCACGGAAATACACGAACGGCATCACCGGGCTGGGGCAGGAAACCAGCATCATTCACTGAAACTCCAAAGATTCCCATGAAACCTCCAGAGCTGACAACAGGGAAAACCCCGCAGACACTTCCTGCTGTCAAGCCAGACGGGGATAAGGAGAAAGTCACCTTGACTGAGCTGTTGTCACCTCATCATGGGGCAGAAGCTTTTGCTAAAGAAGGAAGTGAAAATGTCAAAAAAGCTTCAGAAGAGATGATTGAGCAGGTTTTTGCTTCTCAGGTAGATTCTGAGCTCAGCTCCGAGGCCCACCTCACCCGTGAAGAGAGTCAGCGTGACTTAGCAACACCAAAGCTAACACCATACCATGTCAGAATGAAGGAGGAGAGCTGTGAATTCTCAGATGAATTGCTGCCCTTTGACAAACCTGCTTCTCAGGAGGATGTGCAAGAACCTCAAGTGCCACGTGATGAATGGGTGGAGAAAGAAGGTGAAGAAGGTGAAGGTGAAGAGCAGCTACAGGAGGAAAGCTCAGATTCTGAAACCGAGGCCGTTATTGAACCAAACTTTGAGTCCAGGACGAGCAGTCCTGTGTCTGAATGCGAGCCAGAAGAAAGTGTGTTTAGTACAGGGATTGATGCGACTCAAAGTGTTGAGCTGATGCAAGAAGGGTGTTTGCTCACAGAAACGTACGAGACGGACAGAGATGAAAAGCTGTACCCCGATGGAGAAGAGATGGACACGTATGACAGAGCCATGGAAAGAAAGGTGGATCTGAAGATGAGCAATGACACAAAAATGGAAGAAGAAAAGTGGCAGCACGCTGAGCCTGAGGAGGACATTTCATCTAAAGACCAACGTCCTGAAGAGACGGACAGGAGGCAGGACCTTGCCAGCGAGGAGCAGCAATTCAACGCAAGCATCTCTCCATTGACAGACAGTCAAGTTGGCGACGGAGCACCTGCATTACCCCCTCAGGAAAATGAAGAAGAGGATGAAGAGGAAGATTCACAAAATATGTTGGTGTCCTGGAGGACCGAGAGCGAGAGCTACACTCAGGACAACACCCTCGCTGACCCCCGTCCTCTGATTCAATACAAGAGCGACGAGGCCGATGGCGCCACTCAGGCGTCACACATGGACAAGAGCGAGTCTGGCGAAGAAGAGCAGGAAAAGATGATTGATGAGATGATGAAGTGGAGCGAAGACAATGCAGAACGATTTGGAACTATGGAAGATCTGCGTGAAGACACTGAAGGGGAACTGGACGAAGAGTACGACCTGGGATATACTCACACGCACACACAAGACCTGGTGCTGGATGGTGCTGATGAACTGACCAGCGGGGTCAATGAGAGGCCTTCAGATGAGGAACCCAAACATGACACCCAAGAACTTGTAAGTCCTACAGGTTCTGCAGAGGTGGACGATGAAGAGTTAGAGACGGGGAGATTTGTGGGGCAGGAGTTCGAACACGTAAAATCAGACTTTGCTGGAACAAGCTTTGTACAGCAGCAGGTCAGGGAGATTGAGAACCTCGTACATCTGCATCACAGCAACCTTACTGAAGAGTCAGAAGCAGAAGAGGAGGAAGATTTACCTTCCCCTAACCCTGACCTGGGTGTGATTCCAGATCCTCCAGCTTTCAGTGCCTTCACAGATCAACCTTCCTACAGCTTTGGTTTCAGTGAGCCCTCAATGACAGATGCTGAAGTCCAGCCTAAAGACCAAGGACCTTCAGAAGAAAAAGAAAAAGAGGAAAAACATGTTTCCTTGGTGACACATGCAGATGAGACAGAAACCCTGCTAATCACCAGGCCTGACGAGGCAGAGGAAATCAGCTGCTTGGAGGAAACAAACCCTGCAATACACCCCCGAGCTGATGAGGCGAACCTGTGGGAGGTGGGTGTGTCCTCAGATCAGAGCATGTGGACACCAGCTGAGTCTCAACAACATCTGCATGAGAAGGTTGGAGATTCTCAGGATGTTCCACAAGCACCTGAATGGGAAATGCTCAGGAACGTCGGTGAGCAGTGTGAATCAGCTGAAAGCCCCACGGAGGACATCACCTCCGACCAGCAGAAGCAGCAGCATCTCAACATCTGCCCTGACAATGTGGAGGATGACATATTTGTGGTCAAAAGCTCAGCAGAACTAGTGAAGAAAAGTGGAAATGACAGCAGCCTCCATGATTTCTTTAGGGGTGTAAAGAATGACTCCTGGGTGTCGTCCTTGGAAACTGGTGCTACCAACCACCCAGATGATGCCTGTAATGAAGCAGCTGAACAAACCGGTCAGGGTCTGGGCTTTGCTGATGCTTTGGTGTGGGGGGATTTGGAAGACACAAACGTGGTTAAGTGGAGCTCCGGAGTGGATACTGACTCTCCCAAAGGTCTGCTAGCTGAGAAGAAGCAGGGGAACTCTGAGGTGAAGCAGCTGTTGGTCCATTCTGAGGAGTCAGAGGTGGAGGCAGAATCCTGGTCTTCTGGAGAGGAACCAATATGAAGACTGAAGACAGAAGCCTGAGCTGAAGCAGTTCTAGTCTGAATCTCTGTTAGTTAGAATCCTGAACTTCCCTCAAAGGAAAAAGTTGTGCCTTGGTGATCACCTCATCCACGCTAACCACCAATGTGCCAATTCCATACAAACCAAGCGGATCTTTGACTAACACTTCTATTCTCCCCCGATTGTTAAAGCTGTTAGTTTGCATGAAAAGATGGCTGAAGGACATTGGTCTGCATGAATTAACAAGATGAAGATGGAACAAAGAATGTCATTTGAAAGTCGGAGTGTTTATTGATTTCTGCCTAATCTGCTTTACCTGATTAATGGAGATCAATGAGAACAGATGGGTCAACACCCGGCTGCTGTTTCTGCTGCTGAGGGAACTCAGGTCAGCTTCAGCAGCTTTTAGAGGAGGTGGCTTTCATTTGTGTGTTGCATCCCCATAATAAACCCTGGTAGATCCGGAGTCTGGTGGTTTGTGTCTCACACAGGTCAATGGAATGCAGCTTTACTGCACACAGCCAGACCATAATGGTAACATGGCGTTATTCTTTAAAATCCCTGTTAAAAAAAATCATAAAAGGTCAAAGCAGCTAAAAGAGCACCAGGACCTTCAGCAAGCAGGAGGGGCCAAGAAGAGAGTGTGAGAGCAGGAACACAGCATGACACCCCCTCACTACACACACACACACACACACACACACACACACACACACACACACACACACACGGAAGGCTGCAGCTCAGCTCGGAATGATCATAAAGGTGGCTTCATTATTTCTGAGTTACATAAAGCATTTTATTCTTGGCAGTTTGACACAGAGGAACTCTGTTAACGAGGGTCAAGTCAGCCGTCAAACAACACTCAGCTAACTTAGCAACAGTCTCCTCATTCCCACACTTGTTAGCTTCATAAAACCAGAGACAGTGGAAAAAGTCCGATCAAGCAGAACTGATCACATCCCACACGTGCTCAGTGTGGGTGGATCCATTAGGAGGGCTAAACAAATGTGTCTGTGTGTGTGTGTGGGGGGGGGGGGGGGGGGGGCCTTATTTTATGCTTGGAGCTGAACTGATGCTGTCATTAATACTGAATGTTTCTTCACAAAAGAGGGCGGAGCCTTGAGGGGGCTGGTACCAGTATGTTGGCTGTGATGTTTAGAGATTTAATCACGTCTACTCTGCTCATTCTATCAGTATTTTTAGACGTGACCAGCCCTATTCACCATTTGGAGCCACATTTAGACTCTTGCCAGCTGCTCTGATGCCGCCTCATTTCTCTGTGTTGCATCAGATGCTCCCACAAATAAAAGCAAGACTATTCAAGAACACAATTTGTCATACATTCTATTCATCCTTAAATTTTCTTTTAAATATGGTTAAATAACTGTTATATTTCAATGTCATTGTTTTCTAAAATATACAGAATTATTATCATTTATGCTGGGTTTTGAAGTGGGTGAAAAAGTTGGTCCAAATCACATTTCCCATGATGCATTGGGTTAAATCTTCAGCTTCTCAGCTCGTCGGCCACCAACCTGGAGGAAAACAGAGCAGAGATCTCTCTGCAGAGTGAAGCCTGCTGCTGACAACTGCCGCTTTCTTTGAGCTTCAAGCTGAACCAGGAGCCAGGAGTTATTTCTGATCCCACCCTCAGGATTTGTGATTCTTTGAAAATAATAATTTTTTCTTCCATTTGGACTCCATCAGTGGTGTTGGTGCAGCAGCGCCACCTTCCTGTAAAAACTCACCACATTTTCTAAAGACGTATCTGCGCTGAGCTCCAGTCAGAGGAGATCTTCACTGAAAAAGGAGAGAAGAAGTTGAAGCATCAAATGACATTTGCTCTCATTATAAATCAGTAACTCGGCTTAACAAACAGGCTGAAAGATGACAGGTTGAGGTCAGCGGGGTCGCCGAGCTCGCCAGCAGATGGGAACCTTAATCCAATCAGTCTGGAAATTAAGTTAGACGATCACAGACATACAGACCACACCCTCCAAGACAGGCAGCAGAGGAAGACCAATTATCTGTTGCTTAGCAACCAGACAGCAACAAACAAGAAATGTGCAAATGCTAATTTATCTAAGATGTCCTTGAATGATTTTTGTGTGGAAACCTAAATTCTCCACATCAATGCAAAACACAAGAGGAAGCAGGTGGAAACCATGGAGGACCAATCAAAATCCTCAATTCTTCATCCTCCAGGATGTTAGAAGAAGCCAGATCTGAGTGTGTGTGTGTGTGTTCTTTTATTGCTAGATTTTTGACGACTATATATTGACATACTGTTGTGAGGACATTTTGAGGACTTTTTACTAGTTTTCTGACAAATCTGTTTTTTACCTTTTTTTGAAGATTCTGTTTTTCATTTTTCATAGGAAATTATACTGTTTGTATTAATTTAATGAATGAATTAATATATATATATATATACAGTATATATATACACACATACATAATAACTTAAATTACATTGTGTTCGATTTTTGTCATGTTATCAATATCAATTACAATCGCAACAGTGATGATAATATTAATCAACATTAAAATATTGTTATTTGGATCATGATTTTTATATTTTACTGTGATGATGATAATAGTAATGTTTACTTTGTATTTTACAATCACCTAACAAATTCACACCAATGTTAGCAGCTTGAAACATGTGTGTCTGCAAAGTTTGACACATGCTTCACAACTGCTGCAATTCAAATTTAACACAGGTGAGTTGGTTTTAGGCCTGTGGAATTATTTATGGACACAGTAGAAATTAATTTGGTTTAATTAATGGAATAAAACTGATGAGAGCGAGATCACTTCTAAAGAACAAAGTAGATGGAGGATTGACTGTTAGCACCAAAGCATGAGCACAAAGCCAGAGGGCGGGGATCTGCTTGGAGAGGCGGAGTCACAGAGCACATCAAAGGTCAAAGGATCAACGTCTCAACATGAAAGACAGGGGTTTTTCATTGGAGCAAACATGAAAGACCTCAAATAAAAGACCTAAAGTCTACATTGTTAAATCCCGCTGAAGGTTTGTTAAGCTTACTCCAACAACAAGCACCTGCTAAAATATTAACAGTTAATACTAATCATAAACTGCTAAAATATTAACAGTTAAAGTTAATCCTAACATTTATAAAGGAACAACCAGCAAAACTCCAGTCTGAATACTGACTTTCTACTGCAAGTGAGTGAACTCTCCCTTTCTGATAGTTTTAAGATCACTGCCACTGAGCTTTTACAAGGCTGCGCTTTTGGTCATCTTGAAACTATGAACCTTTTTCTTTTCTTTAGCAGTTTTACCAAATGTATTCATATTATCATTCTTCATGACCAAAAAAAACAGGCCATTATGGAAACTTTAAGGTGAAATTTTCCCTCAGTCGAAACCATTTAACACTTCAAAGAAAATGGCGTATTCGTATGTGACAGTATAAATTTGCTTGTCTTTCTAAATTATCGCAAATGTTTGTTTTTTCTTGTGGTTTCAGACTCCAACTATGAACACCAACGTGGTTCCCTCCATCAGAAGCCCCCAGTGTGGTGGCGAGGGAGATGGATGGACAGAAGGGACTGAGAAGCTGATCAGAACTTTTCGGGGCATCCTGAACAAGCTCACCCCTGAGATGTTTGAGAGCCTCATGAAGCAGGTGGATGAGCTCAACATCGATACTGAGGAGATGCTGAACGCGGTCGTTGAGCTCATCGTGAACAAGGCTTTGTCTGAGCAGAGCTACAGCGCCACCTACGCTAAGATGTGTCACCACCTGAAGGGGGTAAACTCTGCATTCTTTGTCTGTACGATTGGTTGGATTTGGACCAGATTATTGTTACTGATGTGCCAAACCTTTCCCACATCAGCTGAGGGTCTCGTCCAAGAGCAGCAGTGACTTCATCTACTTTCACAACGTTCTGCTCACAAGATGCCGGATGGAGTTCCGGAACAGAGGACTCCTGCCAGAAAAGGAAAACGATGTGTCTGTTGCTCAAGAGGTGAGTACGGGCACGCCTACAGCAGAACCAAATATGCCAGTGCAATTATTATTATTATTTATAAATGCTTGCTCCACTGGCACGGACGGTAGAATAGTTCGATTTTGAACTCAAACTTAAATGTAACCTTTACAATGTTTCACCTAAATTAAATACATGCAAATCTGCCCCCAAAGGACCTGGAGCAGACCAGGCACAAGGCCTGCGTGCGTTTGCTGGGGACCGTGAGATTCATTGGGGAGCTTTTCAAGCTGAAGATGATCTCAGAGGGCATCATACACACCTGTATAGGTGAACTGCTCCAGGACGAGTCCGAGGAGTCTCTGGAGTGTGTGTGCAAGCTCCTGACCACAGTGGGGAAAGACTTGGACACCGAGACTGAGATCGTAAGGAGAGCTGTGTGCAACACACACACACACACACCACACACACACACACACACACACCACACACACACACACACACACACACACACACAGTCTACGCATAAACTGAACGAGTGGGACTCTCTTTTTCCTTTTATTTTCTTCCTTTTAGCCAAAAATCAACAGCTACTGTGGCCTCATTTGCAACCTAATGAAGAAGAAGATGTCGTCAAGACTCAAATTCATGTTGCAGGATGTTGTGGCCCTAAGAGAGGTGAGACTCTTTCATGGCTAAATCATGACTATAGTCTGAAAGTTGAATTCTCATCACATCTCATGTGTGGCCTTCAGAACGATTGGGTTCCCCGAAGGAGAGATGAAGGGCCCAAAACCATCCAGCAGCTTCACCAAGAGGTGAAGCAGGCTGAGGAGAGGGAGATGCTCCAGTTGAAGAAAGCAATTCCTGGGAAGTTCAACCAGGACTTCAGACGCAACTGTGATGGAGACCGGAAGCTGCGGTACCAGAGGGGCAGCAGCTCAACTCTTGGGTCACCAAAACAATATGAATGCAGGAGCATGAGAAACACCTGGGGACCAAAACAAAGAGAACCTGTGGTGTACCTGGATGAACAAAAGATAAACAGAGGAGCACGGGTTAAAGAGGTCAACAAAATTCCAGGTAAATAACTGAAAAAGCCAAAGGATTGGGTGCATTTTAAAGCTGACACCTGGATGGGGTTTTTCACTCCTTGTTGCTCTTTGCAGTTGAACACAAGAACCAGGAGGAGGCACGAGCACAGGACTGTGAAGAAGAAGTGTATCAAACACTGAGAAGACTCCTGCAGAAGAACTCTGGCAATGATCAAATAGAGGAGTGGATCCAGGTAACTGGACCTTTAAACTGGATTTTTCTAGAGATTGTGACTGTAGCAAAGGTTCCTCTCCCCCTCCCAGAACACCCTCAACACCAGGCAGAGGTCATCAGACGGGTTTGTGAGGGCCTTGATGAGAGCAGTGTGCCAGTCAGTCATTGTTGACTGTAAGTGTTCTATAAAGTCATATAGAGGCAGAAAGCTCAGCCTGTTTCTGTCCAAAAACATGATTCATTAGTTTTACTCCACACAGACGTCTGTTTTACATGATGTGAGCACAAAACCAGTCTGGGACACTTTATAGTCCATGATTAGATGTGTTCAGTTTCTTTACAGTGGTGTGAAGAGAGTGTTTGTGTTGTCAGGTGGGGTTTATACTCTCAACACCTATGAGCTGCTGGACAGAGCGAGCCTCCTCAAGAGGTTCATCAAGGATGACCAGAAGCAGCTGGTGGCCCTGAACGTTCTGCAGCAGCTGGTGGTCCACATAGACCAACCTGATGGTGAGTGTCCATCCATCCACCTCAACGCTCACGGCTTTGTTCATTTTAACTTTGAACTCCAAATCCAGGAGCCAGTGGTGTGTTTCTATTGACTTATTCCTGTGATTCTTGCTGGTGTGTGTCCGTGTAGGTCTGCTGCGCATGTTTTTTGATGTGCTGTGGGATGAAGAAGTCATCCAGGATGAGACCTTCTTTAAGTGGAGGTCATCCTCAGTCAATGTGACATCCGTGACCAACTTCTTCTCCTGGCTCCAAGAGGCGAACAGACGGATAAAGTGAACTTGGGGAGCAAAAAAAAAAAATTTATTTTAAAAAAAATCTGCATTATTTCATTGTCAATAATTTCATCTGTCTTTGAATAAAATTCAATTTATGTCCAAATACAAGTCCTTGAATATCATTTATGTTTTAGTGAAGTTGGGTAATAAAGTCCCGACTGGCACCTTTTATCCTGATGTGATCATCATGTTTTACTTTCTAAAGGAGTTTTGGTTTATTGAGGTTGAATGTTCAAGGCAGTAATAAACATTGACACTAAAACTACCTCAAGAGCCCGATCTCTAACAAGTATTAATCCTTTATTATGGTTAATGATAAAATAAATGCTGTATAAAGTAAAATAGATTCTGATATTTTGAGCGTATTTCTTATATTTGTTCTTTGAGTGATACTAAAACACTCAGTAATTAAGCTTGATGTAATGGGATGGAAGTGGGAGGGGGGGCGTCAATTTCTTGCCACAATGTGGCATTGATCATACATAATATTAGAAATGTAAACTCAATTATGTAAAAATAGTGTTTGTGTATACAAATCCATACAATTACAAGTGTGTGTGTGTGTGTGTGTGTGTGTGTGTGTGTGTGTGTGTGTGAGAGAGATTATTGGCAGCCTGATGAGTCAGATGTGTGGCTCAGAGACGAGCTGCTCTTCAGCTGCTGACAAACCTGCTGTCTGCAGCAGCTGACGCTCATTGATGGGCACCTTTAAAATGGAGCAACTGAGCAGTTTTCCATGTAGCTACACACGTGTCTGACATTCACAGCTGCTCCCGCATGAAACCTGGCTTGATGTCCAAGTCGGAGACAGAAATGTGAGCAAAGGTTGATCAGCGTCAGAGGCTGAGCAGAGTTTAAGAGTCTGATTGAGAAGTTGCAGACTTGTCAAAATGGAACAGATCAATAGATTTTACATTAAAAATGAGGTTATCAGTTGGAGCGTTGCTGCAGGCGTAGGACAGGAATTAGCCCCGCCCCTCACACAGGACAGGATGTCCTGTTTTAAGATATTGATTGTAAAATAACACATTTGTTCAGGAATTATTGAGGTTTTTTTCCTTTTTCCATTGAAAACAGTTTTTCTTTCATCAGTTTTTCTAAACTCCTTTGTTTGAATTTTCATTTTATGTAAACTGGGACAAATCATTTATTAATAAATGAGAGAACCAAAGATTTTCTGGCAAGGTCACTTTTTAGATCTTGTGGAAGGATTAAGGGATGTGATTGTACAATAATTCAGTATCTGATTTTATTGAATTCCAGTGGAAACAGAAACGCAGCAGCTGAAAAAGGATCACAGGGAACTCAACGGTGATGCGTTTATGAAATATTACTGAACATTTGTCATAATTGAATACCTAGACTAGCATCAACACAGGAACAGAACTGTTACAATAAGCAAGTAAAATGCATATTCATGTTTTGCAGACAGTGATAAACATAAGAAAACATTACATTATATTGATTTATTTATGAGACAACATAACATTGCTAAATGTAGTTGTATTTGTTAAGAATGTATTTTTACGTACACCGAAAAAATGATTCCAAAGCTTTTTAAATTTATGGAGGTAAAACCTGAACTTTCACATCGTCTCACCGGATGTTTTTGATTTTTGGATTTCCAAGCCTGCAGAATACTAGGCTGCCATCTAGCGTTGAACTGGTGGTACTGCAGCACGGCTATAGCGGAAGAGAGGAGAGGATGAGAGGATGAGAGGATGAGAGGGGAGAGAGGAAGAGACAGAGGGGCAGAGGGGCGGGGGGGGGGGGGGGGGGGGGGTCCTCCTGTACCTGGTTCACAGCCACCTGTTTACACCCTCAAATGGTTGTAACCCCCCCAGGACACGATGGATCTGGAATTTAAAGTCAATCTAAAAAAGTAAATGAGATTTGACACATTTACATAACAATAGTTAGTGTTTAAGTGCCACAGTAAACTTACTGCAAAACTAACTTGAGCAAACACTTTATGATCCCGCAGCACTTAAGAACGAAGCCCCTTCTTTCCAAACTTTACTAAAGTGTTTGTCTCCGAACATGGACTGCAGATACAGTCAGGAAGGGGACTGGAAATGTCAGGTGATGAACCCTAAACTTGTAAGAAAAAAACGTTGTTTTTCTTTGTTTTATTCCTACATATTGTGAGACTAAAAGAATGAAAGACACCATTTTTCTGTAGGTCAACTTGTCTATTTAATATATAAAATACGTTAAAACATACGCAAAAAGGAGGGTTCCGAGGGGACAAATCTTTACTTTGGTACAATAACAAACACTTTTCTGTAAAAGCAGTATAGAATTTGTAATAACATATCAGTGCATACTTTATTTATGAAAATATACACAAACTGTATATCATTCTCCAAAAAAACAAAAAATTGTATCTTTACAACAAAAAGCAGACTAGCCAAACACAATATATTAGCTATCATTTAGTTACTTTAAACGTTTCATTTTCTTTAATGTATTTCTGTGTGATATATATTTGTGTTGATATTAACATTTTATTTCCTATAACATGACTCACTGTTTGTTTTTTTAAAAAAAACGCCCATGCATGACATCATGGTGCCCCCCCCAGAGGTTTAGAAATGCAGCATCGGAGCAGTTCATCCACTCGCTCTGTGCCTCCGTCCACACGTGCACTAACTTCACTACCCTCGAGTTGTTTAATAAAAAGCGTGCAACATTAGAAACACCCTTAAATGAAAAAACAAACAAACAAAAATCCCATAAACAAAACAAAGATATTTATAGAATATTTTAATACAATAAAATTAAATTCCAAATAAATCAGATCTAACCTACACAAAAAACAACGCAGATTCTTGATCATCACCACAGCAGATGTGGCAACAACTATAATAATAATAATAATAATAATAATTATAATAATAAAATGCTGTCAGAGGACAAATAAAAAGTCATCACCAGCACAAACGAACACTGGGAAGAGAGCGACACGCAGGAGAATCACATGTTTGGCCAGAACAGCGCCTACAGCTCGATAACCTGAGGCGAGCAGCGGGGTCGACGCTTTACGTCTGCGTCACACACTGACATGCTTGTTTGGCGTGAACCTTCGACTTTGTGATCTGTCTTTAAACGCGTGTTAATCACCGTGGCAACCCTGGACGTGGCAGACGCGCCAAACTGTCCTGCTAGCTGAACTCTGGGTGAACGCGCGCGGAAATTCAGCTGCTGTCAGACGTGATCCAGCTCTCAGAAGCTTCGCTTCATATCTGAGGATGTTCTCACACCTTCTGTCTCTTTTAGTCCTGTCATTTCTGCTCGTGTGGTTGAGCTTGTGGATGAACAGAGGGATGGGAGAAGGAGGAGTGATGGAGTGAGGGAGATGGAGGTGAAGAGGCTGGTGGTGTCTGTGTGTCTGCTGGAGGTAGTCCACTCTGGATTAATGACGCCGTTACTAAACAAATAGATGAGTGTTCACTATAATCTGCCACTAAAGACAAAAACACTTCTATGAAACGACGCCGTCGGTGCGTCTTTGACCTTCAGCGTCTCCTCAAGGTTTAAAACCAGATGGGTGGTTTAGAAACATGGCTTTTTTCACCTCCTGGGCTGATCACAGGACGCTCCGTGTCTGACGTGACCGGATACAATGACTTGACGAATGACTTCTGAGACCAGGCTAAACCAGGACAATTGCTTCAGTCCCCTTAGCAGTTCACCCATTTGCAGCTGTTGTTTATTTATTTCATTTAACTGATTAATAAATTACAGAATTCACAACTGTAACAGGTCAGCTTTTAGAAGAAAAAAAACTTTGTATGTTGTTATATGTAAGTCTGGAAAAATATTTATACTGCGACACAATCTTTCATAAAATTCTTTGTTTTGGTTCAGTTTCCTTTCTGTGATCAGTTGAATCGATTTGACACGTTTGCAGCCTGATTTGGTTCAGTTACACTAATAACTTAGTTATTATTTAAATAACAAAAACATTTGTAGGATTGCATAAATAAAAAGTGCACAAATGTGTTTGTCCTTTTCTGTGGCGCTGGCGAGGCGTGTGTGTGTGTGTGTGTGTGTGTGTGTGTGTGTGTGTGTGTGTGTGGGCGTGTGTGTGTGTGTGTGTGCCGGCGGGGCTGACGTGGGGGTTCAGTTAAAGTGCACTCCATCAGCGACAGCATCCTAACTTTTGCTCACTGGAAACAGTCGAAGTTGCCACGGCTACGTCTTCCCTTTCTAACTCGACAGCACCCTCTGTAGGTTTGTCAACGCATTACAGCTTATTTACAACCATAAATAACAATAAAAAAGAGGCTGATCCAGAATCAGCACGCTTGCTGTTTTTTTTTTTTTCACTGAGGGACATCCTGCCACATATTTAAACACTGAAACAATCCCTGTCGTCTGACGCGGGGCCGTCCGCGCTACTGCCTGAAGTAAATACAGTTTCTGCTTGGATCCGAGCTGTTTCAAGGCTTCAAACCCTCGTTTCCCTGTTACACCAAAGCCACAAAGGTTACAGATTGCTTATATACATGATACCTCATGAAACTCTAATTGTTATCCCACAAAACTGTGTCAAAAAATGTGTGTAATAAATGTGTTTGAAGATTTGCTCAAATGACTTTAAAAAACAACCACACAAGCACGCACACACACACACACACACACACACGGTTGTCGTGGGGATGAGGAGATTCCATGTCACTGAGCTGTTGCAGCTCATCCCTGATTCAAATAAAAAGTCTTTTTACCTCTTTTTGTGAGAGCTATTCTGCCCGTTTCAGGTCATACAGACGGTCCTGATGACGGTCCAGCAGGTCTCCGGGGGGGAGGGGACAGTTTTTTTTTCCTTTTTCGCGTCTTCATATTCAAACCTGAAATCCACACTTTAAAGTCAAGATAGAAGGACAAAACTCCACACTCAAAAATGAAATAAAACAAGCGAAACCTGCCCAAAAGGCTGGAGAACAGACGTACGGCTGACTGAGGTCGGGAAACCGGCCAATCAGACAACAGCAACAGGCCAAATTTATAACAACAACAACAACAACATCAGTCCAGCTTTGGATCAGGTCTGAGAAATAATCCCTTGCAGGTTTTGGTGGATTAATGCCTCAGGGTCCGTGAGTGACTTCACCTGTGTGTGCACGATACATACGTGTGTGTCCCAGTGTGTGTGTTGACATGCTTGCGCTCTGTGTGTGTGTGTGTGTGTGTGTGTGTGTGTGTGTGTGTGTGTGTGTGGGAGAAGACTGGGGTCATCAGGGCCGGTGGGGGTCATGTACACAAGCCACAAATCCGCATCTCCGTCTTCCATCAGTCTGTCCGCTCGGCTCTTCATGTGACCCACGTGTCTAGTCTCATTCTCTTGACGTTGGTCCCGTCCTGGTCTTGGGGTTCGGCCGAAGAAGGTCGCAGCAGGACCATGGTTGGCTGCTGGACCGCTGGGCCAACCTGCTGGTGGAAGTCTGCGCCCCCGCCTCTTCCTTGGGTGCCGTCGTCCCGGTCGCTGCCCTCGTACGAGCTGCCGTTGCTGCTCAGGCTGTCTACAGGTGAGCGGCCTTGACCTCCGGCATCTAGGCGCACCGTCCCGGGATAGGCGACCGTCACCAAACCTTGACCTTGGACTTGACCCTGGTTGATGCCTCCTCCCCCTCCCCCACCAGCGGAGCTGGGGGTGCTGTGGTCACGGTTCGGAGAGACGGGTTCGGACTTGATGTTGATGTTGGGGTTTGTGTTGATGGTCAGTGCAGCGGTCTGAGGTAGATGACTCACCGGCCTGGAGGGACGCAACAGAGACAACAGGAAGGAGTTACTGTCCACACTTCCTGTCAAACATCAGAGCTGCGCACAGGTGAAACACACAGTTCAGCCACTTGACACAAAAAGGTGAAAGACGGCAATTATGAGACGAAAGCTGCAGGACCAGTCTAAGGCTGGAATTCATGTGGTCGTCACCTGAGCCGTAGCAGAAGGACCATCACCTGTGACTGAGGTGAGCACAACAGACGAGTCACAAAAACAGACAAAACACTTCTCTGCTGCTCCCAGATGAAGCTGGAGACTCTGTTGCGTGTTAAAAAACAGAGGATTCAGGGACAGCTGAGTCAGAACCATCAGGAGGATCCAGCACTTCAACTAAAGATGCTTCATGAGCACTTGAGGGGCATTTCTGCCCAGAGAGGAAGGATCTTATCACCTGATGAGCTCTGCTAGCAGGATTCAACAGTGTCACTGATTCAGGGGCTTTCATTCCTCCTCAGGTGTGCTGCTAGTGGTCCAGGGGGGAGCTCCGGTAGTTTAAGGTCAATCATTCTTCCTGGTGCTCTCACATGGATGAGCTGTGTTTGGAGCTTCCAATTACTGGGTTTGGGCCTCCGGGGGGGTGGGGGGGGGTTCCTAATACATCATATCATGAGCCACCTGCAGCCCTGAATCTGTAATATTCTCTCAATTACTGGTGATGTGACAGGAGGAATCTAAGTGCCGCTCCTGGAGGCGATCTGGTGAGCTCGCTCTCTCTAAACGTGTTCACGTCTGCTGTCCCTCATGCAAATGCAGGTTCTCTCACTTGGCTCCTGTTGCGAAGCTGCTTCATCTCACCTGGCGTGGGTAGATGGATGTGGATGCCGCAGCCAGGAAACCGCAGACTCAGCCAGAAAGTGATCGTGATGAAGGCGCAAATGTCAGGCTAAAAAAGCAGCGAGCGCAGCCTGAAGCAGACGCTTGGGACCCATAATGCACTGCTCCAAACCTGCCAAACGAGTGGTCTCTACATAAATGCAGGCTGTTTATTTAGCACCGATAGCTAATAATTATTTTGCATCGCTTCCTGTTTTTGTTTGTGGAGATACTAAAGACCAGACAGTTCAGCTAAACACTGAGACAAAATGTGGCATCTGTGTGTTTTTGAACAGGAAAATACTTTTCAGTATTGGAATGATTTTTATGTATAAATTCTGAAAAGTACGAAAATGTTCAAAAAGTAAATGAGCCTCTGTGAGCGACCTTCTGCTCGATTACAACCTTGGTGGTTGGGTCCAATGGTGCAAAAGCAGTGATGTAAATGTAATCAATCGATCAAAATAGAAACTAAACTTATTTGTAAGTTAGTGTTTGGATCTGTGAATAAATGAGGATCATCACCTCTACAAGTCTTCAGGAATCCACTCGGATCCTTGTGCTTTGGTATATTTGTGAGGTCTCCCAAGGAAATGAGACCATTCTGATTTGGGCCTTGAACAGTCCAACTTTTCCACGAGTGTTTTTTCTGAAAGACTTGTTCGATGACATTTGGATGAACGTTGGATGAATCTCAGCTGCTTAAGACAGCAACAAACAAGCTTCCCTCAAAGATTTTCAGCTTATTAGAAGGAGAAACCAATAAAAACCTGACAGCTGGCATCATTTCTACGCTTTCCTCTCTAGATCATCAATGCCGACCAGGAATTGTTCTCAACATGCAGTTTGTCAGATGTTTAAAGCCCATTTTACATATTTCAAATAGCCAAAAGGAGCCATCATGTAAAATGCTATTAAGCAATTATGAAACCAGATCACATTCCCAGTGGCATTTAACCCATCTGAGTAATGAGCTCCGACAGCTAAGCTACAGCTAAATTATTCTTTTTAGTTAGGCTACTGCAGACTTTTGAGGTCTACATGTGTCAGAGGAATTGAAACCTATGTCTGACAGTCAGCTGCCAGTGACAGCTAAATGGTGCTGAAGTAAAAATTTAATGCCGCGAGCATGTCGGCAGCGAGCGAGCGTGCGCGCGCTGGGACGGCGTGTGGAGCTGAAAGCAGCATCCAGAGACTCCTTTCATTGGAGTAACTAGTGAGATGCTGCTGTGTCTCAGGGTAGCACTTCTGAAGCCTCAGATCGGAGCGGTAGGGGGCACCGGTGACACAATCGACTGAGAAAGCAATGAAATAAGAGAAGAGACACAGAGAAGCAACCACAGGCAGAACATTTATCCGAGTCGAAGTGAGAAGCGGTGATTTGACATCAGGTCACTGAAACTGTTCTATATAACCGAGTAGCAAATAAAAGGCACAATAAAAGGCAAAGCTAGCATGACAATCACCTCAGGTTAGCAGCAAAATTAGAGATGCAGTTTAACATCTCCGCGTTCTGTTTCTCTGCACCCCACATGCTGTGGAGAAAAAGAAAAACAGTTACGAGCCACTCAACAAACAACCCACCACAGCTAGCATCAGACCAACTTACGGATAACAGGCTTTTCCATGGCGTCTGCAATTCTGCTGAATAATCTACATTAATGTCTGAGGAGCGCCTCATAAAGCTGGGATCAACACAACCAACCCACCGCTGATCCATACCATCGTCTCTCTCTGAGGTCGATCCAGGTCCAAAAGACATGTTAGCGTTAGAGTTTTAGAGCAAACGAATCGGAAAGCATCAAAAGGAACATTGTAGAAGTATGGAATCTGAGTATTATTTATGACCACAGAGGGTAATATTAGTTAAGAGATGAAAGAAGCTCTTTTCTGGAGTTGAAGTTAGCTTTTTTTGGGGGGATTTGAGATCATTTTTATCCTCTGAAGTGAGAAAGTTCACAGAGAGGATCAACCAAAGTCGACAAAGAGGTCTGTGTGGGAGGACCAAGAGATTAAGAGGAGGAAATAAACCCAACTGCTGAGCAGCGCCCTCACTAACGAGCTGGACAAAGAAGCAGAAGATGAAGAAGAAGAAAACTTGGGTCTGTCCAGCTGCCTCCTATCTGGGTCAACACGAAGACGCATCGGCAGCAGCTGAGGTGACGCTGCCGCCTCATGCGAGGGAGCTACGTCAGATGCTCGACGTGCACATTCAGCTGGCACGCACGGAAATGTCACCTTCTCAGGTCACAAGTCAGGACACGGGAGACTCTCATTTAACATTTGGAGCAATGAAGAAAAAGGGTCTTACACTAAGTTACTGAGAGACGCTAGGCTGAGCTGCTGCTGGGGAGGCTGTTGCTGGGAGACGGCTGGTTGCTGTTGCCAGGCGCTCATGTTTCCCGGTACCAACCCCGGCGGTGTGAACGTCTGAAGCGCCGTGAGATCTGCACTTGTTAGCTGATAGTCTGAGATAAAAGAAAGAGGGAAAGAAAGAGGGAAAGAAAGAAGGAAGGATGGGGGTTGTTTTACATCATACAAGTTTCTGGAACATCCATATTAATCACAGCTAATCCATATTAATGTAGACCTTTGAAGTGGAATGGTTCCAGAAGCTCTCACACAATGAACAAAGTGAATATTCATGCTAGTTTGGTGGCATCACGGCAACATCTTCACAGTCCTACTCTCATTTTTCAGACCAATCACAGGTCTCTCACTGTCCTGTCATTCCACTGCTTCAGGGTGTAAAAACAGCATGAAGGTACATCTGTTTACAGCAGAATACGATAATACAGCCACACATTGATGCTGTTCATCCTTCCTACGTAAAACACCTTTCCTTCTCTCCCATTTCAAATCTGGTTTGAAACTCACCTTTTTAAAACAGCATATTCCCTCTGATGAACCCACTCTTTCTGTCCCTAAACTGCTGTTTATGGTGGATTAATTTATGGATTTAATCTTTCATTTCTGTACATTTCATGACTTTTTTACTGTCTGACTGCATTGTCTTTCAGTGCTTTTAAAGGCATCCATAAATAAAATCTATTCTTATGATTTTACTCTTTGAAGTGTAAGTTTGGACTGAAGCTTGTGGCCTATGCTTCCAGAGAGAATCAGTGCTGACAGAGTCTGAATTGACCTGGCTAATGGGATCCAGGATGATCTGCCAGTCAGGACAGATCGATGAATCCAGTGGGTTTGGAGAGGAGGCCCACAACTGTTAACTGCTGTGTTTAGCAGGGTTAACCTGAAGTCATGAGGATAAAATTCTATCTAACTCTTCTCCACTCCAGGAATTTAGTGACAAGATTTCTCAAATGTTATCTCTACCAGCAAAGTTCCAAATTTAAACTTTGTCCCCTAAATGATCCATTTCCTGTGATATGACCAATCAGACCAGGGGGCGTGGCTTTCTGTGATGTGGGCGTGGTCACACGGACAATATCACAGTTAGCATTCATCTTTTTATTGTATCACCTATAAAACACTCTGATCTGTGTTTGAGCTTGATTGAGTCTGAGATGGTGACTGCCATCTTACCAGTGTTGTAGGCCGTCTGCATGCTGGAGAAGGGCGCTAAGAGGCTGGGTGTTGCCACGGAAACCACTGGAGTAGTGAGCGTCTGCTGTGCGACCTGCGATCCACCTAACCGCTGAGCATTCTGGGAAGACAGAGGCAAGGGCATTTAGGATTCTGGCGGAGAGTAAAGCCTCAATAACCAGTAGAGTGTCAGAACTTTGTAATGTTCCCATCTCGTTTGCAAGCGGGGGTGACATCATCTGAAACATGCTGAACCCTCCAATTGGGAGGAAAACCTTCCTTTCTTGGATGTTTGTATTAAATATTGTGGCTCAGTGTCCTGAGAAAATACTGGAGCTGCTCCACAACCAGTCACGTTTGTTGTTCTTGTCCTTACATGGGCTGAGCGGCGGACTTCACGCTGCATGACTTCATCCATTTTCGACAATAATAAGGATAATGGCTAGCATGTGCTCCCCAGCGCGCGGCCGAGGGGATGCGGGGACCTTCTAATGTGACCGAGGAGGACTTAATTACACTGAAACTACTGGAACATAAACACAGCTCGTTCCACTTGAAAGTGAACGAAAGAACAAATAAATTATTCTGTCATTTAATCGTCGACGCTGGAGTTTTATTGGCAGACCTCATGAAAAATAATAGAAATCGGGTCCAACAGAGCAGCAAAAGCTGAAGTCTGGCAGAATAAACAGTTACATCAGCGCCGCGAGATGTTTTATTCATCATCACAGGATTCCTGTGAGAAAATACGCTCTTTAACTCTTCGGCGACACTTTAACATCTGCGTGCAAGGACAGAAGTCTCACATCCCAAAGTGGTGTTGGCACGGCAACGCTGTTGGAAAGGCCTGGAAGGTGTTATGAGAGCTGGAGAGCCATGCTGACAGGAACACATGAGAGGGAAACTGCGAGCATGCACTCACATGTGTGTGTGAACACACAGCGTCAGCAGTTTGTGTTTATGCACGAGCACGTCTGCATGCAGGTCTGTTTGAGCAGCACCAGACTGGACTCTTGCTCTCAGATCTTTCCTCGGTGAAACAAACGTGCACATGCTGAGCAGCTCTCAGAGCTCAGGGGCAGCTGGTCACACTGGTTCCCTCCATGTTCCCCCAACAGACGGACAAATGTTTGCTTCTTCCTGAAGCTTCGCTATCAAAGCAAATGAAGCACTGCCTTCACATTACTCAGAATTCAGATGCTAAAACTGGCTTAAAAAACTCAAGCTTGCTCCTAAATGTTGGCCGATGAAAACGATAATGAAGAGAAGAGTTTAGCCTCTTTGTATCAGAACATCAGAAAGCAGCAAATTCTGAAACAGGTCAAGAATTTGATCATTCCTGCACAACTAAAGCAATTTTAGGAGCATTTTATTGGTTTGGTGGCCAGTGGCAGGAACCAGTGCGACCAGTGTGACCAGTGAGTTTCCAGTTTTCCAGAGTTTTCCTGTTTGCAGGGTCAGACATGAAGGGATGCTGGATGAGATCACAGAGAGATGACAGGCTGAAAAGCAAAAGGCTGTTCACCTCATTCACCAACTCCAGCTCTTCCTCTGTCTGCACCGGGGGGGAGGAGGAGGAGGAGAGGATGTTAGGTTCAAATATAAACCGCAACACCTACTTGGGCTTAAAAACCTGCTATTTTACTCTAAATTGTGCAGAATTGATAAAAAAGTGCCACATGCTGGGAGATTCTTGTTTTCTTCTGATCTGGTTCCTGTCAGCGTTCCTAATCCTGCTCGGCAACGCGACCATTTAACCCAAACTCACATTAGAAAACCTTGCAACGTCTACAGCATTTATGGTGTAAACCCCAGATATGGTGTCCCATTGACAGTTTTGGTGACTTTAAACAGCACTGATGAGGTGGTTGCCGTAGCGATGCTCTTCTCACCAGCTGCATCAGGCTCTTCCCACCCTGTGAGGTGATGACCCTCAGGTCCGGTTTGCGGCTATTGACCATCTGCGTTCCGGGTGAAGGTGGAGACTTTGCCAGGACTACCTTCCCCAGGCTGTTGCCATTGGATACGGAGAGGAGCCCGGGCGAGGCCCTGGCGCTGATGTAGCCATTAGCTGGAGAAACAGAGAGTAAATCATGATTTCCTGCATCCACCCAGGTGAGTGAGTGAGTGAGTGAGTGAGTGAGTGAGTGAGTGAGTGAGTGAGTGAGTGAGTGAGTGTGTGTGTGTGTGTGTGTGTGTGTGTGGGGGGGGGTCCTCATTAGAGAGCTGATGGTGCTGCCAAGTCAAATCCGCCCGCTGTTTCTGCAACTTCAGGAGTGTTTGAAGGTGCAGCTCAGATTTTTCTTCTGATCACTGAACCTGTAACATTTTTGCTCCACAACTATTTTATTTTCTCTCCATCTCTCAAAAGCTTCCTTCATTGTGGGCTGTAAATGAGCCCTAGTTCGAGTTGTAGTGCTACTTGAACAAGTCTCCAGTATTTTTTCTGATCAGATCAAAAGAATATTCTTCATGTTTGCAGCTCCTGAGATGAGCTGCTTGTTTGTTTGTTTGTTTGTTTGTTTGTTTTTAACAGCTGAACATCCTTCACAATTGTTCCCAATTCATTTACTCCTACTCTTCTGACCTTTGCCATCTCCTGAGGTCGCGGTTGAAGCTACCCAGCCTGACACAGCAGGTGCCTTTAGCGCCCCCTTCAGGCCCCACTGACAAATTCAGGTTGATTCTGCTGCGCTGAGATTCTGTGACCTTTTCCCTTTAACTCTCCAACACAACAACACTGTCCTGTGATTTTACCTGTTATTCAAGCTTGGCTTCTGCTCTACGGCGCTCCGACGTGCACTATTGTGCTTTTCAAAGTGCATTACAGCTAAAGTTATGATTAGGTTTTCATTCTCGCTGAAGCGTTTCAGCAGCTTTAACTTCTGTCACTCAGGATCAACACACCCTCCTTTGAAAGTTCAACCGGTCACATTCTACTGGACTCTACAACATACCAGTTGCGTGCACTTAAATACTTCAATATTACAATAAATCTTTACGTTTGTGGATGAAGTTATGTGGGTCTAACAACTGCAGATCAGAAGCAGAGTTCAACACTAGCGTTTATCTGCTGTCTGCAAGAGACAGCCGGGACTTTCCCACACACACACACACACACACCACACACACACACACACACACACACACACACACGCACACACACACACACACATGCACATACACACACAGTCCCTCTGACAGAGAGGGTGAGGGTGTGTGATTGGAGATAGGAGTTCGCTATGACAACAGTTGCATGTGACTCTGCTTCACCTCAGTCTCTCAGAAACACACACAGACACGCACACATGTGTTGTTGGGAGGGAGGGATAAAGAAAGAGAAGTGATGGAGGTGAAGGAGGAGAAAGAGGTGAGGAAGCCAGAAGAACATTTTAAAATACCCTGACCATTCACTCATAATGAGTGCAACCACTTTATTAATTTTTTTGTGGAGTGTTATAATAATCTCGAATTAATATTAAAACATTGGTTTAACCTGCTTTTTCCAGCAAGATTAAGTGTGTGACTGCATCTCCAGTTTCTAAATGGATATTGACTCTAATTCAATGCTTAAATTTTAGGAGTAAATAAGAGAAGGATGATAAATCAAGAAGAAAGGAAGCAAGCTAGAAAGTGAAAGAAGTTTTTTTTTCATTAAGCCAGTGAGTGTCTGTGTGAACGTGTGTGTTGTGTATTGTGTAACTGTCACCATGTGTGCGTGGCTGACTGATGGGAATGTGCTACTGTTGGCGTTGGGTTGACGTTTGCAGTAAAGGGGCGGTGGCGGCGCTGTGGCGCAGGTGTACGTGTCCTCCGACACTGTCAGAGGGACTGGCGCTGTTGTCTCAGTGTCCACCCTCTTAGCGGTTTCCCTGGAATGTCCACATGCAGGTTCTTCAAGCACGTGTGCGTTTACCCGATTTCACTTTCAGCTTGAAAACAAGTTCCCACAATAAGAAACGACTGTTGAGCTACAGAAAGCTACAGCCTGCCAACAATGTTAATGAACGGGAGAGTCGGTGTGGGCCGACAGACCAAACCCGGCAGGTGGACTGACTTCTCCAGTTAAGAGTGACAGACGAACCAGCTGCCAACCCGTTAATGGGAACATTGGAAGAACCCTGATTTTACTGGGGAATCTGGCTGCCAGTGACATCATCAGCACAAGACGTCAACACCAGCCATCAAGAGTTCAGTCGTTCTTCTTTCTTTACAGTAACGCTTTAAATGTTTTAGGTTTTGTTGAATTACTGCATTATTTTTGACAGTAAAAGCCCTGAAACAAACACACACACACACACACACACACACACACACACACACACACACACACACACACACACACGTGTGAGTTAAAGTTAGAGCTTCGCTGGGAAAAAGGAGGGATAATTAAAGACTAAGAGTTTGTAATATTAAAAAATAAAGAAAAATAAAGCTCAGAGAGACTCAGAGATGGTGAAGCTAAAATAATGAAATCACTCCTCCTTTTAGAAACAGAAAGAGTCAGAAAACATGTGATTTGTTTATGTGTGCGGACTGTTTTTAGACCTTTACGTGTGCAGGAGTGTGTAAGTGTGTGTGACATGTCTCCCTTTACGCGAGGTCGGGCGTGGGAATGTGTGGAATGCAGGGTGACGTCAATGGTGACATTCCCGGAGCCCCTAGTCCCCGGACAACAGCTGAGAATGACAGATCTGAGAGAGGAGGGGGAGGAGGAGGAAGAGGAGGAGGAGGAGGAGCAGGGTGGGTCGTAAAGGAAGGGGGCTGGAATTTTAAGACTTAATGTTTGGACAGAGCTTTGAGATTCTCTCACAGCATCATAGTAAAAAAGTCAGGCAGAAAATACAGATTACAAAAGAATACTGATGCGATTTTCTGATATTATTGGTCCACACTGGTGGAACAAATCAGAACATATCAAGATAAAATGGCTCCCAAATAATAATAGCTTCAGGCCGACCACATTTCTGACTAAAACCAGAGGCTAAATCAGCTCAGCGCGGTACGGTTTGGAACGGTTCACCCCGGAGAGGCTTTAGAAAGCTAAACAGATGAGACTTGATGGGCTCATTAAGGTAGCATCTAGCTTAGCTAGCAAAGTGTCATTGAGAGATCTTTATTTCATGCTTTTAACAGATAAACTGACGGCCTGATAAAATCTGAAAGCATGAAAACGTTCACAATCTTTACCGGTATTTCAAAGTCGGCACCCGTTTGTTCATGAAAACCTGAAGGACGTCCATGATCACAGCACAATAGGAGAATATTGATTTCTTTCCCCGACACAATACGTATTTCTGAGGAATATAGAAAAACACCTCCAACCATATCACCTTCCATGGGCTGGGAGCCATTTTCTGGCGCAGGCTAATGGGATTTGGGGAGGGGGGGGCTCTGGCTAGTGTCAAAGTCACCTCTGAGGAAAGTCCTGTGCCAACGCAAGGCACAGTTGGCTGGGGGGGAGGGGGGAGATAATTCCAGAGAGAAGATGAGGGTGAACAGCTGACAGAGACAGGGTGAAGTGGGGGTGGGGGTGTTGGTGTGAGCAGCTCTGGAGCGATGGTCGGTCCACTAGCTGCCATCATTACAGTGTAAAATGACAGAGTTTAATGTTTGTTGCTGAACGTTTGAAGTTGAAGCGGTGAGTGATTCCAGACCTCTGACTCACCTCCTCCAGGATTCAACCAGCAACCCATCAATCAGAGCTCAGCGCCACTTTTAACAAGGGCCGGGCTGAACGGATTCATACCCATCAATATGAAAAAGTATCCTGCTGCAGCCAGGTGTCCTGATTAGTGTTTTAGGTGGTCTGGTTTCACCTGTCGGCAGCAAGTTAAGGCCCAGATTTACACTCGGAGCTTTAGGGAAGTTCAGTTTTGGTGATATTCCCACTCTAGAGTGGAGCAGCTGTGTTCTTCAGCCTCTTTCTGTTGCTCTTATCAAATTCTCTCAACCTGAAACCACTTCTGGTCTTTGGACTGTTTACAGACGGCAGCGTGGCGACCTTCAGCTGTCACCAGTCAACAGGTGTTTTCCTGTGTAACGTGCACAACAGGGTTTGACCCACACACGTGACCGCCTGTTGCCACACAGAGAATTTTGCATGATCCCGCCTGCAAAAGCCTTTCCACAGGATGGCGGTGGGGTTACTTACGGACTGGACTCGGACAGGCTCCGTTTGAATTGCCCAGATCTCCTCCCAGTAAAGCACCTGGAGCACCAAAAGAGAAGCAGTGTTAAATATCATGCTTTCATAACCGGCCCGAACAGCTCTTGTTTAAAATGCTGCATCTCATTTTGAAAAACATTACTAAATCAAGTGGGTCCTTTAAAAGGACTGGCTTCAGCTGTCGACACTCATTAGCAGTAAATGTGAAGAGCTCTTTTCACAGCTTGGCAACAGTGCTTCTGCCTAATTAAACAAATTAGACTTAAATACAGAAAAAACTTTTAATCAAACGCGTTAGCAGGGGTTCCGTTTTGTAAGATGATACATCAGGTCTGACACTGATTTTCAACGGTTCCTGTTGCTCCTCCAAACATTCCTGTTTGCTGGTGAAGGTTCCTGCAGCACAAAGTGCTACAGTGCTGAGAAATATTTCTCTCACTAAAAAAGGGCAGTTCATCCCAAAATCTAAAACCAAAACCCACTAGTGTCGTGCTGAGTCCATGTTTTTAAATCAAACAACAAGAACAGTAAGAGCCTGTGGCAGCAGATAGCACCACACAGCTTCACTTCTATTGGAAACACAAGAACTAATGTCCACACTCATGCTTGGAGAGGTAGCTACAGCAGCTAGCCTGAACATGGAGCAGTTATGACCACAGTTGATGTAAATCTGAGACAGGTGTTTGTGTGGGGTGGGGGCGGTTTAACCACTTTTAGTAGAGTGGCAGACGGCGTTTGTGGACTGCATGAAACTTTCTTAAAACACTGTCTTTTCACTCATCCCTAAATTTCTGTGTCAAGTCTTTCTCAAATGCCAATGGGATCAGATTGGCTTTGCATTGATGATGCATAGTGAGGCAATGAATGTTTACTCCAGTGTTAGTGTTGACTTGAGAGCTTATGCACCCAATAGAAGTGATTGTCACTGCTTCCTGCCCGCTCCCATTCGTGTCGTCACTTGTCCTCTTAATTTTTTGGAAGAAATTCTGGATACCCATGACGGTGATGCTGGCTAGCCTGTTTAGCTTCTTTACACAACAGAGGATCAATAGAGTATCACTAGGATGTGATTGGACAACGATCACTTGGGGGTGGGCTTATGATTGAAGAATCGAGATAGGAACAATAGAATGATGACCACTCCATTATAAAAAACATAAACCAAATAAAATAAAAAGCGTCCAGGACAGGTCAGGCACAGCTGACTTGGTGGGCAGGCACTGGATGTAGATTAATGAGCTTTTTTTGGTCAAGATTAAGCATATCTTCTAAAACTTTGGTTGCTAAAAACATTCTTCTGACACTGATTTTTGCTGCTGATGTTCAGGGCGAATGCAAAATATCTGATCATATGTTTATTTGGAGAAGCAGCAAAAGCCAGCCTGATGAGTATCTGCACAACTGAGGGTGTGAAGAGGAGGGGGTTGATTACTGCTCCCTCCAGCCCTCCACAGAACTACACCGGCTATAAAGCATTTGTGCGCGCTGCAAAAAAATGAGCTAATTCTGACATAGAATGAGTTTATGTTGGTCTGAACAAAGCGTGAAAAGTAACCTTGTCTGACATGCAAAACTAGGGCACGAATCCTTATAGTCAGAGGGTGAAGGATGGGTGTGCCAGGCAGAGGCAGGCACACACACACACACACACACACCACACACACACACAACACACACACACACACCACACACACACACACACACACACACACACACAAGTGAACACCAACTTAGACACTCTTCCTTGGTAACTTAGCTTCTTGTCGACACAATAAAACAGTGTTTACACCAAACTTTGACTGTTATGTTGCCATGACAACAGCATCTCACACACACACATCAGCATCATCTCACCTGCACTTGCAGGTCGCTGTGGTAACCCGGGTGAGACGGTGTTCCTCTGCAGAGCCGGTTGCTGTGGGGACAGGAGGCGAGGGTCTGTGAGGGTGGAAGTGACAAAAGAGGTGGTGGTGACCAGGGCGCCACCCGGGTTGTTGCTGAACTGGAGGGCCGCCGCTGCATTCTGATTGGATACCGGCACAGTGACTGGCATGGAGAAGGTGGGCTGAGGGACTGTGGACTGGTGGAGAGATGAAGAGGTGGGACTTAGAGAGTTCTTGTGCATTATGAATGTACACACACACACACACACCACACACACACACACACACACACACGTACACGCACACACACACACACACACAAGTGAACACCAACTTAGACACTCTTCCTTGGTCACTTAGCTTCTTGTCGACACAATAAAACAGTGTTTACACCAAACTTTGACTGTTATGTTGCCATGACAACAGCATCTCACACACACACAGATCAGCATCATCTCACCTGCACTTGCAGGTCGCTGTGGTAACCCGGGTGAGACGGTGTTCCTCTGCAGAGCCGGTTGCTGTGGGGACAGGAGGCGAGGGTCTGTGAGGGTGGAAGTGACAAAAGAGGTGGTGGTGACCAGGGCGCCACCCGGGTTGTTGCTGAACTGGAGGGCCGCCGCTGCATTCTGATTGGATACCGGCACAGTGACTGGCATGGAGAAGGTGGGCTGAGGGACTGTGGACTGGTGGAGAGATGAAGAGGTGGGACTTAGAGAGTTCTTGTGCATTATGAATGTACACACACACACACACACACACACACACACACACACACACACAGGTTCTATCATGCAGGGCGAGATGGTGCAGAGGCCATAAAGCTGTGACCCGTTGCATGCCAGGCTGCAGCAGCAGGTTACTGCGGCGCCATGTTGGTGAGAAGGCTCCACATGCATGCCGATGCAACGTGGCACCGACCCGCTGGCACGTGCTGGTGACGGGGAACACTGGGACACGTCTCGCTTCAGAGGTTTGAGCGCTAACGCTGAATATCAGGCTGGTTTTAGGAGCCAGACTGTTCTGCTGTTGCTTCGTGGATCCTGGATGATTCCAGAGGTGAATCAAGACTTTCCAGCCACCCGGCCCACTTCCCTCTGTTCTGACTCTTGTTCTGACAGTATTAAGTGTTTCTATCTATAGAATTCGGGCCAGTTGCTGCCCTGTGCTGTGGTGAGACCCAGTTCCGAGCAGAGGACGAAGAGGACGACTCTCATTGAAGTTTTGCGCGTGAACGAAGGGGAAACTCATCAATGTTGCCTAATTCTCACTGGAGCTGAGAAAACATACTTCACTTCTTTTTAAAACCTTTTACATAGTGAACACTGGATTTAGTTGAAGCTCCAACAGTTTAACAGAAACAAGCTTTTTTCTTTCATGGGCAGTTTTTCTTATTTCTAGTGAAATTCCAGAAGACATTTATGTTGGAGCCAGACTGAACAAATCCAGGAAAGTCTTGGTGAAAGTTGGTGAACTCTGCATAAAATGTCGGAATTATGTCCAGGAAAGAGGAGGAGATGAGGGGTAAATGGTGACCCGGCAGGTGGAGACAGCAACCAGCAGCACCGCACACAGGCCAAGCACGCCAGGGAGGGAGGGAGGGATGATGGACAGATGATGGGTTAGTTGGACGAACCATGGACGAGGTGTCTGACCAGGACTGGAAAGCCCTGACCCTGACCAGGCTGAGAGGGGAGGTGGCCTGTCTTCAGCTAATTAGCACTCTTTCTAATCCCGACAGATAGAAAATAAGCGTGTTTAATTTGTGAGGTTCCTCTTAGCTGATCAATAACTGATCAAGAGTCCAAACTGAAGCCTTTTCCTGCTGCAGCGTGACGATGGAGTCTGGACATGGGTGCTAGGATATCAGCTTCTCCACATGAATTGTAAATGTCTTCCACTGCACTTTGCTCTGCTGAGCATTAATCCATCTGGTTTGGCAAATTACAAATGAATTAGCATGTAAACACGTGGATGCTGGAGGCTGGCGTGAGGGTTCCTCTCGCTCTGGCTGCCATTCTGCAGACCCCAAACTCTGAGAATCGGAGCGGCCACGCTCGCGGAGCCGTGACAGAGCTCAAGGGCTGAGAATATGAACTTACGTTCACCTCGGAGAAGCTGGTTTAACGAGGCTGTTTGCTGAGAAGGCCAGCAGGCATTCAGCTCCTGGCCTGCTTCAGCCCTGCGTATGTGTGACCAACGACAGTAACCTCAGCATCATGGGACCCGTTTTAACCTGGACCTGTATGTACTTTATGGTGACCTTTGACCTTTTCATTAAACTCCGACAATACTTGAATTCCAGGATAGTGAAAATACAAGATCAACGGCAAGTCAAAGAAGCTTTGATATTAACACCCTGGCCTTGATTATAGGGTCTATACGATTAGAGGCGATCTGGATTTCCGTCAAACAAAGCTGACTCAGAGGAGAACGGCGCCGCTCAGGCAGCATCTTTCCCTTTCATGTTTTTGGCTTCAGCTGAACCTCGAAAGGAGACACTGGTAGGTTCAGCTCTGCTGGAGGACACTGCGGTGCCGGTTGTTAAAGGGATCAAATCTTTTTCAATTTCCCTACATGGAAGCTCCGAGCCACAGACGGATCAAACCAGCAACCCTCGGGTAGAGGAAAAAACCCTCCCTCTTCCCTCCCTCCGCAGCTCCAGCGTAACGGGGACAGACATTGGGGGGGGTGGGGTTTCCAAGTGTCCTGCCAGCTCGCCCTCGCCACTCTCTCCCCACCTCAGGAGGTATTTCAGTACAAGTGGGATTAAGCTTGTATATCCCGGCCCTTAGCTGTCACGATGGATTAGCCCTTGTTGGTGGGCGGGGCTAAACACCTCCATCTGCTAGCCCAACGTGAAAGGTGTGGCGAGTGGGAGAGCCTGCGGAGGGTCCACAGTCAGAGCGGGTTTCTAGTGGCAGAGCTGAAGTGTGCTCTGATTTGTGAATATTCAAAAGTTCTTTTTGTTCGAAGCGTTACTCATTTTTGATTAAAAGATAATCATTTAGTTTATTCTACTTTATTGTTCAATTGATAGGACACCATAAGCTACCGGTAATCCAATGGATCCCTCCAACAGTCCTTGAGAGGTTTTGAACCTTTGGTTAAAGCAGAGTGATTGTCTGACATTTAGATGTAAAAGATCAGCATCTACTCTATAAACCTGTCACGTATTTTCGGTTTATGGGCTCACTGGTTGCACTGGAACTTGAGAGAAGTGCGAGGAACCCTCTGGTTGGCTGGGGATGCAGGTTCCACAACTGCTTTCATCCTCTCTTTGATCCTCTGTGTGTATTAGCGGGAAAGCTAGGGAAACAGGTGTTTCTTTGCAATCGAGCGCAGCAGAAGACGAACCGCGTGATTTATTGACCTGCAGCCAAAGCCAACAAAGAGACACTGCGTCCAGTCCCGAGTGACCAATCAGAGAAGCAGGAGGAAGGGCTGTAAACCGAGTGCTACTCATTAGAGTGGCATTAATGGCCTTAATGAACGCAGAGGGAGAACAAATCAAAGAAAGTGACAGAGAAGCGGACCAGCACAAGGCTTCAGCAGCAGAGCGGCCCGGCTGATCCTGGAAACGTTGCATTGGAACACATTTAACAGCTGCGACCCAACTGCCTGTCTGCACCACCTCTGTCAGGCTGTTTCAACAGCGTTGCTCAGAATTGCTTTTATCAGCCAGGCGCTCAGAGGCATGCTCCAAACGCCTTGATTATTACCATAAATCACAATTTCCCCCATGAATACGGTTGCTATGCCAACTTTTGTGAAAAGTGGGAACCTAGTTAGCACTTCTCCCACTTCTCTTGTTTACTAGTGTACATTACTGAACATGCAGAGACCAAAGGACCTAGTACTCCTGAGGACACACACACACACACACACACACACCGTTCAGCTGTAGCTTCAGAGGAATATTCACATCACGGCCTACTCTGTTTGATGTTCCACTTCTTCTACTCTTTATTATTCACCTAATGTTATGGCTGCAGCGCAGTCACAAATGTTTGTTACGTCTCAGAGTCCAAGGGCATTAGGGCCGCAGGTGGAAAACACGTTCTAGAAATGGTCCTAATCAATAAGCGGTTAGTTAGCAAAGGTCCAGTGTGCAAGATTTGATGACGGAGCCATCATGGGATGGGATTCAATGGATTGAGTTTATAGTTCAGCCTATTTGTCCGTTCAGGGCTACTGTCATTAATTATAGGGGAGCAGTATCAATAATAACCTGTTACAAAAGTTCAGTATACAATATAAAAGTATTGATTAAAGATTTACAGTAGATTATTTAAGCTCTTACACACTGGAACTTTTAAATTGTTACCAGTATTATTTTTAAAACGTAATTTTCTTTGGAATCAATTTAAATTCAAGTGTGAAGATGGGCTATGATGTTAGCATTAGCTAGCATAAGCTAAAAACAACGTAAAGTGTGACGGGAGACTATTTAACCTTTAACCCTAAAGAATCTTTAACACCAGGACGTTAATTCATACACTTCAGCTAATGAACCAATTAAAATCTGTCTGCATATAATTGATTGTTAGCTGCAGTTGTAGTATTTGGCTTGGGCACACACCATGGGGGGGATCGGTAATGACATGGTGGGGGTGCTGGTAAGAGGCTGAAGTGAAGGAGGTAAAAGGGGTGGGAGATGGTGAAGGCAAGTGCTCTGTGAGTAGTCAGGCCGCCATCAGCAGCCGGAAAAACCTCCGGCAGCAGGATTCCAGCATGAGGAGGGTTACACAGAGGGGGGTGGGGGGGGCGGTACTCACTGACAGCCTATAGTTCTGCATCATTTTATCAAACTCCTCGTCAATTTTTTTGTATTTCTCCTCAGTGCGGGGGGTGAGGGAGAAGGGCTCCTCGGGTTCTGGGCTCTCAGAGTCTCGGTGCTCTTTCTTGTTCAGAGCCTTCGTTTCCCCAAACAAAGGAGAGGAAGGGAGGTGGATAGAGAGAAAGAGAGGAGAAGAGAAAGGGAAGGTTAGACAAGGTGACAAACGTGTGAAGGTACTCACGCCGTAGCGTTTGAAGAGGCTGTCCAGGTCCTCAGTCTTGCGGTACTTGTCTTCATTTAGCGGACTTTGGTCGATGGAGTCGTCGCCATCGGGCTCAGGGCTGTTGCAGCCGTTAAAGCCTTTCTTTCGCAACGTCTGAAGCGGTCAGAGAGGCATGAAGGAAGAGAAGGAGGAGGCACATTGATATGTCATTGATGGTGCACATTTTGGGTTTTCAAACACTACGATCTCATACGCACAAATGATTTGACCGTATCTGCAGCCGCCCACAGAGAACCGAGGCAGCGGCTGACCCCAGTGATGAAGGTTTTTAAGAGAGAACGGCCTCACGGAGAACAAGTCTCTTCTTGATAATGTGTGATCGATCTGTGAGGTCAATGTTGCTAACATCTGCCACCCACGCACCAGCAACTTATTACTGTCAACTCTGCTCCTCCTCACCCAGCAGGTGCCCTCTGGAAGGGCAGGATTAAACGGGTGAAAGAAAAAAACTGAAAGATATAAATGAAAAAATGAGGGAATAAAAGAGTGAGAACAGCTCGCACCTCCATCGCTGCTGATCTACCAGGGTGCTTTCACAGGGTGAGGACGGTTATAAACCTCATCTGTGTGTCAGACGCAGCATCCCACGTCTACACACCAGCTCATGAGCAAGGCTGCTAATTGGTGCAAAGTTTCGCTCTGAGGACACACAATCAAAAGGCTAAAAGGGTGTTTTAAAGGCCCGTGTTGGTGTTTGTGCCCCAGCTAGAGGCTGTCAGGTTGTGTCAGTGTTCACACACTCCCACAGAGAGAGAGACAGCAAGAGACAGAGAGAGAGGCAGAGAGAGAGAGAGACAGGCTCTTATTTTGAGAGGATTCTACCAAACAAGATTTGCCGCTAAGTAGCTTTGCCTGGAGGGCCCCTGACCACACGGCCAAGCAGATAGATCCTCACTCCAAAATGGATCTTAAACTAGAGCCGTAGAGCCTTCAGTGGTCCAAATAGCAGCTTTACTCTGAGTGGCATTAGATGAAAAAGAAGAAGGAAATGAAATTGCCTCGGCTTGACAACTATCAGAAAAAGGAAATAAGAAACAAACTGATGTGCAGCAGCAAAAAACTTGAAATGAGTATCAATCCAAACACAGACGGCTCAGTGATCAATCATCACATCTAATCCTAAGTTATAGCATCAAAGACATAATCAACTTAAAGCTGCATCTATATCCAGTGAAATGATCCATTCTGAGGAAATATTTTTAATTTTTTTCTCTTTCCATATAAGGACCACAGCTGTTTAGACACTATTAACTAACTGTCCAATAGTGAAGAAGAGAGAATTAAACCAATCACAACCCATAAGCTCCTGGAGTCAGAGCTACTCTGAACATTAATGGTGGCTCTCGTTCCTGAAAAAAAGCTGAGCTTCTTCAGTGAAGAGGGAGGGGAAATCACACCAGGATCGTATCTTTGCCGCCACTTGATGCATGTTTTAATGAATCATGCTGTGTTCTGCTGGTCTGGTTAAATTATCTGAACGCCTGCTGTGTGAATCACTGCAAAGTGAGCGAGATACAAGCGTTAATCCTGAGAAAAAGGCCGGTCTCAGAGGCAACAACGGTGGAGCCGCTCGCTACCGTGCTCTTTCTGTCCACGGTGGAAAACACACTCTGCACTCTGTGTGTGTGTGTGTGTGTGTGTGTGTGTGTTTTGACCTAAAAAATGGGGGGAACAAAAAACCACCAGAGAGATGAATACAATACCATAGGCAGAAATCTAAAATGGCTTTGATGTGGCACGAACAACATGACGGCAGGCTGCGTGTGATCCAGGCGTGGACCTCCTGCCCCCCACTACCACACAACTACATGAAACACTATTGAATGTGCAGCCAGGCTGCAGCACGCTGCACATGTACTCTCACACGTGTGGCCACATTCCAACACAAAGCAGACAGAGTTTGTAAGGTATTGATAAAATTAGACGTTAAAACAATCAAAGTGACTTTGACACAGACCGATAAGATGATGGCAGAGCCGCTAACTACTGATGCTAATAATAGGGCTGCTGCTAACATCAAAGAGACATCTGACTGGCATTATTCTGTATTTTGGTGAGTTTTCAGACCTGTCCACCTACAGGACAGCCAGCAGACACCGGGTCTCTGCAGTCATCACGTCACGTGACATCATCACGTCGTTTCACTGCTACGCTCCAGCGATATCACGCTAATCTCATTAACTGGTTCCAAACCACACAGAGGGTAAAAATAAAGGTAAAAATCTATTCTTGCTTTGGTAGTTAACAGTAACTATGTGAGGAGTGATATTTACCCACTTCATTTCTTTTATTTCCACTTTTCAGTCTTTAACTTTTCATGACTCTGAAGTCGTCGTATCCAAAACTGCCCGTTTCTTAATTAAAGATTCATCAAAGTCACTTCTTCGCCTCTGAAGACGCAGACGTGTGATAAATTATTTCCTTTCTCAGATAAACGCCATCAGAGGCAGATGACAGATAACACAACCTAAAGGTCACCAGCACAGCTGGAGTGCAGCCTCGGCTTCATTCAAAATAAAGCACATTCAATAAAACACGGTTGGATTAAGCAAATAAAAGTCAAACAAAATAGACAACACCACAGCAGAAGGGAGGAAGGAATTTCCTCTTCTCTTTCTTCTTCAGTAAAGATGTGACAGCATTTTCACCCGCTCTCTCTCTCTCTCTCTCTCTACACTGACATTCTCACTGGCTCTGCCATCTGTTCACCTGTGCACCATCTCTCTCTCCGTCTGTGTTGCCGGGCTTCTATGTGCGCTGCCTATCGCCCAGCGCTGAAAAGCTGTTTTGCTCCTCCACCTGTTTGCCCCCCCGACCATCTTTAATTCAGCTTCTGCAGGCAGCAGCGACCCAAGGTCAAAGTTCGTTACAGAGGTTGGTCAGACCTAAACTGTCACACACGAAGAGACCTTTCATTGACCTGAACCAAAGCCAGATTATCATAGGACAGGTGGAGGCAGGATTAGCAACGTCTCTGTTAAAGCTATCAGGATACTGAGTGAAATCAGATGTTCCTGCTACTGATACAGGAAACCCTGTCCTCCTTTATCTGCCAAATGGAAAAAAGTGGGCATCCTCCTCCTCCTCTTCCTCCCATCTGTGCTTCTTCTCCTCACCTATTCACCACTGCTCTTTTAGCATTTCATCAGCTTCTCTTCCTTCTGTCCCCTGCGCTCTTCCTTCCCTTGGCCTGATTGGGATCCGCAGCCGAGCGGATTAACACACTCTGGCAGGAGAGGCAGGCTTTCCCCCCCAACACACACACACACACACACACACACACACACACACACACACACCACACACACACACACAAAGAGGCTGTGTGTGCATATCGTGCATATGCGTTGCCTCAGACCTGCAGTGAGGGATTGTCTGTGTGATGTAAGTCTATGCCTCTTTTCACACACACACACAACACACACACACACACACACACGCTTAAGTGCTTCTAAGCATTGCTGTACATGCATCAAATGTACAGTAAGTGTGTGTGTCTCTGAGTGAGTGTGTGTGTGTGTGTGTGTGTGTGTGTGTGCGTGTGACTAGAGCCACACTTCATAATTTATAGTCAAAAGCACTTGCTAGAAGAGACTCAGAGGCAGAGCAGCAAATGGGCACATTCAGTAACTATCCAATCCCCCTCTCTTTCTCTCTTCTTTTTCCTCTTCTCTATCCTTATCCACATAAATGGTAACATCTGTTATCATTTATTGTATAATCTCTCCTTACATCCACACCACATCAGTGTCCTCACATGAGGTGTGTACGAGATGTTTCTGGTGTCCCAAACAAAATTCTGGCTGACCCATGCTTTGTGACGATATACAAACCAATGTGATGAGATGCTTTTCAGAAATCAATTTTCAGCAGCATTAGTGAAACATAACACTTCCTGTCAATAGTTCACGGCCCAAACCTTCAGTAAGTGAAGTTATAATCCCTCCTAAACCTCTTAAAAGGTTTTAATGTCAATTGAGCAGCCTAACAAAGTCTGAATGAAAAACAGGCTCGAATATGAACAAACCAAAGCTCCAAATGTTCCCAGGAGGTGATGTTGTGGCTTTTTTTTGTGTCTCGTGCTCCAGCATCCTCTACCAATAAAAAAATCACTACTTCCTGTTCTAATGTCTGAAAGCAGCTGGTCTGTGACAAAAGCTAAAAACATTAACCCCCCCCCCCCCAATAATGACCCTCAGAGGAGCTGATGTGAAGTTGAGGCTGGTTACTTGTCTGTCCCACCAATCAGAACCAGAGTTCTGCTGTCAATTAAGAGCATTTAAATCAGAAATGTGGTCACTAAACTGTTTCATAAAATCTTAAAGGTTATTTGGCCTCAGATTTCTACAAATTATAACACCCACTTAGCAATGACAAAGCCTATGCTACCATGCTAACATCTGGCCAAAAAGGTACATCTGAGGACAAGAGAGAAAGTTTTGTGGCTGTGTGTGTGTGTGTGTGTGTGTGTGTGTGTGTGTGTGTGTGTGTGTGTGTGTGTGTTTGTGTGTGTGTGTGAGTGAGTGTTTCTGGTTTGCATGCTCTGTGGTGCCCATGAGAACACCTCATACAATATTCAGGCCTGGTGAAGCACTTGGTTGTGCACACACACAAATCCCCCCCCCCCCCCCCCCCCCCCCACACACACACACACACACACTCAGAGAGAGAGAGAGAGTGACACACTTAAAACACAAACACATGTACACACAAACAGGGGTCAGTGGAGCTTGAACTGATGTGGCCTGAAGCAGCAAGCCTCCCCCCCTCCCCCACACACACACACACACACACACACACACACACACACACACACTTAACAGCAATCTGCAGCTGCAGATACAGCCGACAGAGGCTTTAGCGCTGACAGTGTGAGACAGGCGCAGGATAAGAAACAGGACAATCGGTTGTGACTGAGTGAATCCAGAAATCATGGCGAAGCAAGACAGGTTCCAAAAAAAGCATGTGGAGGTAAAGGTTCTTGTCTTTGATGTGCCCCATTTGTATCTCAAGTGTTACCTGCAGCTACAACAGAGCTGGCTGGATGTTCCAGCGTCAGGTGTTCTACAGGCTGCTGCACTCTTTCATTAGTGATGTTTGCTGGTCCTTAATGCTTAAAACAGACAAAGTTAAAGATTTGCTTCTCTGATGTTTCAGAGGAACCCTGCAACACACTTGTTTTTTTGAAGTTGAAGGAGACGGAAGATACTTGCTGTATGAAAGTCCTCCGGCACACGGGCAAACGACTGATTTCGATGTTTGTGAATAACTTCAGACAGGGAGGAAGAGGAGCGATGCCTTAAAGCAACAGTGAGGGGTCAACAGAGCCTCTGAGGGCTTTAAGAGATGAGTCAAATCAGCTTTGAAGCTGAGGCTTCTTCCAATAACGAGAAGTATTTGATAATAATCAGTAAAGAGGGTAATAAAACTCAGTTTCTATTCCAGAAGGTTTCACTCTCAATGAGTAAAAGCAAGAGAGAAGCCAACTCAAGTCAAATGCAGCTTGAAGTTAGGGCGACAGCTCCGTGTGCACGGCTCGCTGAATCATGATTGACCTTCTCCTGTTCAATTCACAAGAAGATCATTGAGGGTCAAAAGGTCAAGAAGTGAATGTGCTCCTGGTTGCCTGGTGAACACCAGCAGCGCTTCTCCCCAGAAGCAACATCTACGCGTTAACTGAATGATCTCACCCTCCCCTCCCCTTCCCGTGGAAGGGGAGGGGAGGGGAGGGTGAGACCCTTCCTCTCAGTCAAAGCTCAAATGAGCTCATATTTACAGTTACATCTTCTGTCTGGTGGCCATTTTGTGCCAAGCTGCTTTCTGACACGTTGCAGGTCTCACTGCTGTCAGATAGGAAAATATGTTGACAGTGATGATGTTATTTCTTCAGTATTTTCTCTGCCCCGCCCCTCTCTATCCATCTACAGGTATAGCCGCCTGTATAGCTGTATGCTGACCCACTGACCTCCGACCCTGCTGACCCACTCAACTCTTACACCAGCACTTTGTTATAATTAATGTATTTCCCTGATCTCTACCTTTTCTATCCTCTACCTGTTCTCTCCCTTCTCCTCTCTCTCTAACCCCCCATCAGCAGGAGGGTCCCTCTACATGAGCCTGGTCCTGCTCAAGGTTTCTTCCTGTTAAAGGGGAGTTTTTCCTTGCCACTGTTGCTTGTTGGGGGTCAGGCCCTGGGATTCTGGAAAGCTCTTAGAAGCCATTTTGATCGTACCAGACACTATATAAAAAAAGACTGATTGATTGCTTGAGAAGATGTCTGGGTAATGAGAGAGGTGATGCCATGAGTGCTGGTGGGGGTGGGGGTGAGGCGTACTTGTCCTCCTGATAACAGTTTCCAGACTGGGACAGTGTGGTGGCCATAAAACCATTTTCAGTCTTGAAAGGACAAAAATTTGTTGAGGCTGTTAGCTTAGTATAGCATCTTAGCTTAGCATTAGAACAGGAAATCAGATTTTCAAATTTGTTGAACTACAAATAACAACCATACAATGATTCCCCGACTCAGATTTTCCTGTATTCAACACAATATGAACACTGTCCAGAGCCAAATGGAAGCATCTCTAAGCTTATCCACCAAATCCATCTTTCTGGTGGAGGAAAGATGTTAAACTCTCTGTTTAAGTAGTTTAGGTCAAATCTGGAGTTAATTCTTCTCTGTTAAGGAAACTGCTGTAAACTTTAGACCCGCTGGGTTGAGATGAGACTGGTCTGAAGCCATGTAGGAACATAAGCTGGAGGCCCCGATGGACAGAACCAGACTTAATTAAGTCTAAAGGAGTCTGCAGAGGATATTGGATTAGTCAGTGTTCCATGTTAATGGTCCTACTAAGGAAAATAAACCTGCACCAACACAGATTAAGACAAACATTAACTAAAACCAGGGGAGGCTGCCCTGCCCCAATGTTACCTCGATGATATCGGCGTTGGTCCGGCTCTCGTGAGGCTCGTTGTATTCAGTGTACTTGAGCAGGACCTTGTCCATGTCAGTGCTGGCGTACTGGAACAGCTTGTTGGTGTGGTTGAAGATGATGAGGGCGATCTCGCAGTCGCACAGGACGCTCAGCTCGTACGCCTTCTTCATCAGGCCGAACTTCCGCTTGGTGAACGTCACCTGTCGGAGGCAAAACAGTGGAAGATTTCTCCTTAAAAGGAAAGAATCCAGTAAACACTTTAAAACTAGGAAAGTTTAACATCCCCAAATGAACAGAACATAAAACAATGTGGTAAAAACATGCTTTATTATAGTTAAAAGGTTCAGGAGTGACCCAGTAGAACCAAGATCTCAGTACTTTTATCAGGTTATCTGTCAGGGAAGGAGCCAGAGGGGGGCGATAACATGTTACGACTGAGCAGTGAATTATAGCCCAGACTGACTCCACTCGGAGCCGTTTTCCCCAGAAAGTCGATGTAACTCTCAAGTCTGGCAAGAAAAGTAATTTTCATATTTCCTAAAATGGTGAAAGTCTACCGCTTCAGATCGTGTGAGAAGCAGGAGGATCCATCAGGATGAGAAGTGAGGTCACATCGGAGGGGAAGAGACCACCTATTGTTTAAACATGCGCTGAAAGAGGAAGAGCCTGGATTTCTGAGGACGCTGGTTTGTGTGTGCAGGCAAACACGCACGTACGCTCGGGCTTTTATTCCCTCCACCGCCGTCACACTCATTCTCCTCATCATTTTCACACTCTGTTATGCTCTTTTCCATGCTCTCTCTCTCTGTCACACACACACTCCAGCTCTGGCTTCCACTCGCCTTCTGTCACATGTTATTTCTCTCACACACACACACACACACACACACACACACACACACACACACACACACACACACACACACACACACACAGAGTCAGAAAGGGACTGGGAGTGCTTCAGTGTGTCCCCGCTCGTCTGCTATAACCAACTGCTATTTAAACTCCAGAGAGATTTGGCTTTGTTGGGATTAAACAAACACAAACATGGGGAGAGGACGGGTACAACGAGAGGACAGAGAAGCTGCAGGTGAAACACAGATGAGATGGTGGAATTACAGGACTGCTCAGCTCATATTCGTTCTGTTCACAGCAATCACTTGTGTTGTACACACGTCCGGGATATAAAGCCTAACGCTGTAGCCAGATTCACTTTCACATCGTCATTTAAGGCTGTTGATCTTGCCAGTCAGAGCTGCTGCCGTTAGCATGCTCTTCGTCTCCAACAGCCCAGTTTAGCGACTTCAGCTCCTCGGAGGCTCATAAACCTTTAATAATGCAGGAAAAAACTCAGATGCGTTTTCCAGTTATTGTTTCCAGTTTCAGGTTCTGCTTCACATACCTAAGATCAGCCACCTCCATGGGAAAAGGTTCCACAGAAATATGTGAATATTCTCCACTCACAAACTATTTTGAAGGTGACAGAAAACATGTGTGAAGAGAGGACGAGCTGCATATTAAACCTCCAACATGATGTCTCACCGACTCAGATGACAGAAACAGCCTTAGTGGCTTCACAGGTCTAAGCTGTAGTTCAGCTGAATAAGGAAGGAAAGAAAGAGGGAAAGAAAAAGAGGTGAAGATATCAGATGTCACAGGAAGAAAGCTGAACAGAAGCCATGTGACACCCTCCATCTCCATTTCCCCTCTAGTGCCCTGACATGTTTAAACCTCATCCCCCCATCTCCCTCCTCCAGATTCTCTTCTCACATTCACCTTCACTTCATTCTCACTCACTCTTTTCCCACATCCTTCCTTCCTCCCTCCGCTGTTCCCTCCTCTTACACTCGCTCACTCATTCCTTCCTGCTGCCACAAATCAAATTATATCGGGGTCGTATCCACGGGCAACCGCCTCCTCTCCCACTAACCCCCCCCCCCTTCCCACCTCATCACACGGTGCTGCCATCATTCTTGCATCCATCTTTATCTCGTCTCCATCCCTCGCTCCCACCCTCCCCCTCTACCCAGAGCGAGCAGTTAAATTATGTGGCGGTGTTGGAGAAGACGGGTGACAAACGTGGCTGTTTATACAATCAACAAATAAACAATCCAAACGTGATAACACACGTCTTTCTTCACTTCCTCTGACATTAACCAACAGGAACAGGCAGGTAACCAATGGCAACTGAAGAATTAGACACCGTCAAAGAGGAGGGGGGGGAGGGAGCCACAAAGTTTCATTTGTGTGTTGGCGAGGTTGTGGTGGTGTGGCAGATGGATGAGGAAACCACCGCTGACAGCCGCAGCCTCCTCTCACTCCTTCCTGCATCCTCCCTCTCACTTGTTCGCTGCAGCTCACCATCAAGCACCAACGATTAGATCAACATTCGCAGGGAAGAAAGTGGCGGATGGCGGCGCTCACGCAAGCAACACTAACAGAAGCGAAACCCTCTCCATGATGTCAGACACTGAGCAGTTGGGGGATTTTCTCGGGGTTGGACACACATGAAACAGACTCATCAACAGAAGAAATCAGTCAGGAGACATGTGGTGCACGCCTGGAAGCCTGCATCAGAGCAGATTCTGGGTCAGTTTGAAATCAGACAAAGAATTTGGAGACGATTGTGCCAGCGAGAGGATCCTGGCGTGAAAGGCCCAAACAGCTGCTGGGAATTCAGATTTTCTTGAAAGACTGACGAAATACAGTAAAAATGACCAAATGGTCAACGTATAAACAACTGTGTCAGCCTGTAAAAACTCACTTGACTGGGCCATAAAGTTGAATAATGCTTAAATTACAAACGATCCTGCTGACAGTTTTGATTTAAAGTGGGGGAAGGACCAACGGCTCCTCTAACAACTGCCTCCCTCCAGCTGAAGCTGCGGTCTTCAGCTTTACGTCATCAAAGGTTTTGATTCTGACTCTTTTGGATTGTTCTGTTCCAGACATGCTGGTGTGATTTACACGAGGAGCCTAAGAGACTTCACAAACGTTCTTTCCTTCTCCTCCCCGACTGCCATTTGCAGCAGATACTCTGTACATCGATCCTGGACCAACCACTGTCAACGGATAGAAAGCTTTTGGAACAGCAAAAGAAGTAATCACGCGTGCATGAATTTTTAATCAGGTAGACGCCTTAGTCGGTCACATGATACAGCATCTGCTTTAAAGCATCACAACTGGAGACTGGCTGTTCCAACTAAGTCAGACTGGTAACTTGAAGTAAAACCTGAAATCCTCTCTGGTACAGTAGCGTATCTACAGGAGGACAGAAGGAGGAGGGTAAAACATGCAGTCTCTGATGAACTTTGACTGGATAGGAATGGTGGTTTGGCTTTATTTGAGGTGTCAGAATTCACACAGACACACACACAAGCACGCACGCACGCACACGCATCTGATGTGTCGAAGCTGAAATAACTGAAAACTGAAATAAACGTCAGTGCTGTTCATTTGTGGAAGATGTGAACAGACCGTTTCATCCCTCCTTCCAGCCCGACGTGTCACCATGTCAACCAAGACTCAGAACTCTTTTCTCTCTTCCCAAAAATAAAACTCCTGAAAATTTGCGATGCGGCTTCCCTCCCGTGTCTCGTTGTGCGTCTTTGTGTTTGAGATGCTGTCACGTTTCCAGCGGGGGCCCACTCTCTGTTCACATGTTTATTTTGCAGAGCTTATGGCAGCGTCTCCGAATCAACACGTGGGAGGGTGACGGGCTGCATGTACTCCGAATTCTTTTGATTTCCTTTAGCAGGAGGCACAGTTCATTAGCCGAGGAACGCCGAGCGAGCGGGAGAGAAAAAAAACAACCACTTATTGCTGGGCTCTGCTTCAAATGCTGCAGACAAGAACTGGTTCCCTGCCAGAAGCAGGAGAACAAATTCTGCTCTACGTGTGTCAAAATACCAGCGAGACGCTGACATTTCGCCGCCGTGATTAGGAAACCACTTCCTGTTTGTTAAGGAGCCGATCGATGACAAAGCTTTGATTCTGAGACCCTGACCACAGAGTGCATCAGCTGACTGACAAACTGGTCGACACCTGATACAAACACCGACTCCATTACCCAGAAACACACGCACACACACACACACACACACACACACACATACTGTCCTTTATGTCCACTTGTGTACTGATGAATAAGCCATCATCCTCTGCTGACCCCCTGCAGGCACCATTTGTTCTCCTTTATGGAAATGTGACCTGCTGAGATTGATGAGGAGAGAAGTGAGGAAGACTTTCCAGAGCCGGCGGCCTCACACCGCACAGGTCTCATTCCAGCAGCCACCTTTTCCCTCCCTCTGTCTCATTTCTATGCTGCTCTCTCTGCTTTTGAAGGTGGCCACCTCAACTCCATGACTCAATCTGCTCGTTGAAGCGGAGCCCATTTACCAGCTGACTCATTTCAGATGGATCATTTACCCTTTCATCCTCTCTGACAATGCTGGCGATTTACCCAGAGGTGCTGCAGCCATTCAGATTTGTCTTTTTTCAGTGGAAAGATCATGTTTTTCTTGCTCTTTTTTCCCAAAAGAGTCAGATGAAGTCGTAAAACCTGATGCCGTCATATCGTTGACAACAGCGTGATGATGACCCAAGCCGCCATTTTATTGATTCCGGGTGCATCGTCAATTATTGTGACATTTGGTCATTATAAATCATTAGACATTGCAATGACAAACATGAAACAATCAATAAATGATTGGAGAAATAATGAGTAGTTAGTCATTCAATAATGATTTGCTGCTGCCACAGATAGCAGGTGGAGACGGCAGCTTGCGCTGTCTAATGCCAGTCCGTGGAAACATGGCGCCAACATTAAGATAGTTGAATAAAGAGAATCAGTCATGTTGTTTCTTGTTGTTTAATTATTTACTCTCATTGTTCTCACCTGCATGTGTGTAAGTTCAATAAATGCCATGAATTTTGTCCCACCATCACCAATTCAGTTTGTTCTAACCTGTTTGTTGCGTTCATCTGTGATCCGCTGGATCTGGATCTTTTTCCTCCCCATGTTTCCGCTGTTGCAGTGGGAGGGGCAAAAAAGGGGGCGTGGTCACGTTCGAAGATGATCAAGGAAGGATTTTTCCCCTCTATGGAACGTCTGGGTCACTGTTGTGTGTCCTCCCCGTGCACGCTGGGCAGGCTCACAGTCACACGGAGGACGGAGGAAGAGGAGAGGAAGAACAGGGCTAGGTGAACGGCACCTTCCTCAGATCATGGTCCCGTCGGTGGGGGTGAGGTCATCCACCATTCAGGCCCAACTGGGGTCTTGCGTGCTCCCCTTCACCTCAGCTCAGCAGTTCCTAAGAAACAGGAGGGAGACATTCATGTTTATTTGTTCGCCCTGACCCACTTTAGCTACTACAAACATTTCATTTGCCTTCGCCCCGGATATACAAGCGTGCAATCAGGCATCTCAGGCGCCATCCAATCACATGCTGAAACGTGAGGCCATATTTGAGGTGTGCATATGTGTATGTGCATGTTGGGGGTCTGTGATGTTCCATGCAGAGCAGGAGACCCTCAGGGGCCCACGGTGAGGGAGGCTGTGCTGTGTCAGCTTCATTAGAGGCATCATCGCCACATCGCTGATCTGCTGGTCGCCCACGGCAACCGGCTGCCCGGCCGTGGCCGCCCGACATGGCGAATGTGATTCCCCAATCTCCAACATGGAGCAGAGAGGAGTTGCACAGCCTATAGAAACTGCATATTTCCCATTTCCAAATGCCGTCGTGCACCGGTGCCAACGGGGAACACGTTGCACGGCAACGACAGGTGACACGAGGTGACACCGTTGGTGAATCCAAGACGTCAGGGGACAATTTTCTAATACTCTAAATCAAGAAGCAGCACCTCATTCTCTGTGACCTGAATAAACATGTTCGGCCTGGAAATATTTTGTTAACACTGATTCAATTTTAATATTGTGGTTTGAAGCTAAACAACAATGTTCAAAGTATTAAAAGACTGATCAACAATTCATTGAAAGGAGAATGTAATGCAATATCAATCCCCTTCCATAGAAGAGCTCCTTTTTAAGCTTTACCAGAAATGTTCACAACTGATACATTTTCCATTCTTGGGAGAGAGAGCTGATCTTTGCAGGTCTGAGTAGGCAGAGCGCTGCTGATGACACGATGACGATGTCCAGTAATAACATTACGCCTTATTACCGAAGCTGAGCGCTGACCTAATTTCACGCTACACACCGGAGACCAAGTGGATAAAACCGTGCGTCTAACTCACCGTAAAATAAGGTCGGCATCTTATACGCCATGACGCCTGATCAAATACAAGAAGGCAGCTACATTATACATTTTAAATATTAAATTGGGTATTTCTGCAAGCTCATGAATGAGTGTGAGGCTGCTGAGGAATGCAACAGTAGTGAGGACTGATTTAGGCTCCATTTCTTCTATTTGTGGACCAGTTTTAAAAATAGCATGCTATATATACACATACAGACTGTGTGTACACAGCACAGCATGCTGCGTGCACACACACACACACACACACACACACACACACACACACACACACACACACACACACACACACACTAATAACAGTGGGAGGCAGCATTTCAGAGCCGTTCATCTCATAATCAGTGAGCGCCGAAAGCAAAAGCCAGATATTGTTCACATTCCGACTACCTGGAAAGGCTGCAGGAGGAAAACACCCTGTATTTACACTCACTCTTATGAAACAAAGAATGTTGAATAGTCTGTCATGAGATTGACATTTCTTTTGTGTTGCTGTGGGCGCTGCTCTGCACGCTCAGTTAGATGCAGTTGGCTACACTCTGCCAATGAGCTGCTTATGAATTATGCACTGATGGGGCGATTGGGGGGGGTTGAAGAAAGAGGATGTAATGAGCGTCATAATTGCTTTGTAAAAAGGCTTGATGAAGCACTGGCGGCTGCCAGAACTCCTTTTGACATGGAAAATCTACAGGAAGAGACCAAACTTGCCAATATATCTCTAATATTTTGCCCCCAAAGTGGTTTTCTAAAACCTGTGTCAAGCCTTTGTTTTTGTTTTGCTCCCTGTGTGTCCGAGTCAGGTTTAATGAATTCTACCTGCTTAACCTCATTAGCGTAGTTATTTATTTATTTATTTAGAGTAAGTGTTTTTCATAATGTTGAACATTCACTCTTTTCATTTACTCTTTCAATTACAAAGTAGATGTGTTAACATGGTTTAGTTAAGTAATAAGGTAGCATGTGTGTGTGTGTGTGTGTGTGTGTGTGTGTGTGTGTGTGTGTGTGTGTGTGTGTGTGTGTGTGTGTGTGTTGGTAGGTCACAAGCTTCGTTAGCCACAGAGCGAACGCTCTAGTTGCAGTGAAGTTCAAAGGCACCACTCTGACAGATTTGTCTTCAGGCTGTGGACTGATCACACATGAAAAGGCTGCTTTATCTGCCCGAGGTGCTCAAGTCTCGACCTTCTACCCTTCATGCTGCCAGAGTTTGCTTCCCATGTCTGATGTCAGGCAGAATCTGGGCTCTCACACGGGAAGAGGAGGGCCTGGAGTGTGTCTGCTGCCTGGCTGAGCAGGGCAGAGTGACAGACAGACTCTGGACAATGAAAAGATTACAGCTGATAATTAGAAACTAAAGGAGAGCAAGATTAGGACCCTGGGGATTGCCCATTGCTGTTTGCACAGTGTATTCCACACAGGGCCTCATTTATGACATAACAGCTGACCTCAGAATATTAATGTTAAGTTTAATTGATCATTTGCAGGTGGCTGTGAGGTTAACGAGCACAATGGAAGAGGAAGGAGAAGTGAACATTCTGATACATGTCTGTCATTACAGTACAATCGACTGGTCTTTAGAGCTCCAATGGGTGCTGCTGCTTCTAATGAGCTTAAAGTAAAAATATCTAGTTTGAGACCGTATAGTATGAAGTCATTAATTCAATTTCTATAAGACCATAAAAATCCACCCAAATCCCAAACCTGGCAGCTAAATGTGCACTGCATTTGGTATTAATGTTAGCGAAACACTGCTGCGGCAGGAAAGCGTCCACTAAGCTTTAGAGAGGACACATGAGGTCATAGCCTCTAGGTGGCCTGCTACAAAGATTACTCCATAAAAGAACAGTTGGAAAAATGCTGCATTGCATCATTATCCCTGACATCTGTTGCTGTGGTTGTTAAGCATTTCAAAGCCTAAATCTCCTATTCCAGCGTTGTGGGTGGAGTGCTACAAGCTGCCAGGGCAGCATGATTTCCACATTTACTCAGCCACAGACACAGAAATGTGGCTTTGGCAACATTTCAATCTGCTACCTAGCTGAAGCCACAGTGTTCCAGGACATCTACAGGAACCTGGAGCAACAGGTCTCCTGTGAGGTACATAGTGACCTTCTAAAGGGGCATGTCAGCCTAATTTTCTCAGCTAGTTGAGGTTTTAACCAAACAACCTGCTGTCCTCTGACTCTGCCCTTCACATTGTCTGATGACGTCACCGCATTTCCAATATTCCTGTTTCCACCACAGGCACGATGTGTCCGAACCTCCAACGAAGGAGCTCAGCACTGCGAAAGAGGAAATAAACCCAACAGACTGGTGTTTATGGGGTTAGAGTTGATGTTTTGATTGAGTCAGAGAAGGAAATACAGGATAGCATCTTGATCAGATGTTACAGCAAGACAGAAATAAACAATAATAATAAATAATAATATAAGACTAATCATTTTTTTAAGGCTGGTTTTAATGACTTAGTGATAAAGTAACGACGTCAAATTTTTAGCCTGAACAGTTCTGCATTTTTGGTAAAATATTGAAGCCAAAAAACACTAACTGCACAATAAATAAAAACCAACACAAGCTTGCAATAAAACACCCTGAAAAAAGCCAATATTTTTATGGCATATTACAGGAATCACACAAGCTGCACCGAGACAGAGTTTAAAGTCTTCGTTAGGAGCCATCTGCAACCCGGAGCTGTAGGAGCAGTGACCTCTAGCAACATGACATTTGACAATTGGTTTGAAATCTGGGAGGATCAATATTTCACCAATACTCATTCATCACTCTGAGTTCACTCAGACTGAAACAGGAGGTGACAAATGAAGCTGTCAAACGTTCCGTACGGCTGCAAATCAAACAGAAATCAATCAACGGGTGTTTGTGGCCTCCTCAACAGCCACTCAGCCTCATGTGGGAATCATCTGTAAAAGGCAGATCAGGAAGGGTAAACCCAAACTATCCTGGAAGAAGCTATTAGCATTAGCTTACTCAAGGTAGGATACTTTCATTATCTTACACTTACAAGAAAAAAGCTGTTAAGAAGAAAGTTCTGAGGATATAAAGAAAGATCTTCAGACCGTTGAGCTCAGGCTCAATAACGTATGAAGCTAGACGGGATCGAAGATTAACTTCCTATCCGAGCCATCTGGTAGCTAAGTGTCATATAACGACATGATAAAAAAAAAAAAAATGCCAGTTTTATTAAGTAATTGAAAAAGTTGGAGTAAAGTTTCAGGAGCCACTGAGGAATATCCAACCCTAAAGGTTACCGTCATCATGGAAGCATTAATGCCAGGGGTCACATGCAGCAATATGTCCCCTAATGAATAGAGCTTTGGAGAAGAAGGAGGAGGATGAGGCCGAGCGCCCAATAGGAGCGAGGCTGGAGGGGAGCTGGCGTACAATCGGACAGCTGAATTCTCTCATCTGACCCAACCAGGCTCGGTTTGCGGCCCAACCTTGAGGGTGTTCTGCCAGCACCAGCTGTGAGATATTTACGGCCTGTTGCCGTGTGTTCCCCGGGCGACCATTGGACACGACTGCCGGCGCTCAACAGAACACATCAACAAAACCCTGTGGCGCTTTCACAATCGTCGGCAGGTGGAGTTAAGATGGAGATCTGTGACAAACAGTGGAGGAGGGGAAAGGAAGGAGCAGGAAGCTCCTGGCCTTGTATCTGAGGCCTGGCTCAACACTCAGATTGTGCCTGTAAGTGCTGCCAACCCAGCAGAGGAACATGATACCACCCCCCTCCTTCTCTTCCTCCCAACCAATCGGGGGGAGACGCAGTGCAAGGGCAGCACTTCTGAGGTGATGGTGTTGGTTTGGGGGATGGAACGGGAAGGGAGGGGCAGTGAGGAGATCTTCAGGGCTCGAGAATCACACCGACGTTTGCCAGGCCCCCGTCGATAGTGCGGTGAACACCGACGTTCCCCATGAACTCACACGCTGAAAACTGAACAAAAACACACAACCACACATTTATCACAGCCCTGGCTGTCACTAATCCACCGTGGGTACTTGTAGCTTCTGGCCTGTATGCAGCAATATACCCTGATTATACCCTTAATCCACCTGTACTGATGTTATTAAACCATAGGCCCGGTTTGCTGGTCCCCATCGTGGACCGTGCGGTTCGACCTGTCAGCTTACATCGCTGCCACTCCCATCCCCAAAAAGGTGTGAAGGGTTTGGATGAGTAACACAATCTCACCCTTTGGATTTCTGTGCTCCCCTTTTCACAAGCTGTCAGAACTGAGAAATTCCTCATAACGGAGGGAAAAAATGTCTCTTCTCAGTAATGATGAGTAACTAAGCACTTATGAATTGCACTTTCAACCAGTTTTAATATGAATTATTATTAGTCATGGCATGTAACTGTGTGACCTTAAACTGATATAATTGTTTCATCAAAGTCATAGAAAATGTTTAAATTCAAACTGATATCAACCATTATTGATTACCAGGAAGGTGGACGAGAAAGAAAGACAATATTTTAATAACAATTTTTTGTTATTAATTTTATATTTTCTCTTAATTTGTTAGAGTACCCTACTACTGAAGTTAAAATCATCATTTTAATTACCACTTTACTAATCATAATGGGAATTTAGCAACTACCCAGAATCCATTGGGGTGATGAGGTCAATGACCGGCCATCTTAGCTCAATTCCCCATTAAATTCATCGGAATGATAATTATTCAGAGCACAAACGTGACAGTAAACACATTCCTTAATTGATCTTAACGCTCACATTTCTTCCTCAATGAACCTAAAAGGAGAAAATATCTTAAAGGAAGCTGTACATGATTTTACTGACATGCAGCTACTCAGATCCTGATCACCTGTATTATGAATCTGTGCTCCTGTTCACACAAACAGCAGCAACAAACAGCCGTTCCTGAACGTCAGAGAGAGAAGCCTCGCTGTTACACAGTAGATCGTCATCTTCGATCTTCTGCATTCCGACAAACAAAAGCATTCTGACAGAAAAATATCCTCCAGACAAAACAACCACAACGTCAACGTGACTTCGAGGAAGGAGGGCGTGCACAATGTTTGGAATCACCAGTCAAACACGTTTTCCCTCAAGAAGCCTCAGACGCGAGTGCCAGGCCACCGACGGTTACCACGTCGATCAGGTTTATTGTTCAGGAGAGCAGAGAGAGAAGAGCGGTGTGAATAACGCACAATCAGACCAGCGCTGATATGGCTGATTCACCCTTTAGAGAAGGTTGATTGGCTCAGAAACGCCGCTCGGTCGGGTCACAGTAGCTGGATAACCTTTCTCTATGCAGAGAATCACGTCAATCAGAACCCGGTCACTTCGACGTCACACTGAACCACACTTTTGAGGAGTGATCTCATTATTAATGATGATCATCAACAGTCTGGAGACTGAGCCAGGTAGAAGAAACCGACATCTTTTATTCAGCGTCTTTGTCACTGATTTGTCTTTGCAGAGGGAGGTCAGACAAGGTCAAGGCAACTATCAGGAACAACAACAAAGGCAGGATTGTGGAACTAACTGCACATGTTCGTGGTCGGGCTGGTCTTTAAGCCAAGGAGAACGAACAGGTGGGATTTCAGAGTGACAACACAAACCATCAGCCATAAATCTCTGTGACGGACCCCCCTCGACTCCCCACACCCTCTCAGCAGATCTGGGAGCTGAGGAAGGTGTCAGCCCAGGGGTTGGTGATAGAGAACAGGCCAGCCGCCTCGCACTCCTAGCTATCTGTGTCGTAAAGTCCTCAGAGGCGCCATCGATGGCTTCCTGGGCCGATTAGAACACTCAGGATACTTTCTAAAACATCTTCCTCATACGTTACAGCTCGATTTTACAAATGAGGAAGTTAAAAATAGCCATCAAACATGGTTATGGTTTTAAGCAAAGACGTGTTTATGTCAATTCAAACTAAACCTGCAGACAGCACACACACACACACACACACACACATACATAGACACACACACACACACACACACACACTGAAGACTGGAGTGCCTCTGCTGGTGGCTCTTACCGTGAAAAGATTAAAAGATGCCAACAGGCAGTATGTAAGTGACAGACAGACTCTGGATTGAGGCCAGTTGATCTTTAAAAAGAGCTCGGTCCACCAGTTAGTCCCAGTCTGAAACCCGCTCCAGAAGAACTCAGACCAGCAAGTGTGCCATCACCCACTGCTGGACGGACAACTGCTGGTGGAAGTCCTCACTCTGTACACCCCAAATTAGCCTTCTCACACCCCCAGCCCCCCTTCCAACAGCATGCTCCTTCTTTTCAACCCCCCCCCCCATTACAGAGAGACCCCTCCCAGGTCGCCCCTTTGCCCTAATATGCCTTCAGCAACTGCCACCAATCCGTCAGTGTCTGTGTTGACATCTGAGGAAATTTATGTTTAGCTCTTTACAAGGAACTTTGGCACAATTCATACAAATCAGAGTTTAGAGCACTGGTTTAAAGAGAGGGAGATTCCCCAGTCCTCCCAGTGTTCCCAGACTAGCTGCCATAATCTGCGCGCAGAAAAAAATGGATTAGAAGCCATCAGAAGCCTGATATCCGTGTCTGTCCTTCAGGACATTCAGAGTTTTCTGGACTGAGGAATTTGTGGTGAAACTGTACATGACAGCTCCTCCATTCAAACACAAGTGTACATGGTCCATTTGGACCAGGAGCTGCTGGTGGTGGGACGGCAGCTGTTTACATGCCTTTTGTTCCACTGGACCCCTCAAACCACCCTGTTCCCTCCCCCAGCACTAAAACCACTCACAATCTCGCATGCTCAGCTGTCAGAAGGTTCAACGCACCGGTAGTGTCCTGTGCCTCCCTTTGCACTCGATCCTAAAACGACTCCTTGGGTGTCAAACTTCACCGCCTGCACGTCACATCTTCACTCTCCGCTCCGATGAAGTCTGCAGCCGACGCCGTGAGCTCGCACTCTGTCTAAAGCTGAGCAGATCCAATCCTCACAGGTCCAATCTCGGCAAGATCCAGTCAGAACAGCCATCTGTGAACGACAGCGGCTTTGCTTCCCAAGGAATGAATCTCAGTCTCTGCCCCTTCCTGACCTTGAAATCTCCGATGGGGCCTGGAGGGTGTGGGAAATCGGAGGCCAGGAGTCTGCTAAACAGTTGTGTCATTGAGTTTCCACACAACACATCTAATGTACGTATGAACGCAGGCACGTCTTGTGCCCAGAGCACATTGGGTTAAACAAGGGCCAAAAATTCCAAGAGCTTATTTAACCTCCAAGCAGTAACATATATGGATAAATCTGAGACAGCAAGCCAGAAGACATGGACTCCCCTCCTCTATCAGAGGCAGGAAATCTGCCCAAGGATGGAGAAAAACATATGTGACAAAACCCAGCAATCCTGATGTTGCAGCATTACACCAGAACCCATTGGCTTTATCTTACTGCCCCCATTTTCCAGGTTCCACTCCCCCCCACCCGGTTTGTTGTCCATGTGCATGGCTGCCTGCGAGCGTTCTGTGTTGAACACTGGCTGTTGGCTTGCAGCCTAAACAAGGGATCTGTGAGGCTACCTCCTCTATCTGAGAAAGCCAAGACCGTGTGGTGCCGGTTGCATGTGGTAGGGATCTGGGCACCGAGGAGAAGTGGGGGAGGCACAAACACAGAGAGAAAGAAAGGATATCTGTTCTCTCTCCTTTAGCAGAGCAGCGAGAGGAAGCAGCTTCTTTGTCCGGAGGCTAGTGTATTTATGTTGAAAAGAATCACCAAAGCATATAGGCTGCAGCTCTGATGGCACCGTGCACTCATCCCTGTAGGTGCAGAGAAGATGATAGTCAAAGGAGAAGAGAGACAAGGATTTCGTGTTGCAGGTGAAGAGATGTGTTATCTGAGACGCCAAAGACAAACTTGTGATTCTTTGTTGAAGACAAGCATGTTTGCTCCCATTAAGCCTGTGAATAAATAAGATTGTTCGGAGGGTTTGACAGTCAATAGTCTGATTATACAAATCTGCATGACTCCAGAGGATGGGCTAAATTAGAAAAATAGAAAATGACAAATCTCTTCTGTGGTGAGGGGCTGCTTCTCTTTTGTATGCGTGACCTACATTATTGAGGAATACCCCACATTTTGGTCACAGTCCCGACAAATCTCGCAGCACAATATGGCTCATAAAATGTGCGTTTTCCAGAATATTCATCGCTGATTCGTTTCAGACTGGGTGGGCTGGCAATGGTGCTTCAGTCCCATTCTCACGTGCACACAGTTTCCATTTGCTGCTACATCAGACATCGACACTCAGTTCTCAACACTGAAAGAGAACTGGGGTTACAATAACTCGCAGCTGAAACATGCTAACCAACATTTAAAACAAAGCTTTGGAGAATCTGAGACCTGGTTGGGTGTTCTCAGTGGTGAAGCTGATGTCATCGGTGTCCCAACATCCCATAGAAACACAACTAGTCCTGCAATGGCCTGACGGAAATGTCTCTTGAACAAAATGTTCACCCCTTAATGAACGTAAGCATCACAGTAAATGGATGAGATGTAATTTCACGCAGCAATTATGAGAGAATTGAGTATTTAGGTCACCATTATCCTCTTGCAGCCAACGTTGTTAAAGTGAGAAGCCTGGATGTTTCCTGTCAAACTCTCTTATTCCACTTGTCTGCAATATTAAATCATTCTGAGATCGCCTGTAAATCTTTACTTTAATGTTCTGGATCGTCAGTACTCACTAGCCTTTGGAGTATCACAATAAACATGTTTAATCTTTGAGTTAACGGAAACCAAATTAAATGTGCGGTTGTGTTTTTGATGATTGGACTCAGATGTAATGTGACAACACTCGTCCGTGTCCCCCACCTCACTCTCAGCTGACCCGGCTTGGCGCTTCGTCCGGGTGGAAACTTGGTATCTTCCGGCAAGAGGAGCTGTCAGAGCTAAAGGTTAAAGGTCAAGAGCAGCGAGACGAACACTAACAGACAGGGAAACCTGTTCCCGTCAACTGTCCGACTCACTCAGCTGCCACCACAAGGCTGCGACCAAGCCGGCCTCCAACGCCCGTCCTACAGGCCGTCGCCACATTTCCACCTCGGAGAGAAGTCTACAAGCTTTTCTGTTCACAGGAAAGTCCACGGCTGTAAGTGCTGGTCAGCGTTTTCCGTCTCCCCGTCGTGGGACTTCAGCAGGTCCTTACTGAGCTTTTTCAAAATGAACACTTTGTGCTTGTTGCGATATGTACAGTAATCGAATGAGTAAATTAAAGCCATAAATCAGCCGACCTCTGTGACACCCACGGCAGAAGGGCTGAGCAGAGAGCGCAGACATGTTCCACAGATGTCTGGAATTAAGGATTCATCCATGTGAATTTCAAAGGAACTTTTCAATAAAAAAAAAAAAAGAATCCAAATATTATTCTTATTTAAACTCCCATTGGAAAAAGGCCCGAATCACTCCAAGCAGCTGCTTAGATTGTTGGAATACTGCAAAAACATCAACATCAGGTTTCTGCTTTTAAACTTTCAAGTTTAAGTTTCTGAGGCTTTGCACTTTAACGTCTGCAAAGGAAAAAAGCAAAGATGTGCGTCTGGACATCTCTGAAACTGCTTCCGTATTCTTTGCCTGAATATTTCTTATCTTTTCTCCACTTTCCTAAAAAACACTAATGTAAATTCCAAAAAGTGTATTGCCTCTGTTTTCATAGTTTCTATGTTTTCTTGGGCTGGATATTAAATATTACTTTCATCACCTTAACTTAACCTTCTGATAACTTTTAGTTTTGGTGTAAATGAACCTTCGATATCATCTAAAAGATGGTTGGTTATTTATCTTTGCTAATGTTTCACATCACACATGTAAACCCCTCTGAATTAGCCAAAGTGCTCAACGGCACCCCCGGAGGATTTACTGCTACTGCAGCCTTCATTATATCCATTAGGTTAGAATTGAAGACAGAACAACTGAAAACACATTTAAATAGTCTCCATTGTGTATATGTAAGGCCTAAATGAGGATTAAGAGAACCTTTCATCCTTTGCTGATTTGATCCGATCAAGTTTCACCTGAAACAGGTTTTTGGCCGTTTTCCTGCAGGACTGTTGTTCAGGAGTCTGTAGAAATTCTGTGCTCAACTGGCAGGTCTGGGGAGAGATTTGGTTTCGAACAGCTGAAAAGCCAGACAGCAAATCAAAGAGGTCTGTAATCCACCTAACATGTCGCCAACAACAGCAATATCAACCAAGTACAGAACAAACCTCAAAAACTCATCGATTCAGGAACCTTCAGGTCAGATCCTCTTTGAGCTGCTTTGTGTTACAACTGAAGTTCCTCAGATCTTATTTTATAGAAGTTAAAATTCCTGACATTTCTAAGGGGATTTTGGATATTTGGACTTTTTCTGGTTTCTCTAAAACCTTAGGGGCTGAAACTTTTCAAATCTAAGCAAACCACCATGAACTAAAGGAGCAGCACGAAGCAACACCCGGCTGTCACGGTATCCCACGTGCAAACAGATCTCCCCAGGCCACACAGAACCAGCCCACCTCCTTTTCCTAACATACTCGGGTCCTTTGACATTGCCTACCACACACACACACACACACACACACACACACTTCTCCTCAGAAACAGCTGACGTTTTAACAGACTTACAACAGCTGACAGGCTACAGGTGGGGCAGAGGGGACCCTTCATAAGCCCTCCACCCCTGACTCCATTTAGTGTACAGCTCATAACTCTGACCCACAATTGTCCACAAACACACACACACACCTGTTGTGACTTTACAGGAATTGTCCCACTGTGGCAGTCAGACACACATGCGCTTCTTTCTCTGTGGGTTCATACAACCAGCCATGACCCTCCAGCATGTGTTGGAGCGTTGGCTCCTGAGTGTGTGTGTGTGTGTGTGTGTGTGTGTGTGAGTGCCTGAGTCCGACTGTAACAACAGATGCTCCCATAGAGCAGAACTACACCCTGAAAGCACTAAGCTTCTTTGCTTTGCTTCGCTGGAGCCGGCAGCGGCATTACGGCGAGGAGAACCCGACGCTGTCATGATAATCCATAATCATTGTAAACCTCCACACCCAGGTTTTCACTTCACTCCCAGCGTGCACAATCACAATGACAGTGTGACCACATAGCGTGGCTCTCATAAACCCGAGGCCGTGCTGGAGTCAGGAAGTCGTTGACAGTCACGTCGAGAATGAAGCTCGATTGTTCTGGAATCTTTTGGTGTTCAGTTCAGGCATTCTGTTCGCGAACCTTCTCCCGAAGATTCCTGCAGCACCAAAGTTTTCCCGGCAAAGCCAATTGTTGTAAGAAGGCAGGCGGGATATTGAGGACGCGCCTCGGTTTGTTAAAAGGAGCAAAGACGAGGGAGAAGAGGGGATTTGAAAGCACAGCGTTTCTTGGGCTTGGATGAAAAGACTAAGAGGTGAACAAAAACACATCTTTGGATTATTTATTCTTGCTGGGTGTGCAAAACAGTGCAAAAAGGAAGTTTGTAACTTTCAGTGCAGAGTTCTGAAACCCACAAATCTGTTCTTTTCTTTTGTCATCATTCAAGGAGGAACAGAGAAGATAACAACACAGGCTTTACCATTGTTAAGCTTAGTAATACTGAGGTTAGAGGTGGAACTAACCAGCAGGACCAACGCCAGTCGAGAGGAACGGAACAGGACTTTTATCAGAGCGCGACTAATTCATTACTGTAATTTTACAAGAAACATGCTTCAAAACTGAATTCTGTGAGATGTTTGGTGGAAACAAAACATTCGTTGGGAATTTGTGGTTAATCGGTTCAATCCTTTTCTGTCAGCTTTGACTCTGAAATCTTTCTTTTCCACCTCTGTTAGAATTTTACTGATGCTCTTCAACGATATGAAACATTTACATATTCCTTCTTGAGAATGCAGCAGGACTCATCTGTGAGTCCGCTGCTGTTCCAGCTGTAATGTGATAACCAGTTCAATAGTATAAACAACTGCCGGAATCCTCTGGAGGAATGATGCGCAGAGTGTGTGTGTGTGTGTGTGTGTGTGTGTGTGTGCGTGTGTGTGTGTGTGTGTGTGCGTGTGTGTGTGTGTGTGTGTGTGTGTGTGTGTGTGTGTGTGTGTGTGTGTGCATGAATCAGTGGGTGGAAGTCTGTGTGTGTTTGGTTTTACATGGGAGCGTGTGTGGGCTGGAGAGCAGTAGAGGCCCAGGCGAGAGGTGAGGACGAGTCAGCCATTGAACACCATCAAATAAAGTGTTATCTAATCCTGACAGAAGCAGCCAGAAAAACAGCCAGAAAAGTACACTTTCTATCGACTGAGCGGGAAAACAGTCCCGGCTGCTGCAGAGATGCTGAGCACTGGGAAGCCAAGAAATGGATTTTTCTGCAACGCTTAATAGCATGACCGAGGTATTTGGTCACGGTCTGAGCTCAAATGAAATGATTTTGAAGACAATTTACTGCATGCAATGTTAATAAAATGGCATTTCTTTGGCTCCTGGCTGGACAAACACACTGTAACAACAAACACGAGAATTCTTCCTCGTGGGCTGCTGCCTCTTTGAGTTCCAACATGATTATTTACTAATCAAAACTGGGCCAGAGCTTTTTCCAACACGTATTTAATCATTTCCTTCTATCATATGAATGTTTATCAGTGAATTTGAGGAGTATTCCCACAGATTTATCAGATGGGGTTCTACATGTACGCCTTAAATGGCTGTAATTCAGTTTAATAATCTCCAGAATTAATAAGTTCTGATGAATCTTTTAGATTCTTTAAGTATTGATTCATCAGGTTTCAGATTCATAATTGTTGCCAGAAAAGTTTGGGATTGTTAATGAAGACTGCAAACAGAGATAAACCTGAAAAAGAACTGAAAAATAGATTCACTCTTCTGGTAACTATCAGGTGGTTTACGGTCCCAGAGGGACTACTGGTCACGAGTTGTGGGAGGGGAATACACTCTCTGTAGGACACACACTCAATCACACTGCGACCATGCAAAGATCAGGAAAAGCTCAAGATGAAACCAGAACCCTTTTCTGTAAGGCTGTGAGGTGAGATGATGCTGACTGTCCGGACTAACGCGCCACCACGATCGCAGCTGAACGCATGAATCGACATCTATCTAACAACACCATCAGGACAAGAAAGATCAACGCAACATAGAAATTCAAAATGGGGCTGGGGGAGGGAAACAGCCTCGTTTAAGCAGCCTGGACCTCAGCAACACTTGCACACTCCAGCAGATCTACAGCAGTGTGTTCATGCATGAGCTCACAAACACATGCCCGGAGTCATGACAACATCACACGCACATGTACACAGAGGAAAGTGCGTAGCGCTGACAGAAAAGGGTCTTATTCTATACTCCGACAAGAGCCCCTTTTCCTCTCTCCTCCCTTGCTAGTGGTACCTGAATGACCCATAATGCTGGTGCAGCTGTGCAACAACTACACGCTCCAACAAGGACGACGTGGAGACCTCAGATATTCAAACGAGGCCTTAACTTCTCTACAGCGTTCCACTGGAAGGTGGGAGAATCTGGATGGGAGTGGGGGAGGGGACAGATGATGATGATAATGGAGAAGAAGATGATGACTAGAGGAGGGTTAGGGGAAAAGGTGAAGAAGCGTGTGAGGCTCAAGGAGAGGGGAATGTGAGCAGGCTGGGTGTAGACTTTCAGCTCCTTCCTCGGCTGTTTGCTGTTTCAGCTGTGCCGGCCGCATGCCACCGCTCTCACGCCATCGAGACCCGACAGCCCGCTGCTCCGTCTCAGTCCTCTCTTTTTCATAATTTTAATGTTCAGCTCTTCCCATCCGGATCTGCGATGGCGGAGCAGGTCTAAAGATACACGAGACTTCCTGCAACAAAGCTGAAAAAGCGGTAGAGACTAAAATAACCTCACGCCATTACAAGTTTGACTCAGGAGAAGAAGACAGAGAGGAGTCTCAGCAGGAAATGGAGCCAAGAGAAGGGAAGCTCTGCATTTAAAGAGGTGCCTCACAGAAAAACAACACACTCGAAACCAAACCGTCAAGTGAGGTTTATTGGCCGATGTTTCGAGGTTACTACAATAACTTCAATTAAGCAATTCAGAGTGTAACGAGAAAGCCTTTTCTCTTTGGCAGAAGAGGTTGGAATTTTTTTTGCCCGCCGAAGTAAAACTGTATCTAGTAAACAAGGTTTACAGAATTATTTGTGGATCTGCTTTTGTGTCCGAGATTAGATAATAAAGGTTTCTTCTTCTGGAGGCAGCATGTGGAGTCTTTTCTGAAGGCTGCCTGATGCCCCATAGGTCCTAAAAACAGATGTATGGCCTGGTACAACACAAAAACACTCTCCTATACCTCTACTCTCTGGTGGCTTCTTGTAGGTGTTCAGGGCTCCTTCATCCTCCTTCAGACTTGTTTTCGCACTCACGCATTCTTTCATAATCTTCTGCCGTGTTTTTTCTTGTGCTCCTTGCCAAAAATACCAGACTGACCTCTGTTGACCCAGAGAGCAGAGCGAAGACTCCAGCTTCAGTTGCTGGACAGAGCGCCTCGATCCAGTTCTGGCTGTTCCCAGATCATCTCTGGCCATTTCAATTAGCTTTGATTCTCACTTAAAATGACTGAGCTACAATTGCACGCTTCAAATCAACGAATCAAATCAACGCTTCGGCAAAAAGCAAACAGCAAAACGTCTGCAGTTCCGTTTTACTGAAGTTTGATGGCGTTGACGCTGCGTCCTCTAAATATAACTACATCAGTAAATCCAATGAATGTCCCCAGAAGGTCAATAAAACCAAGAGTCAAAGAAGAAAGCACACATGTGGACAAATATTTGGACTCTATACTTGAGGACCCAAGAATGTAATGGAATTAAAACTCCACACGTCTGAAAGTTGCCAGAAGCTCAATTAAATGGATCCTTATTGAATTTAAGGGGATTTTGTCACAGCGGTCAAGGTCAAACCAGCTTTCATTTCTGAACATCAATACAACCATAGAACTGCAATCTGTCTGTTTTAGGATAATCCTGGTAATTGTTGAGGGTTTTAACACGTCCCATTAATGGGAGAGGTCACATCTTGATCCTGGTCTCCCACCACTCCGCATCAGAGGACCAGTTCGGTCAGTCAAGTGAGTTAAGTAACAACTTAATCTGGATAAACCTACGAGAGTCAAATAAATAGACAGCGAAAAAGAGATGTAATGAGAATCTACAAAGTCCTGTAGATTCTATAATCCCTGACTGAAATAAATGTTAGTGCATTTGCTGTTTACATCTGTAAAAGGAGGTCAGCACAGACTTCCATTTGGGTGTTAAAGCTGGTAATTTCCTACGATGACTTCTGTGGAAGAAGGGACACATTTAGCCTTCCTTGGTGGGGTATTTATAGCATGGTAAAAATGAGCAGGGATTTACCACCAAGCTCTAAACTTTATTTCACATCACAGATGGTGATGAAACGACAGACCGAGGATGTGTGGCTGATGGTTTTAGATGATTTGTTGTAATAATATCAGCATTTCTCCAGACATACATTAAGTTTGACCCTGCAGCCCAGCAGACACTGACCTTTAAGGCAGTCCACGCCCCCCCATTTCCCCAGAAACTGTCAGCTGCAGATAGGAGAGAGGGATTCTCCACAGCTCTGTTTATCTGAGAGATGAGTGGAACGTCTGCGGTCCAGTACAGAAGCCTGATTATCATTTCAGCCAGGACAAACTCCACCAAACAAGTTCGGGCTCCAACATTCTCCCATTTAAACTCGGAGGCTGAAAGCTGAGACGCACTGTTGCCCCCCGTCCAGAAATCCACAATCAAAGGTTGTTTTCATGGCAACACAGCTTTCTGATGTTTCCTATCCTTTTTCACTGATTCAAAACATAATTGTGTGCCGGCTTTTCCATAAAAAAACAAAGATATTAGAGGGAAACTAAAAAAGTTAGCTAATAGTGAGCTTTAGCTGAAGGGAGTTATGATTAATAAATGGGCCCTTTGCTGCTGCTTTTTAACTGACCCTTAATGTTTTCACACATATTATGAATGTTAATCGTGTACCAGATACCATCCTCCCATCCTGGATTGTTACTGGGTTTCATCAGTGTGGTCCTGGAAGTTTGTCCAAGCAGAAGAGCGCCGTCTCTCAGCTTTAAATCAGACATAGAGTGTGTGACTGAATTGTCTGTTTTTGAAACATTAAAGGCTTTAAAGTGGTCTGACCGCATTCACATGTTGACCCCACACGACCATCAGATAAATGATGTTAGATTACAGCATTAAAGAGAAGAGGGAGAATATTTAATGATGATTCAACTAATGATGGAGTCTAAAACACTCTCCAACAACAGTTAGCAGAGGCTGTCTGACGATTCCCTTTTCCCACAACACTGTCTAAATAAACCCAATTCTGGCCTCTCAGGGGACAATCTTAAAACCTCCCTCATGACTCAGTAATGTGACTGGCTTTACACAAAATGTTTCAAGTTTAATCATTTATTCCAGAGCTTGAATAAAGGGAGAAATGTGGTGTACAGTAAGACTTTAAGAGCACTGGTTCGATGGGATCTCCTCCGTTGTTGCTTTCCACTGATCGCATGTCAGTCAGACAGCGTGGCGGCTTCGGAGCTTCGTTTGATGAAGTTTAGGTTTCTGTAATCGCCACTTTTCTCTGCCTGCAGGTGTTCTGAACTTGCAGGCAAAATCCACAAAGCTAGCAGACACAGAGTGTTGGGTCCTTGCATAAGTTCATGAATACATTAAAGCCCCCAAAACACCCATCTAGCAGTGCTTGCTTTCCATGGAACTATTTTTTATAATTGCTAAATGATTTCAGATGAATGCCAACAAATTCTCCATCAGGTAATTTTGATTAAACGCGACTACTCGACCTACAAATGCTCCAACAGAAACCGTGACAGAAGGATAAAAGTAATTAGAGATCAAAGCCTAACAACGTTGATCAGCCACAGCATCCTGAATGTGGAGCTCACCCCCCCTGTGCCCCGCCTGAACTGAGGTTCAACTCAAAGGAAGGAAGGAAGGAAGGAAGGAAGGAAGGAAGGAAGGAAGGAAAAAGGTGTCTGGTCCCTCCCCCCAGCACAGGTCTGAGGACATGAGGGAGGCCATTTTGAAGGCACCATGGGGGAGTGACTGTGAGGTGAGGCTTGCTGCCACTACTTCGCACATTAAGTGTCTGGTCGGCTCCCCTCTGCGATAAAACACCTTTGGCTTCGAGTTCCATTAACAGAGAGCGGGTGAGGACGTCTTTCTGCCGCTTCAATCTGCTGGGGTAAAAAAAGCTGCCCTGCCATGATTGAATCATGGCCATAATGGCAGAAGGCAGAGACCTGCTGTGCCGCTGAGTTCTTCCTGTTCTACTCACTCAGCGTGGGAACAGCTGCGGACAAAATCTGCCCTGGAACCGACACACAAAAGAGGCCATGAAAGCAACTCAACCGGGGCAGGTAGTAATTGCGCCTTTCTGCTGAAAGCTTCACAGGACTGAATAGACGCCCAGCGTGTGTCCATAGGGTTCCTGTCTGACAGCAGCAAACATAGCAACTCCGTGGCCCACTCAACAAAAAAAGGGCTTTGTATTATTTATTCAGTTTTTGCTGTCATGACATGAGCACGTGGGTCGTCTTCAGAGCCGAATCCACGGAGCAGACTCATCGTCCACATAGCAACAAACAGCTGGATGCCAGGCCGGGACCCGCAAAGGCTGGAATAGTTCTATGGGACAGGTTTCGAACACAGATGGCTGTGTGTTATCATATTCCAATGAAAACAAAGCTCAGTTAACGTCTGTTTCCAGTGTTGACCTACAGAGGAGCAGAATTATAGCATCTATGGATGACATTTACATAAAAATCTGGATTCACTATCAGGAGTTTACAGAAAGAACCCAAATCCTCATCGGTTGCTGCTTTCTTCACGCCTCTGACAGACGCCGGCCGTAATGTCAGGATGCCATCTGACAGCTTGTGTTTGCAATTCAGCAGGAAGCTGAAGGTACTTCCTCAAATGAGCAGCAGTGGGGGTGCAGGGTGGCGGGGGCCCTTCTCCTGACAGTGTTTTGACTGCAGTAGACACTCCTATTTCCTCTCACACTCTCTGGCGCTGTGCATTCAACAGACTTTCAGGAGAATTCTCTACTGTTTTAATAAACCGCCTCCTGACGCTTTGTCCAGGCGGAGCTTTCGCGTCCGTGACAGTGGCTTAGAGCTTCGCCCGCAGTCACGCTTCTCCAGGATGCAAGAGCCCATTACTAGAGCTGAGGCCATAACTCATCTGCAGCTTAGCACCATTTTCACAAGTCTGGCTACAATATGTTGCTCAATTTATAGATTCTGTGCGAGTACATGAGTGAAAGCGAGAGTCCTCCAGAGAGAGAGAGAGAGAGTGTGGTGGGGGGGTGGGGTGGGGGGAGTATTCACACTTCATTTTGACATCTTGAAAGAAGACAGAAACAAACTTGTTTACTTTTTTGTGTCAGACATATCCCACAACTGCTCGCCACAAAGGCAAGGTTCTGATCTAAAATCCATCTCCAGGGTCAAATGTGACACATCATTTATGTTGAAGGAGGAATTTAGACCTCAAATGACTTTTCATGTAGACATCAGAGCGAAGATGCTGAGCTTTAAACCAAAGACAGATGGGAAGCAGGATCTGATCCTGGCACCTCGGCTTCTCTCTGGATGATGGAGGCAGCTCAGACTTCAGCCCTTTCATTAGGATGAATCACTATGATTCTGCTTCACCTTCACACATGAAACTCAAAGAACCTCTTTAATGAATACTTGCATTTCCACAGTGATCTGAAGGACATGTTTGAGAGTCTTGAGTCCCCTCTGGAAAACACAGCTCTCTCATGAGTCAGCTAATTCTGGCGTCTCTGTCAGGACAAACGTCGCCACAGACTCGCACGTGAAGCACTAATCTACTCTCCTGACTGCTGCGATGCTCAGCAGTCTTATCTGCACTCTCTCTTTGGATCCTGTCACCGTTTTTGGCAAACCCAGAGTTCACCTGCAGGCGATGCTGAAGCACTCATCAGAGCCCCGTGCCCACCTCCGCTGGCCTACATAACGAAGTGACTCCCCCCTTTTCCTGATGAGATGAGAGGTCTATGTTTGTTTGGCCTCTAATAATGGCCACCTGCCTCTGAGACACCGTCATGCGTGACTAAGGAGTCGCTGAACAAAGATGACTTCCCTCCATACAATTTTTGTTAACGCACTTATTCCTGATCAGGGGAGTTCTGGAGCCTCCTGAACAGGTTAGCAGTCATCCCAGGACACACACCAGTCACTAACTCACTCTATGTTTGGAGGGGGTTCCGTCAAATTACCAGGGAAAACCCACGCAGAGACGAAAAGAGCGCGCAGAGAACGCTAAGGACTTTCTTCCTGTGAGGAGACTGTGCCAAATCCGGCACCGCAGACTCACGGAGCATCATCATTAAACGGAATCGCAGGCTCAACGTGAGTTCTATTCTGCTTTAGTCATGTCGTCACAAACGTGGGTGTTATTCCACGAGCCAAAAAGGTTTCCGGGTATGAGGAGGAAATTAGAAGTTTGATGGCACTCTCTCCCGGGAGAAAAGCAATTACGCACAGCAAGGAGAACACAAGGTTCGGAAATGGGCTCATGAAAGAGACATCCAATCATTCGACACACAAAACTACTTGTGAAAAAGTTGCAAACGTGTTTCTTTTCCAAAAAAACCACGACATAAACTAAAATAAACCCAGTTTGGCATCGGGGCGTAAAACAGCGCTATCTGTCTGACCACCTTTAAACCTGCGTTAGATTGAAGATGCCATGAAAAACTTTCCAATAAACATGACGTGCTTTCTGAAGAGATTAAATCCATCTGGCGGATTGAAGAGAAATCAGTCAAAAGCAGAATGCCAGTTGTAAATCGTTCGTGACAGCTTCTTAGAGAGTATTATTACTGCTGTGCAACGCTGGAGCCACCAACGATGTGCTGACGATACGGAGGACTGACTGGTGCAAGATTAGAGTCTTACTCTGCAACAGCAGCGATGTCATTTAGCAAACTATAGTATTCTCTAAATCCTGCGTGTCCTTGACAGGCTGAGGGGCTATCAATTCGCCCGCACTGCCTTCTCAGAGTTGCCAGAAGCACCGCACGGTGCCGGGCATCAACTCCTGGAGTGCGCAGCAGCGCCAGGACAGCCGCTGGAAGGACACCTCCAAAAGCCAAGAAAATAGGACACAAACACGGACGCTAGCTGCTTTAAAGAGTGACTTACCCGAGCGGCGTGTCCACATCTGTTTTCGGAAACGACGCCACTCTCTGTTGAGTTTAAAGGCTTCAGCGAAGAAGTGCAACTCTCCGCCTTCCGAGGTGGGATAACAATTTAAACAAATCTTCCTACTTGATGCAGGCAATTATTTAGTTATGGCAAATGGTGCCTAATCTATCCCGTGGCATTGCTGCATGACTGACAGAAGACCCAGCCAATCGGAACGCGCGGAGGGCGCTGCTTCGTCCAATCAGATCGTCCGCGTGGATAGAAGCCGTGAAGTAGGAAGGGCGGACGGCGACATCAAGTGTTGGAAGAGGATATCCCTCCGCTTTGGTCCTGTTTTCAACACGACCAGCTGATTGTGCACGTTGGAATGATTTAGTACCAAGTGTTTGTAACAGCCTGTTAAACATTGTTGAATTCCACGGGTTTGATAATGTACTGTAATGTTTAAATCGGCGGACTTGGCGTGCTTACTCAAGATTCACATTTAGTTTTACAGTAAAAACCAAAACAAAAAAACACAGTGCGTCTCCTGTTGAAGCACATATCTTCGCTGTAGTTCATTTTAAGTTAAATAGAAGTAAAAACACAGTACCCAGTACTTTCACTATCGTTGCACTATTTTACCCATTCTCGGCGGAAGAACACTATTGTTTACAGTGAGAGGATGAGTGATCTACAGTGGCAGAAAACAGCGTGGCGCGCGACAGAAGTCCAACAGGACTGAACATTGGCACGAGCGCGCGTCTGGAGCGTCCAGGTGTTGACGTCACGTAATTCTTTCATCAAAACGTTCGTGTTTGCGCACAAAAACCCCTCATCTTACGTCTGGGGAGTACTGGAGAAAATGCCTTTAACCTTTTGTTATTTTCACTGTTGTTACTCTTTGTTTATTATTTGTGTTAGTAACATGCAAAGAAGTCTCTCCTACTATGAAATTTTCCCTGGATTTGGTTTATTGGATGAATTGATCAAACTTTGAAATTGTATGACATCATGGAGATTCTATAATGTGGTTGTTGATATAATGTGTTTAATATGATAACAGCGTTTTTGTTTCAATCCAATTACTCTACTCATTTAAATCACGTGACACCCACGTGAGTATCTTTAAATGTAACACAATGTGAAGCTTGGTTTGAAAAATAATGAATAATCTAAAAGAAAAGATGGTCATGTGACTGATGAAGACATTTCAGGTTATATTATTTAGTTATTCCCTCTAATTTATGTGCTATAAATTGGTCAAACATAAAGAAATTGATTAATTGTTTCGATATTTTTAAAAACAAATTCCTCATTAAAGCAGCACACCAGTTCTGTCTGTGTTCTGACTCCATCTCTCAGTTTTGGGCAGCTGAGAGCGATGTTCTGCGGATGAGAGGCGTGTAAGAGAGCATCCCTCTCTACAGTGACCTGCCGCTCCGCTGCACTCCAGAGCATCCTGTCAGCTGCTTAGCAACGGTCAGTGTCCATGGCAACGGGTGCAACAAACGCCCCCTCCTGATGCACACTTCAATTAGCCCCAAATTACTGCAATCAGAGGAGGAGAGTCACGTGTCCTCGTAATAGACAGAAACCTCGAGCAATAACAATCACCAGCTGCCAGTAAAGAAGAAGAACAAGGCATGAAGGAGGAGGAGGAGGAGGAGGAGGAGGACTGCACTCCTCAACTGATGGGGTATACGAGCTGTTCTGAATCCTCTAAACAATTGTATCAATCACAGAAACTTTTTTAATTAGGAGAAAACTAGAGTCAAAAAAGAAAGAACAAAAATAGACAACTGTTGCCATCTAGTGGATTAAAATATATGACACAAGAAATATTAAATCGTCTTCAGTCCATAAACGTAGAAGGTTTTGGTGTTGTTGTTTTTTTAAATGTATGATTGAAATTTTAATTAACATCATTTCAGACAGGATGTTCAACCTGATGACTTTATTTTCTTCTTTGAATCACAATGTTATACTTTTCATTAATCGAAATACTTTCAGTATTATACTTTCATTATCTTGATTATTTTGTAAATCACGAGGCATTTTTAATCAAATGTTAAGGAAGGATCAATAGAAAAAATATGACATTTTAATTATTATTATTATTTGGACTTGTATTTTTAAACTGAATTCACTGGAAAAAATCACTATTTGGATGAAATGAGCTGTTATAAAACAAGTCGCCAAAGGAGGGAGACAAAGGCTTAAAATGCTCCGAGGGCTGATTCGCAAGATCTCCAACAGGGGGCGAAAAACTGCAGGAGCCCCTAATAAAAAGGTACAAAAATGACGTTATAATCAAAACATTTTGTTGTTCGCAAAAAAACACAATTCATTGTTATATTCGGGGCATCATCGCGGCATCAACATATAAGTTTCATCAGCGCGGTTTAAGAATCCAAAATATTCTCACACCGACGTTGATAAAAAGAACGGATCGTTTCAACCTCAGATGTTTCTGGCGTTAAATAACCTGTCAAATATGAGGAACATCTGTAGGAACCTTCAGAAACTGCTGATTGCATTTGATATAAATTCAATCATTTTGGAAATCCTCATTACTCATTTGTTTTTTCGCGTTCATATCAAACCCAAACTGGTGTACCCATTCCCCCCCCCCCCCCCTTAAAAATAACGACAAAAATGGTTTGTGTTACAACACAGAATGGAAGGTCCTCACAACGAAATAAATCAATGAATGAATGAATGTGACGGGATATAATTAATATTGATGATATATGGAACACGTGATTATCTACGAAGATACATTTAAGGACCACATATACACATATATTTATATCTATATACATATCCACTACATACGCGTATATACTGTGTGTGTATGTATATTTACACACACATATTTAATGTGTTTATCAGAAGAGTCCCTTAAATGTCTTTTCGGGAGTTTCTGACTCATTAACTGGAGAATATTTTTCAGATCTTTTCATCTATTAATTTTTTGCTTCATACATGTTCTTCACCCCCTCCCTCACCTCTTCATTTCAGCCTCTCTCTCTCTCTCTTCCTCTCTTTTCTGGTCACCTCTCCTGGTGTTCTTCACCTCCTCCTCTTCCTCCTCTTCACCTCCTGCTGGCCCATGTGAACAGAGCCTCTTTTCTTTTCTCTCCTCCTCTTTCTCCTTTTCCTGAAATTCACTCTTAATTTATGTGCATATTAATTATTTGTCTTTTGTAATTTCCACCGTGGGACACGACACTATGAGCGCGCGTGCACACGCACCCCGCCCCCACTTTGTTAATTTAAATGAGAAGAAGGATTCATCTAAACGGATTATGAACCCTTTACATGATAAATTTTAGTGTTTGTCATTTTTTTCTTTATTTTTTCGTTTTTATTTGTATGCTTGTGCGTATTTGGTTAATTGTGGAGACAAATTATTATTTATTGCAAACCGGAAAATGTGGATATTTTATTCTTTATTTCTAATCGCCAGTGAAAACAGCAACGCAGTGATATGAAAGATCAATTATCAATCTTCAATCAGCACCTTCTTTCATCAAACCTGTGTGTTTGGTATAGAATGTTTAGATTAAAGCCTAAATAAATGGACACATTACTTTGCTACATTTTAAAATGTCGTTGCTATCATTTGAATCAGGCGTTTTAAGTTTTCCTCCTGTTCCAAAGCAGAAAAACACCTTCACTTTTAACGTGTAGAATTTGTCCTTTTGTTTCCAAAATATGATGGAACTTTTACGTTTAGGACGAATTACTGATCGATTATTAATCAATCAATGATATTATAATGTCAATTGGGTTATTTTGGGACAGAATAATTAATCCCTTTTTTTAAAATGAACACACACACGCAGTATTTATGCACGTAAATCAGTACAAATACACATCGATCCGAGCTTATGGTGAAATATTTGAGAATTTTTAATGAATCGCCGGGAAGAAGAAAGGTGACGCGCGTGTTTCTGCGCGAGGTGACGCGGTTCAACTTCATCAATTATTTAAACTCCAGCTCCGACCCACACACACACACACACACACACACACACACACACACACACACACACACACGATGATGATGATGATGATGGGTTAGGACAAGTTACGGTACTCAGTCACCTGTCGTGACGTCACCGAAGATAGCGGGAAAGAACCGCAGCAGGTGAGGGCACGCGCTCACTGACCTGTCCAGCACGAGCCAAATAAAATCAGAACCAATGCTCATGACAGAACCAAACTTGAAAACTAATCAGATTTTTATCAGATTAATTTAAAGGCGGATCAAATTTCTGAGTGTTTGAACCATTTTTGCGTTAAATCTATTATTATTCCTGCTGCAGAATCTTCCGCTTCCGGTATTAGAAAAATCCAATCGGTCCTGTGTGTGTGTGTGTGTGTTGTGTGTGTGTGTGTGTGTGTGTGTGTGTGTGTGTGTGTGTGTGTGTGTGTGTGCTGTACATATGAAACTATTTAAAATCAAGCATGTTCTGGGCTTCGGGAACCTCCTCGGGCCTGTGAAAATCATTATTTTTATTGACACAAACTGTTTCCCGCCAGCAGCGACATGAATTTAGATCTCATTAGCATTTATGCAAATGAGCGTCTAATTACAGCCGTAATGACTCTGGCGTGGGAGCTTTTATTCACTCCGCCATGTTGTTTTGTTCCTGCTTCTCTCTGTTCGGCTGCTGCTCGACCAGAATCCGGATATTTATGACCGAACTTCCACCCATCACACCTTTCTACTGATTTTTTTTGGGGGGTTCACATTTGTGCTTCCACTCTTCTGATGTTGCTGAAACTGCTGCTGAAGGAAGAGTTCAGGTGAGTTTTCTTCACCGTAGGGATGAAGCAGCAGCTGCCGATCCGATTCAAGATGATCCGATTAATGAGAAGAAAAAAAGAGACCAAAAAAAGAGAGAATTAATAACTGCAGCAACGATTCTGACAGAAGCGCAGCTCGAAACTATCTGTGTGTGTGTGTGTGTGTGTGTGTGTGTGTGTGTGTGTGTGTGTGTGTGTGTGTGTGTGTGTGTGTGAGGGACAAAAGACGCAGAGCTTTGAGCTGCAGGTCTCCGACACTGGTGTTACTGGAGATACTGGGGAGTTGTACTGGGGGAGAGAGAAGAGAGCTGACGTCACACTCACCTGCTCAGCCGCTTCAGTGTGTCTACATGTTATTGGGTTTAAAATAATTCTAAACAACAACGGCATCAATGAGAATAAAAAGAATAAGTGAACTCAGGTTTCTGAACTCCTCAGGTGAACAATAACACAATTATCTCTGTGAATGAAGCATAAATCAGAAACTGAACCAACAGCTCATTAAAGGTGATTAAATGTGATTCTTCCTCAGAAGATTCTGAATTATAATGACGGATAATTTTTTAATCATTGTTTGGACAGTGATTTGTTAACGCCTGATGTTCCTATTGTATTAAGATTCTTTTTTAAGGTTGAAACATAAACAAGATAATAAATCCATTGATAATAATTCAACCAACGATTGGACATCAATCGGTTCAGCAGGAGCGATTTTACACGAGTTAATCGAATGTTGAGACCCAGATAAGAGACACAGATAAGAGCTGGTGACGGGAGTTTGAGTTTGGTTCTGTTCTTCTTGGTTCGGTTCTGTTTGGTTCTGTTGCACCAGTCCAAACTACTGCTCGTTTTTACTGTGGATGCACAGAAAAGGGTCCGAATCTGCTCTGATTCACTGAATCTGTCAATCTTTTTAATTCAGTAAAACTCTAAACTGTTGTTTCCTCAGATGTTCGATGTCTTCACTTTTAAACCTCATCATCAAAAATGAAAGCTCCTCTTTTGGCCTTCAGGTTCCAGTTGACATTTATTATCCTTTATTTACACTTTTTAAATGTGATTTTCAGCCGATTTCTGAGGCAGTTTTGAGCGGCAGGAAGAATCTCTGATAATCAATGACTGAATTATTCGCTCTCATCGGAGCTTTATCAATGAATTTGTTTTCAATCAATCAAGTCGAAATAGAAATAATAGATACGCCCGTTTTTAACGAATTAATTCTGGGTTTATCTAAAAAAAATAGATATCGGCAAAACTAAAAACTTCTCTCCTTAAAATGCGCTCACAACTATACTAATTACAATATTAATTATAATGCAATTTGGCTTTTAGTTAAGCTGCTGTGATCATAATGAATCTGCAGGTTTAATTAACACTTATCGGCGCTGCTGCTGCTGCTAAAATGATCATCTGATCGGTCTAAATCACTTCGCAACTGCGCAATAACCGACTTATTTCCATCTCCAGACACGTGAGCGGGTTTGAAACCGACGAGTATGAACCGGATGGGGCTGAGTTTGGGGATGGGGGGGGGCGGTGTTACCCGCCATCCTGCAGAAAAATGGCCTGATGGGTGCTAATGAACTTGGGACGTGCCACCACAATGCTGAGCGCGCCCTGGTCCACCCCGGTGCACGGGTTCCCATGCAGCAAGAGAGTGAGGTGGAGGGGTGAGGACGGGTGAGGACGGGGGGAGACGGTGCACGCAGCCTATTGTGCGCGCTCTTTAGCCCATTAGCCACCACCGAGCAAAGAGCGAGGCCTGCTTGGTAACCAGGCAGGGAAACAGTAGCTGCATTTAAAGCCTGAGCTCCAGGACAGCGTCCAAAATGTGCAGAGAAAAGAGCCCGGGAAATTGATAGACACGCACGCGCGCGCACCAAACTGGGCTCTGACAAAGTTGTCTCTTTGGCAGTCGCGCCTCCTATTGAAGCAGTAATTTATTCAAAGGAGATTTTTATCCTCGCGATCTGATTATTATGATAATCAGGTGACCCAGACCTCCTTTCTTGGCTCTTGTCTGCGGGCTCTGGACTCGGCGGTGACAGTAAAAGCTGATTTGCACGGTCTTCACCCCCCCGGTCACATTCCTGGACTCCTCTGTATCAAAGAGGAGGACAATGAGGATCGTGGATACGCGCACTTGATCCAGGCGCATGAGCGCACGCAGGCCGCAGTCCCGTCAGGGGCTTTGTGTCAAAGGAATACTGGAATCCAAACAAGATTACAACACACTTTTTTATAATCCCTAATGTGCCAAGGCTGTCTGTCTCGCAACGGTGCACTTGACAGGTGAAGCGGAGCACAGGGAGCGCGCGGAGGCGCTTTTAGTGCCAGTTCACGCGTAAGAAACGCCAACGCGTCCGCCAGTCAGTCTGCTTTCACGTCGAGTGAGGAGGTCCAGGACTTTGGTTTCACAGATGGAGGCTCTTGTTGGTTTAGCAGCACTACTGCTTTCATATTTCAGAGGGTGGAGACAAGAAGCAGACCTGCACCGTGTCATCGAGGGGAGGGCCTTGGTGCCGCTATATGATTTAGAGCAAGTATATTTGAACTTCACACTGCATGTGACGGGAGGGATGAGAGCGAGGACGGCAGAGTGTGTGAGAGGAGGGAGAGAGAGAGAGAGAGAGAGAGAGAGCGTCAGAGGGAGAGCGGGGGCGAGGTCCACCTCCCAGGGAAATAATGGGGATGATAATAAAACAGGGGGACAACCCGTCACATGGAAGCTGAATGGATGGAGCCAGAGAGACGTCACGACCAGCCGCAGCCATGAAGACTGAGCTCCAGCCTCCGACTGCTCACTCGATCTCCATCCCCCAAGCTGCCTTCTTCTTCTCGGCTGTAGAAAGCGCGCAGAGCCGCAGTGACCCACAGACGACGGCGTGAGTATAAAGAGTAAAAACTGTGTTTTCTGGAGGGCTGAAAAGGAAGGGGCTTGTCGGCGCAGCCCCCGCGCAGAGCAGCCTGCAGATGCGGGATGCAGAGCGGGAAGATGCGGGTGGTTCGGATGTGCTTGAATTCCGCCTGGCGTCGAACTGATGCTCCGACCGGCGTCGCAGGTGACACTTGTCAGCGGCGTCTGGAGGAGACGCTGCTCTTTAACTGAAATGTTCTGGTTTCAGTTCGGTTGTGATTGTTTTAATTGATTCTTGCTTCGTTAATGATGATGAGCGTCCTGGTCAGAGGTCACGGGTGGCGCGTCCACGTGTATGAGGCAGAACTCCCGTGGCTGTCCGTGACGCATCGTGTCCTGGTCCGATGCGCCATTCACGGGGCGCCACAAAGGCCGTGCACCCACATCCACGGGGTCACCTGGGGGGGCTCCGCTGGATCTGGCAACGCGCAGAAGCACCACGAAAAGCTCCGGGTCCAGAGACAGGATCGAAGCGGGATCACATATTTCTGAAATAAAGCCGAAGCACAGAGGAGGATTATCACGGGCCTGCTGCAGTGCACATGCTCCAGGATGAAGTGCGTTTCCATCCTCACACGTGTGCAGGCCTTTGTCCGAACACACGTGTGCGCCCGACGGGGAGGGAAAGTGTGTCCGCAGCTGTGAAGCCAGATTTGGAAATCTGGATTACGCAACGGTTCACATGATCCGTTTGAGAGCATTAATGTGGGCAGAGGTCGGTGCGGAGGGAGAGAAAATACGCAAAATCAGGCTAACTGTAAAACTGTGGAAGTGCAAGAGTGTATTTCATGAAGGAGATGCTATTTTGGTTTCTGGTTTTTGTTTCTTTAATTCTGTGTTATTGTGTTGGTATTTGGTCATTCCTGTTAGTCGCTGAGCGCCTCCACTAAATTCTGCAGGTCCCATTTTTGACAATTCTGACGACAGAAACTCAGTTTGCTGACTGGAGTGTAAATTGATGGTGTCTTTTTTCCAGGGATCCCTGGACAGACAGCTATGCTCGCTGTAGGTGACACTGGCTCTGCGTCCCACCACTCCGGCTTCCGTAGAGCCAGGATGGCGCGATGCGTTTTAGTTTTGATGCGATAACTTCAGTCAGACTGGGAAGACGGTTCCACAGCGCTCCCCATGACGCAAAGCACGCGCGCACGCGAAAAATGTGTGTGTGTGTGTGTGTGTGTGTGACCAGGTTTCCACTGGCTTTGATGTTTCCAGAAAATAACGCGTTCCCTCCAAAATTGTCGTCGAACATTTCTAGTTGGTGCTCAAGGTTTGTGTGATTGCTTTTGTTTCCTGTGCACGCGTCTCTCACACCCGCATCACAGTTAAATGAGATGATCCCGGCAGTGTTTGATCCCGCAGCGGCTGCTCCAGAACTCCATTTCTTGCTAATCAGCGCGGAAATTTGGCATAAATTATTTCCAGAGAGAAGCGCGCCAGCGATGACGTCATTAAGGTCCAGGCAAGGGCCCGGTCTGATCAGACTTCTTCAACGTACTGTTGGAGTTTTGGGAGCCTAAAGGCCGCCGTGGGTCAGTTTGAATGCTTTAGAGTCATATTCATTTAAATCGCAGCGTGAAAAAAAACGCAAATATTGTATTTAGTTTAATTGAATAACGACACATGCGTAAATTAATGAAAGGCTATTATTGTTGGAAATCAGTGCAACCTGCATTAAACTATAATTCTTTTATACAGGTTGGAAACGTAAAAATACACTTGACATTAAAACTCACAGCAGAAATGAAACGTTAATATTGCACTCTGAAAAAGGTTAATATCTGATGAATAAGTGATGAGTTTAAACATCAAAATGAATCACATAAAACATTTTTGACCCTTGAAAAAATCCAGACTTGGCTCAGTTTATTATGGAACATTAAATATCTCCATGCTGTAATTCCTATTAATGCAAACATTCATTTCGTTATTTTGTCTTTTCCAAAAATGTTAATCCAAAATAATTTTACACCTGTCTGAAATTAATCTCATTTTTAAAATGCAGAACTGTTGCTGCTGTGTAAATCGTGTGCAGCTATTCGAAATATCAAACTCTGGGTCGGGTTTCTGCTGCTGAGGGGACCCGCTTTGTCCCCGGACACTGGAACAAAGGCAGGCAGGCGTCTGAAGGACAACAGTCTTTCAAAACCACTCAGAAGTGCAGCTGTATGTTGGAACCTGTGGCGAGAACAGTACCAGTGGGGTTTGCTGGTTGCTAACACCTGAGCTAACAGTTCACGTTCTGATGCAGGAGGCTGAGAATTTTCTCGTTGTCACACCCTCCTCTCTCAGATCTCGCCGTCGTTCTGTCTCCATGCGTGTGTGTGTGTGTGTGTGTGTGGGCACACAGAGCGGCTTTAATCAGAAAGCCATGTGCCTACACACCGCGTGAGAGGAGAGAGTGTGTTATCTTTATTTTTGCATGTTAGAACAGAATTCTGGGGTCCCCATCAAACTAAGTGTGAGTGCTTGTTTCCTATTTCCTGTTCATCTTAAAGCTTCTTATCTTTCCATTGACATGACCTCGGGCATCATCTGAATGCATCCACATCAGATAACTAAATCAAAACAAACCAGCTACTTTTGTAGTCGTGTCCTTTAATTTAAAATGCATTTGGGTCATGGTGGGGGGCCATGTTTGAAGCCCTCACCCTCCTATGGAGGCAATCAGCAGGTTAGGATGGGTGTTTGACCAGAGTGAAGGTTGGCGCCAAAACCAGTTTGGACTGGTTTGACGCCTTGTGTTTTCCCCACCTCTCAGGACTTTGACATCATTTTTGATGGGGAATCGAAGCCAATTAAAAAAATATGTGCACATAAAGAGAAGTGTGTGATTGGTGGAAGCCTTTGGGGGGGGGGGGGTGCCAGGGGCCGCTGGGAGACATCGAAGTGGAAGGTGCAGTCCTTTAAGTTGTGCCTGCTTCTGTGTCTTTGTGGAGCATTTGCAGGTTGATCTGAAGCCAAACAGGAAACATCAAAGACGCTTCAGAATGAGCCAACCAACATCTTTCTCCTCTGCTCGTAGGTCAGAGGTCAGCCAATGACACTTCACCTACGGCTTGAGAGGATGGGTAGCCTTCGGGGTTGGTTGTTATCTTTGGTTATCTAGCTGTATGAGTGATGTACATTCTTCATAAAGCTAGATAACCGAAAGTAACAAGAATCCCATTACGCTCCTGAAAAGGCATCAAGACCCCAAAGTATCTTCTTCCAAAAGACAAAAGAAATGCCACAAGAAAAGAGAAGAATTTAAAATGAGGTTGGAGAGTGCAGGAAAAGGTAAGATGTTCCCACCTTCTGGTTAAGAACCTTCAGAGAATCAGGACAACTGTGTTTGGAATGCTGCTGTCGCTTCCCTACAGCCCTGGCAGTGATCCACCGCAGTACAGTCGGTGCGACAGGATCACTTTTAATCTAATAAGCCCCATGATCCTTGTGTGTGGGGCCACATGCTGTGGCTTAGCCCAAGTATCACATGGCCCGGCAGCGACGGTGGTGCTGAAAACCAATACAGCAGAACTTGCAGACTTTCACTAGTCGTTTAACAGGCAAGCTAATCAGTTCCCTGGGACGCTCTGATCTCTATTCACTCCTGAGATGCAAACAGAATTCTCAATAGGACCTGCAATTTGAGAAGAATGTGGGTCTTTTATATCACCGGAGCCGCATATGGTGCAATGAATTATACATATGTTCTGACTAGGATGGGATTGTCCGAATTAAGAATGCTCCCTCTAAGTTAATCCGGGTTTCCAACTCCCCACCGACACCTTCACAGAACAGACAAGAAGTGGTTTGAGGCCTATTTTGTTAAGTTAGCTGTTGTTGATTCCCCCACCCCCCCTTGCCACCGTTTCTATTCTTCCTTTTTGCATGAAAATATGTTTGATTTGGGGTACTCGCCATTGCTGGACGTGACAGTTGGCTTGGTTGTGAATGGGTTGTGGTAAAGCCTCCATTACATGAGGGGCTACCATGTGGAAGGGCCTGATAGGATCTCTGAAAGCTGCTGCTGCTCCGTGTGTGTGTGTGTGTGTGTGGGTGGGTTTGTGTGGGTGTGTGTGTGTGTGCACGCGCGCAGGGGGGAGTGGTTCAGGAGCAATCAAGCAGAAAGTGCCCTGGTGACGAGGTCCATGAACTGGAGGAAGGAGAACAATCTGAGCCTGAAGGTTCTTTGACCAGGCTCATGGTGAGAAGTAATTGGTCAATCAGATCTCCAACCTTACGCCTTCTGATGGCTGATTGAAGGTGTGATTTCCTTTCTACCCATCAAAGCTAGAGGGTCAGTCCTGCTGAGAAGGGCCACTAAGGATTGTTCTCAAGGTCTCCTGGCTGTAGAACCACAAGGTTAGCTACTAACCTCCAACTGTAACACAGGTTCCACATGGTGGTTTGCTGTCACAACAAGTAAAGGCCTCAAATTTGGACATATTCTCTTCACAGTTTGCCATCTTCGCATGGACGGTACCGGTCTGGAAGACCTGAGCTCGTTTGTGTGCTGCGCTGCAGGTGCTGAGAGGGACATTTTAGATTAGAGCCACAGATTTGACAGGTGTCAGTCAGGGATGTCATCTTCTTGGTAGTAGCACCTCACTATTGTACTGTCAGGTCAGGAGGACAGGACCAGCAGTGAGGTGTTCCGGATCAGTTCGTTGGTAAAAGTCTCCTCTGGGCCTTTGGACGGCTTCTGCCACACGGTGCAAAGAGAAGAATCCGGCGAGAGGGAAAGGAATGGAGGGTGGTGGGATTGGTTTAGCCCTCATGCGCCAAGCAAGCAGACTTAGACTCCAAGTGTCACGTAGAAAAAACAGGCATTGTGTTCAGATCCTGCCCCCCCTCACCAGTAGACTTTACAGTCAATAGAGCTAGTCCACTTGTCACTGTGGGACAATGTGGCCCTTTGCCTCTCTTTCAGCCCCGCCGGGTCCGGGCAGCCAGAAGGCTCTTTGAATAGAAGGAGAAGTGATTTTTGCCCTCTTTTCTCTCACCCTCTTTCTCTGGATGGAACACACCAACAGGGTTTGGAAAATGGCTTCACTGTTGGGCTGCAGCAGACGGCCCGACTGTGCTACCAGCCCCCCCGCCCCCCAATGCTCACAGAGAAATGAATGTATCTGTATCTGCAAAAATCAATGGTCCGGCCCAGACAAAGGAGATTAGATTTGGCAATTTAGCACAAACAAGTGTACTCTGACTGGGTCTGGACCATTGGGTGGGGACTGCTGCCGTCAGACCCGTGGTTCTGTGGAGGACTGGAATGGCTCAGATAAAGCTGAAGCTTGTGTTTGTGCCATCGGGGGACAGGAGTCCCCAGGATGTTCCCAGGCTGGAGAACGCTTTGGGCTGAGCTGGACTCTGCAAGTTCTTCCTTTTCTGTCTTTTGGTCTTGTAGCATTTCTCAGTAGATTTGCCAAGTTTGCTCCCGAGGGCTTCCGCAGATACCTTCAGATCCTGAGCTTTGCTCACCCCAAGGGAGCAACTTCAGGGTAAACAATGCCAGCACAAAGAGGAAGAAAGAAATATCAGAGGGAGTTTGGCACATCTCTGAGGCTTGAATACATTTGCAGATTTAGAACCAAGGCGGTGATGTTTTAGGAGGGGAAATATCTTTCAAAGAGATTGAGTGAAGCCTTTTCTGCCCTTCAGTATTTTAAATCAAGTCATTCAGTGGTAGGATAAACAGAGGCATTCTCTGATCCAGAGCAAAACAGCACATGCATTTGTTTGTTTCAGTCATTAATAAAGCTTTTACTGAGAGTCTCTGTCCTCAAAAAAGCCCTTTCTGCTGAAATGACTTGGCAAAGCATCCGATGGAGGGTCTGTTCAAACTGAAGCTGCTCCCTCTGCCATTGTCTCGCTCTCTCTCACACACCTACGAGTCCTGAGTGAGCACACAATTTCATTGTTGCATTAGCTGTTAATATCAGAGGCTTCACAATAGAGCCCATTCGCCATATTTGCATAAGGCACTTTTCCAACAAGAACCCAGAGAGGGCTTGAAAGCTGGCCCACTCCAGTGCCAGTGGCAAAAAATGTCAAGTGCCAATTAGGAGAGGTTTGCCACCATTCAGCAGTACCCCACCCCTGCAGTTCTTTCCCACCTTGTTCACTCACCCCAACTCTCTCACACTCCAAGTCACCCCTGTTTTTACCACCTTATTCCAATTTCAGACACAGCTTTCCCTTACTGACACTTGGAGACAAAAGCCTTCTCTCTCCTCCGCCGGCTAATGGAGGATGCTTTCTGTCGGGCTCAGAGCGTTAGCAAATTCAGACGGCGTTCACTGATCAGTCAGCTTTGTTGGATTCTGTCAATAGAAGGGTCCGTGAACTATATGGCTAAACGTGCCAGATACGCGGTCCACCTGCTAAAGACCAAGCCGAGTAATATTGTGCCACTTTGCTTTTTTCAATCACAGGTTTTGCCACAGGCAGGTGTGGGTAATTAAGGGAAGGGTTTTTGGTGGAAGGCAGATGCTGATTTCAACCAATTAACCATAACCTCTTTCATCTAATATCTACAGCAGCCTGTCTGTGTCGGCGCTAATAGCATTTAGCTTCTTAATGACTTGCTTTAAGCTGGTGGTGCTCATGATTCTTGGACTAATGCACACAAACAGAGCTTGGTTATGAGAGCAGAAGCGATCCCAGCAGGATTTGACTGTTTTAGGCAAAGATGAACTACACGGCACCGCAGGCAGAGCTGCAAACGTCACATTTCAGTTAGCTTAACTGTTAAATACCAGTTATTAACGTGGCTGAATATGTGGGACTGATGTTAGCTGCAGCATTGGGTTGCAGAGTGCACGGAGATGGTGAGAAGAATGCAGAGGCTCATCTGCGTCCTTGGATTTAACTGATGTAGTGTTTATATTTGGAGAGCCTTTCTGGAAAAAACAAGGCAAAATGACAAGGATGTATGCAAATGAAAGGAAATAGATTAAGACAGAGCAAACAAAAAGGTAATCGTGTTTGTTCAATTGTGCAACTGTTTTTGTCCACGGAGCATTTACCTAACTTACCGCCTCCTGCCACTCAAAAGGATTTTGTCCCCTTTTTTCTTTCATTCTTTCATTCAGTCTGTGTGTCGAGGGTTTTTTTCCTTTCCCACCCTTGATTCTCAGATGGTTGGATCTGATTTGCATGTATTTGCATAATGAAAGTCATTTGCATGCTCAGGGGCAGACTGTACCATGAGAACAGACATGAAAAGGTGTGTGTGTGTGTGTGTGTGTGTGTGTGTGTGTGTGTGTGTGTGTGTGTGTGTGTGTGTGTGTCTTCCTTGAAGATTTTGGTGTATCAACTATGTGTTTAAACATTTTCCCTCTCACGTTGTGGTGTTTCTTGTTTTCTGGCAGGCTTCACCATCACCACCACACCACAGAAGAAAAGCTAGCAAACAGAACACTGAAAAAACATAAGAAGAAGAACAAGAAGAAGAACGAGGAGGAGGAGGAGGGGTTGCTGTTGATTCTGCCTCCCTCTCTCCTCACCCTCTTCTGCATCACCTCCTCCTTCCACCTCGGCTCCATCGTCAGCATACTGCCCTCCTTTTCCTGTACAGCAAAGACGCAGCCCGGACCACCATCTTAGAGAAACGCTGGCACGAAATGGAAGCGCGAGGATCGACCAGCACAGGTAACGCACTGACCCCCTGCGCCCGCGTTGCCATCATCCCGACACGCCATCCTCTCCTCCACCCTCGCATTAATCACCTTTGATATTTTTGTTAATTGCACAATTTAAAGGACGCGCTTGACGGGCAGGCGGGAGGGTGAGTGGTTGTGGGCGGGGCTTGTTTTTTGTATGTGTGTTCACATTAAATCACTCGGCTCTCGGCGCCTCTTGCAGGAGGCTTTTCAGTGGGCATCTGTCCCCGTCAGCGCCATGTTTTCTTAACCGTTTGGGCATTCACATGCCACCTTCACACAAGCCTGCCCCCCCCAACATGGCAGCATCTGCCATTTTATAGCAATCGATACCGAGACGCCATTCAGATGCTGACGGGCACCTGTCAACCAGCCAACACTGGTCCCTGCAGGTGCCACAATCAGCACCCACTTAAACCATCCCTGTAAATTCTACATGATTTCTCCAGTCACACCAAACTTTCCATAAAATCTGACCACAGGGTCCGAAAGGTTCCAGTTCCAGAACCCCTGGAACAAGTGAAGGTCATCCAAGTAAATAACCCGTCCAAATAATTCTTGAGGTTTTACTCCTCTCGGTATTTTTTGTTTCCCGTCTTTCCACTTTCTTTCAAATGTGTAAAAACATCGTGTCGACTCTTCCGTGATTGAAATCAGGGAACGCAGTGTTGTCTCTCAGTGTCCCAGTGTTGGAGGGCAGGTGGTGCTCAGACAAGTCGAGTATTGTTCTCCACCAGTGAGCTCGTTATAGTGCTGCATTATTCCAACCATCAGCTCCCAACTTTGAAAACCGCTTAAACCGAAACACCAATTAGCGTCGAGCTGGGGTTTGATTAAGCAAGAAAACAATGTGTTCCATTGTCTGCACCACCAGAAGAGCCCTTTTATTTCTTCATGCCTGTGGTGTTGAGGCAATGCTAATGCTAACTACACTGGGTCAAGGTAAAAAACAAACATTAGAACTGATTCTTCTCACTAAAATGTGGTCGTAGAGAGAACCACACAACTGTATCAAACTAGGTCACCAGAAGCTCCTCCACTAGTTACAGTTTTGATGGCGTGTACGCATCGCTTGGCTTTGTGGAGAGGTGCAGCTTTAACTGTGTCAAGCCCAGAGCACAATAATCTCCACCAGACCTCCATAAACAGGTGGTAGATTGAGCAAAGAGGCCGGGTCCATTCTCAATTTACTGTGTAAATTATGCAGAACCCAAAACAATGCAAACAGTAGACAGTGTAGAGTGGCTGGCGTTGGCTAATGAGATGATGAGAAGCCTGGTGGGGGGGGGGAAGGGGGAGGGCACGGCCAGCAGCTTGTGTCTGGATCTGTGTGTGAGGGTCTAAAGGGGTTTTGGCAGGGGTGCAGACACCATCCTGTCTGCACATGCCCCATCACCAGCACCCCTCCTGTCCAGACTGAGTTCTGCAAAGAGTGTGAGTGGGGGGTGGGGGGGGTGGGGGGGTTAGTAGGCAGCTGGGGCACCCTGCCCCCATTGATAAAGCCGGGGCACCATTCTTGGGAACCTCTATGGCAGGGGTCCCCTCAACACTGGCATGTTGGGGCCCCCCAAAAGTCTGGCTACATACCATCCCCCGCCTCCCTCTTGTCTCCCCAACCATCACTGCTGCCCCACCCACATTAAAGTGAGGCAGGGGGCCTGGGAAGGACTTCAAGTTCATGGCCAGACCTCCTATTGAGCTGACAGCCTGACTGTTTGCTCAATTCGGCTTCCTTTTCATGAGTGGGAGGTGGGGGAGGAGAAAGGAGCAGCTAGACGGGACATCGTAGCACTGGGGTAGCTATTCATTCAGCAGAGGGACACAAGCGAATAGTGGTGGGGGGGACAAGGGGGGAACCCTGGCTCAAAGTTTGCTTTGGGCGGTGTGTGCCTCTCACACTCTTTCAGACTCTTAATTACAAGCGTCTTCCACTTTTCCGTCTCTTTTCTTCAACAGCTCCCCCTTCCGCTCCATCACTCACACAGAAATCTCCATCCCTTTCCTCATCCTCTCCATCCCCTGCTTTTATTGGGCCCCCTGCTGGGACTGTAAATTTACCATTAACAAGCTCATTGACTGTAGTCTTCTACACAAAACAGGACCGTGATGCCAATAACTCAAACTGACTCAAATACCCCAAACTGCCTTTTATATGTACGCCGCTCCCTCCCCTACACCCCCCCACAATTTCTCTTGCTAGTGTAAATGCCATCTGTTTCAGTCGCACTTGCTAATAGCTTAGATGATGCTAATCAAGGCTGCAGTTTGTAGTTTTTCAGCTACAAAGCATTTTGTGTTTGCTGTGCACTCGATGACCTGCAGTAATATTTTAAGTTTAATGTCTGAGCTGCTGGAAAATGTGATAAAAAAAAAGGTAGGTGTGTGTGGAGGGGGGGATGTTAGTCTAGCTTAACGTGCATCACATGCTTCCTCTTTGTATTAGCAGCTCGTAGTGTACCAGGCTCCCATTAAGGTCTTTCAACTTCAGCTCCAATCCCTTCAGCTGCTGCTAACCTGATTTAGGACGCAAACAATGGAGGCTTTACTTGTGTCTCTGTCCACCAAATTCACACCAGCTGACTGTTCACAACGTTTCTCTGTTTGCAGGTGATCGCTGAGGGCAGGAAACGACCCTGGACCACGTCTGCAGATGTGGATCAGCGATGTCCGCTTGGACTTCAGTCTGTCTGTGGACACAAAGCTAAAGACTTTGGATGAACTGGTCCCAAACTGGGCTCCTCCAGCTAGATAGAGAATGTGATGTTGAGGCCTAGCCCGCCTTTAGTTGGATTTCTGTTTGCTATAGTTGCTAGGACCTGTGAATGTGAGACCCACGACAGCAGTGAATTACTCTGCACTGCGATTGGACGGCTCCATGTGTCAGCTGGCACAGTGGCGAAGGAGCGAGCTGTCGTCTTTATACTCTATGCAACCGATTCATCTTTCACTTTGTTTTCATGAAAGTGGACACACACACTCACACACAAATGCCATTCTGTATTTTTGATGTGTGGGCTACCAGCTTATAAAGATTTCTTTGGGAAAATATTGTGTGCGTGCATGTGTGTGTGTGTGTGTGTGTGTGTGTGTGTGTGTGTGTGTGTGTGTGTGTGTGTGTGTGTGTGTTGACTCAGATTTGACCCTGCAGCTAAAGTGCGAGCAAACCTGTTGTCCCATTCACGATGACAACAGCGTGAACGTGTTAGATCAGCAGGAAACGGTAGAGCTGGGCCGCGGTGTGTGTTCACACACACACGTGCACTATTCCAGCCTTCCCAGCAGGCTTTGATCTTGTACCTGCATGGCTGCAACAATACATCTTTTGGGTGAGACATGACAAATACTCTGTCCTAATTTCCTGTCCTCAGCTTTAACAACACACACACACACACACACACACACACACACACACACAGACTTAATAAATCAAGTAATATCAGGCTAATTCATTTTATATTAATTTTTGGAAAGTGGCACATTTTTTTATTACGACTGATAATCTATGCAAATCTTTTAAATATTACTTTAAACAATCTGTGTCTGTGCAGCCCTTTTGCAATTGATTCAAGGGAGACTTATCTTGGCCTAATTTAGAAAATGTATTCTTTTGATAATCATGCACATCCCTGCGCTCGAGACAATTACTTATCTGCCTGGATAAGCTTGAAATTATGTTTTTAATCTTTTGGGGAGAAAAAAGTCTTTCCTCTGATATCAGTCCAGATGCATTGAAACCATAAATTGTGGTCTAAAAAATTAAATTGTTGCACTAAATCTCTCTATTTCTTTCTCTTCTTAAGTGCAGATCAAATAGATCTGTTCTGCTGGAGCTTGGTGAAGAGTATAGCTTCATTAGAGATGTTGACGTTACGTCATGCGCATTCACGTGTTCACCAGATGTGCCTTTTTTAACGGAATAATGTGATGACGCTAATAAAGGTTGACACTGAAAACAAACCTGGAAAAATGTTTTTTGTAAAATTCATCACAATTACTGAGGTAATGTGACCAACAGGAGAAACTTTATTAAATATCTAAATATGCATTAGCATTAGCATATTTAGCCTTATTAGTTTTAGCCAAGCTATCTATTCTTGCAGCAGCTGCACCTCCAGAAGTATGGAATGCTGTTCACTTCCAACAGAACACAAAGTTCCCCAGAGACTGACGTGACCCCCCCACGCCCACCCCCCAACAGGAAAATGCGCTTATTTCTCCACTGAGCTGTACGACAGAGAAATGAAGCATCATGGCTGCCGATGCTGCATTAGAACAGAGACAGCAGGTCAGCGCGTATGGCAAAACGCCAACACATGAGCCCACTCATGGTGTTCCACGTAAATGAAGCTAATCCCACTGTAAAACAAATGACAGCTTTTATGGTACAGGTGCATCACACGGCTGCCTTTATTCATTTCCAGCATTTATCAAGTCTGCTTTGATTTGAGGTATTTCCGGGCCGAAGCGCCCCCCTCAGGAAAGGTGGGTGAGTGTCGTGGCAGAGCGATCCCAAGTCGCTAACCTCGTCTTCACAGCTGCTCTGTATGCTGACATGAGCTTCTAAACGGCGGCTCTGTGCCAGTTTTACTGCGGCCTTATTAAGCAGCGTGAGCTGCAATTACATTATGTCCCAGGCACCAGCACCAGGAGGCCGAGCTTCGAGGCTACTTCCTTGGATCGCCCCCAATGTTTCTCGAATGTTACAGCTCTCATAATCTGATTCACAATGTCTGTCACGCTGCCAAGAGCCCAGTCGCACGACAAACAGACAAGGAGCCTTAATGAACTGATGCACCAGAGCGAACGGCGGCGGACAAACCTGCTGTTTTGTAGTCGCATCGAAGGTTTGAAGGTTTGAAAAAGGCCGAAGATGCTTTCACCATCAGAGGGTGGGGCTTCCCGTTGGCACAAAGCACAAAATGGCCGCTCGCTTCAGTCGATCCTGAGTGGGGATCAAATCCAAGATGGCGCCGCGTCATGGCCAGTGTCGTTGAAATGGGTTTGGATTTTAAAAAGATGCCCAACGGTTTGATGGACATGTCCACAACAGCCAGCAGCCCCAGGGGTGGGTGTGGGAAATGGTGGGTTTTGGTGCACATCCAAGGTTTTGGTGCTCAGATGCTCCTTTCACAAGGTTTTTTCTGATCATCTGTATGCAGGAATGTGCTCCTGGCAGGACGTTCTCTAAGATTCTGGAGGGAAAATGCGTTGGAAAATGGTCACCATGACAGAAAACGTGTGGTTTGGTCAGTGCCAGGAAAAAGTGGGCGTCCATCCAGATCTGGCCGTGATGTGTGCACGACCCCCCGGGGCTGCAGCCTGGCAACACCACTTTGAAGGCTGCATCTTCCGGTGAAACGCTGCAATTCAAATAATTTAGTTTTCATTCAGTCAGACCGACGGATTTCACAAGCTTCACCTGGATTAAATTGGTTTGGGGGCGATAACATGACAGGAACTCAAAGTTAGGTCAGAATTTCTTTCAGAAAAAAGTCAAAAGTGCAACCAAAAAGATTAGAAAAAAATGTCATCTTCAATTCCTTCAAAGGTTTCAAAAAGGGAAATTTAAGACGGAGGGGTGGTGGTTGTTCAGCCTGTAGGGGGCCGTGCTGGCACTGGTAGCAGAGGGAGGTACCAGGGACCCCCAAATGCTCTGGTCGGACTTCCCTTGCCTTCAGCCTCCTCCAAAAAAATTAATTAAACTAAAAGTATGAATCACACTGGGACGATTTTGGTAAATGTTGTCGACACTTCCTCTGTTTATGCAGAAATGAGAACAAAGACACGGGGTTAGCGGTGTTAGCGACGTTAGCAATGTTAGTGACATTAGCCATTGAGGATGCTTTTCTCTAGGGCGACGGAGCTGTGTCATGGAATGTCAAGTAGTTTGGCCTGGCAGGGGGACTGAAGCGGGAAGTGATTTGACAAATGTTTCTTATTCACAGGCTCACACACACACACACACATACACACACACATACAAACACTCACACACACCCTCTGTCCACCTAAACCTCTTCACAAAAACTTTACAGTCACTTCATTCATATGCAAAAGGGCGTGCTTGCTCTCGCTGTGTGTGTGTGTGTGTGCGTGCGTGCGTGCGTGCGTGCATGCGTGCGTGCGTGTGTGCATGCGTGTGACATGAGTGGCTGATTCCATTACTTGAAGGACCATTACACTTGCCTGTCAACAACCAAAAGACCAGAGAAAAATTAGCAGATTAAATCACTCGGCTCACTCGTCCTCCGCCTCCTCTTCATCTTTCTCTCCTCCTCCTCGTGTTTGCGTCAGTATCAAAGTATTGTGACATACGTCCTAAGTGGCCGAATGCACCATTTGATCACTAGAATCTCTCCAAAAAGACAAAACTAGTGCTGGAATGTGATATTCAACCTATTTTTAATGTTCTAAAAGACACTGAAGGTTCCTCAACCTTGCAAAGCTTTGAGCAGACCCTGAGAACCAAACAGTCCCTCCGAAGGTTCCTGCACAATATTGTTAAAGGGGAAAAAGTGCCTTTATCCCAAACATGAACTACAAACATGAACTTCTCTTCTATTTGACGGTGGGTGGGTCCGGCACAGAGAAAGGGGGCCCATAAGAGTGTAGCTGGGAGGCCGTATGCTATAAAACATGGACGCTGAATTGAAACGTGGATTTACGGGCTTGTAGTGTCAAATTAGGCATCGGCGCTCACATTTATTGGAGCCTCTGGGTGAAAGTTTAAATGTGAGAGAAGGTTCAACAGATTTAACACAAGTCTGTGTTTTCATTTATCAATAAATCCAGTTTTCCTCATCCCTGGATCACAACCATCCAGCAGCGAATCTCTCTTAAAAAATAAAAGAATAAATCTCAGATCTCCCTCTCCCCCCACATGGGGTCAGATTAGCATTCTGGGAAAACAAAATTCCCCACTGTGGTGTTTTCTAAGGGACAGATGGGTGTACTTTTGGGGTATGGCTGAGGGAGACGGAGAATGTTAGAGGAAGAAGGAGGGAGGGGGCGCAAAGAGTTAATGTTGACAGCTTAACAAAGGCCGCCGCCACCACCGAGGGCTCAGAAGAGCACGGGAAAAGAGCTAAGGTCAAGTGTACCTCCGGGGGTTCAAGTTCAAGGCGACTGCCAGTGTCTGTTTTAATAGGCGGGCCCCACCCTCGCAGCACCACACCCTCACTGCAGTTATACCCCCATTTTCAACAGCAGCCACACCCCCAGATCTCCATTTACCCCCCATGGCTGGAGCTGTCCTGCTGTCATGTCATCAGGGCCGTGGCCAGGAAGAACCAGGGCGGGTCGGTGCTGCTCTGGGTGGTTCTCACGGTGTCGCGTGAGATCGTAAAGATGTTTATTGTGTTGAGGGGCTGTGGGTGGCTTCCACCAGCAGCAGGAACAGGATGTTCTTTAAGCCCCATTTCTGTCTGGTTTGAGGGTACTCTTGTCCAGATATTAAATCAAAACCTGGCGGTAGGGTTTCATGTGGGTTCCAGTTCTCTGGACTTTGGCCTGGACAGGAGACCCTTGGGAAATAATCCAATGTCTTTCCTGACAAACAGAGGAGCTTCCACGACACTATAGGGGAGCCCACATTCATCCAGCCCATCCTGATGTTCCTCCAGGCTCCATAGGAACATCCCAATGTTCCTCCAGGCTCCGTAGGAACATCCCAATGTTCCTCCAGGCTCCATAGGAACTCACATCCCATCATGCAAAAGCTGCGGCCTGGGCTCTAATCTCAGGCATTAATCGGTACAAACCTCTTCTCTAATGATCTCACAGCCAGAAACTCATCAGTTCTTCTGATGGGGCGACCACGCAGATCTCCTGCAAACCTACTGAGCCTTGAAACAAAGCTAGAGATGAAAAAGGATGATGATTCTTCTACCTACTTGCATCCATTACCTCCCATATCCTTGTTTCCTTTGATGTCTTCTTTAGTTTTTGTTATACCGCCACAAGGTCCATTAGATCCACTGGTCAGAGCATGAACATGTGGTCTTAAGTGATGACTGTGCCCGGCTTTACTCCCTCTACACATGCGTTTGAAGATCATACAGATGAACAAAACTTCAATACCAGTGATGAGGGTTGATCACTGATAATCAAGTGAAGAGCACCCTGAAGGAGGGGAGAGATCGGTCCACACAACTGCCACAGGTGATGCACTAATTTACCTGCAGGACAGAAAAAGCCCCAAGTAGATTCCTGAGAAGCTCACATGTTCTCCAGGCTGACATCAGTGAGGGCTCCTTTTCACCACAGAGCCCTCGTTTAAATCCTTTTAATGAGCTGGAACACCACAGCGTGTCCCTGGTGATTTGGAGCCCATTGAAAAAGGGCATATGTTTGTTTTCTACTGCCTGACCAGGCAAGGGTCAGAGGTCAGGCAGACCAGCAGTGACACCCCATAAAAACGCTGCAACTGACCTGCCCTCGCCACTTCCTTGACATCAGCACAATTGAGGGTCACTGGGGATGAAGTCGATGTCCTTAGGCCTCTTTGGGCGAGACAAACCACAGCATGTCCGTAGGGTGACCTTTGACCCCCTCAGCATGCCAGGCACATGCCACGTGGTTTCAGAAACATTGCAGAATACCAGCAGAGTCTCAGTGTATCGGATGTTCTGTGTACCAATGAGAACCTTCACAATCGGAGGAAAGACCACCAACTGCCCCAAAACCCCCGAGCACAACGTGACAGACAACACTCAAAATGTACACACACACACACACACACACACACACACACACACACACACACACACGCCACATCATGTCACATTATGGGTCAGTAGAGGAATATGAACAACACACACACACACACACACACGTGTCAGTCTGGTTGCTGCCATGCTGCACCTCTCCACAACGCTTCTATGCCAGCTCCTGGTTGCCTTGGCAACTAGCTCTGCATGCATTTATGTGGTGGCGAGTATAACGTAAAGAGCAAATGAGAGCTTGTGGAGGGCTGCAAATGCAGACACACACATCCACACACATACTCTCTCTCTCTCTCACACACACACACACACACGGAGATGTGAGAAGTGCAGGATTAACATCACGGTAGCTGTTATCACACATTCTAACCGACATGATCACGAGCTCAAAACTGTAAAACTGCGTCCATCCAATGTCAGGAAACTTGTGACGTGTTTATTATGGGTATATTTTAGCATTTATTAATCCTTATATTCACATATTCACATATTCTATGTATCTATTTACAGGCATATTCTACATTTTATTTTCAGAAAGAAAATTTGACATATAAAAAAATGGTCTTTTCAGTCGATTTAATAACCTTTTTAATGTGAAGAGCTACAAAAGCATTTTCCTCTTGTTGCATCAACACCACTGATTTCTATCAATTTTAAAATGTCTGTAAAACGTAGTGCAGCCCTGCAGCTACAAAGCTGCCATGTGGTTCTGTCTGATTTTAAATGCATTCACCTGCTGGAACTGATGTGACTCCTGTGACTGATGTGATAATTAGACGGTCGTGGTGGAGACTAGCAGGACTCTGCAGCCCGACAACCAGCATGAGGACCCGTGTCATCTGCAGAGTCAGAATAAAGGTCTAAAGTTCCATCAGAGCACAACACTACTGTGTGGGACACGTTAGCCTGAGTGGGTGAATAAATAAGACACAGAAGTCACCGTCTCAGACCTGCCTGGACCGTCACAGCTGTCTGAACCCACCTGGATGTTTCATATCTGCAGGTAGGACCTCAATCAAGTCTATTAGAAACTAACCTAATTAAAGGCCGACATGCTGGACAGTTAGAATGCTGCACAACCTCATCAGTAAATCAGTTCAGGGGCCCTTTGGGGCCCTGTGGGCTGTGTGGGACGAGGCCTCGGTCCTGCGCAGGACAGTGTCGATTTATTTGATCCCTTGAGATCAGCTGTTCAGCACCTTAATCCACATGTTCTCCTCCGCCCTTTTTCATTCAGGGACTCTGATTGGATTACACCACACCACACCACAGCACAGCTCAGTGTGTGTGTGTGTGTGTGTGTGTGTGTGTGTGTGTTCCTTTCTTCAGGCATGCATTAGCAGATTTGATGCTATGTTGTTGTCAGCAGTAAAGATTATATTATATTTGATTAAACAATTATTATTATTAGAACATGAATAATGAAAAAAAACACCTTTGCCTTTATCTTACATTCATAGTGCATTTTCATATATTTTATTTTCCCCAATGCAGGTTACTAAAGATGAGTTATCTTAAACTCATTTGCAGCAGTTTCCTTTTCCCCAAGAAAGGTTGGTTGGTCTCACCCCTCGGAATTGAACCCTTTTCTGATTTAGCTTAAATCCTGCTAGATCCTGAGAGTCTGTGTAGGATCTGGAGACCTCTAGTGGTCAGAATATATACAAGAGTTCTGAGCCAGAAGCACCAGTAAATGATTCCAGAAGATTGTTTTTCTAAATTACAGGTTCGGTCCTGGAACCTGCACCTCTCACACTGAGACCTTTATCCGCTATTAAAAGTGCATTTATGTATTTTGTTATTTATATTGGAGTTGATTGTCACAAGTCAGAATAATGGGAGGGGGCTCCTTATTTAGTTGTTTCCTAATTTCAAGTTAAATCCAACTGTCCAGCTCATTTTGCTTTAGCCCATTTTCTGCTCAGTATTGTCATAAACACACACTAGCATCCATCAACCCTCTGGCATCTGACAGCAGTCAGGAGATCAGCCCTGGGGAGGAGACGGCCTTAAATCTGCTGGGAGACAATGACCCACAGGTGGAACAGCCACAGACACACAGGTGAGACACATCAGGTCCATCACAAGCTAGCTTGAAACAACAGACAAGTCAAAGGAGGCAATTTTCCAACACCTTCTGATAAAAACACACATGAAACATGAACTGTCACTTTATATGTTGAATGTATTTTCATTAATAAACTAAATTGCAAAGTAACTGTAGCAGCTGAACTTGTGGAAAGACTATAGGTGAGTAATGTTGAGTGCTTCCACACGGCTGATTGAAAAGTTTCTGGATATTTAAACAGACTGAAGTGGCATTTCCTGACGTGTTTGTGTACCGCCGTGCCTTGGAGAATGCTATAATTAGAAGAATGTGCTGGGATTTAGGCTTGTTTGTGCTGTTCTCACATGTCAGCGTCTCTGCATAAAAGCATCCACTTAATGCCTAAAACGAGGGAACATAACAAGAACCCGAGGTCACCCCTGCAAGGTCACCCCACTTATTTTCAACATTTAGTCTGCAGCTTCTCTTCAAATCAGCAGAAACACGCTGCGAGGTCTTAAGTGACATATTTCACAGGGAGTCATGGCAACCATTTTACGCTGAACCCCACCATTACCTCCCAAACTTATCAAGGCTGAGACACAAAAAGGGAGGCGGACCTGCGTGTGTGCACCCCGTGCATTGTTCCTCCCTGAGACCCTGCTAAAGGCATCGGGTCCAGCCTGACTCCTCTAGACGGCTCTGGGGAAGAATCAAACCCTTCACATGAGATGTGTGGGGGCAGGAAGAGGAAGGAAGTCGGCGCTCCTCACTTGACCTCTGCCTGTGTGACTGACTGTCCCCCAGGAAAGAGGACATCTTAATGGCCTCCTACAGCTGTCTGTGGTCTTGTCCAGGACAATGAGTAATCAGGAGTAAGTGTTGGTGATTAGGGACACTTGGAGTAGAACAGGCCTCCTGAACCTCCTGAACATCCACAGCATCAGCCTGAAAATGCAGCATTGTCCAAACGCAGGCCAGATCCTGAAGATCCAAATGAGTCCAACTTTGGTCTGATTTTACCTGAACAGACACAACTGCAGCTCTGCAGAGGAGCAAGGACACGCTGCTGCTTCATGGATAAATGTGGTTCAAAATGGTGCTTCAGCTTTTATTTAAGCACGCTCCAGGATAAAACTGGTTCCATGGGGCGTGTGTCGTTCCTCTTGGTCACAGGGAGGAAGTGAAGCCTGCAGAGGTCGTGACCTCACACTCCTGATTCTCTGGTGTGTCTTTTTCCTCTTAGGCAGGATGAGACACCGAAGATACTCGATACATTTGTTTTTAATGTGTCATAAGTCTAAATAATTGCAGGATTTCAGGACTTCCTTTTTCTTTTCATTTTCTGTCATTCCTCTTTGTAAGAACTGCGGGTGGTCTGTTTATTTTGAAGAGCGATGGCTGACTGTTGCAGGAGGTCCTTGCCTGTTCTGATCTCAACGGGTCACATTTTAGAAACACTTGTTCCAGTTGCCATGGCAACGCGTATATATATTTCAATTACATGTTAGCTAATTGAAGTTGATTTATTTAAAAGCGGGTTGGCTGAGATTTGATGGCCAGTGTGATAGTCACCTCTAAAAGTGGAAGGTTCTGCTGTAGTACTGGAATAAATATCAGTTACAAGCCGAAATTACTCTCATAGAGATTTTGTTTCAATGATAAATAGCGATTGCATTAAAATCGTCTGCAAAGGACACTAATCAAAGCGGCTGCGATGGCATAAGGCGGTGGTGGGATTATCAGACAGAAACAGCAGCACACATAAAGACATTCCCAAGCTTTGATGGTGAAACAGAGGACGCCATTGATGCAGCTGTAACACGCCGCATATGTTTCTCATCCCGCAGCAACTCTGTGGGATTAAGCCTCCAAAGCCACACAGAGATCCCACATGCACGCTAATAACGCTCCTTCCATGGGTGCCCCCCTCTTCAATAACCCTCAGACAAGAAAAGGGGGTGCAGACGGGAGCGGGGTGCCCAAGAAAGGCTGCAGAGACGGACTCCTCCAGCCCGTCTGCTGCGTGTGGCGCTGGATGTTGCGACGCCGTGGAGGAGGTGTATGGGAATTGACGTGGACTTGAAAGACCTGCTTCAGAGATCCCCCCCCACCACCCACCCATGTCTCTTTAGAGGGGCCAGAGCTGCCATCAGGCAGCAAGAGGACCCGCCGCCACCACCGCACCAATTTGCTGTCTGGGTGGCACAAAGGGAAGGTCAGAGGTCAAATAAGTGCCACGACGTGGAAGTGCTTTCTCATGGTAATGTCATCACACACATGTCTGCATCCATCCAGGAGGAACGCTGGACCAAGACGTGTTACGGTGGTCAGGTGGGAATCACAGGTGTTTGGTGGGAATATTCTAGGCTGAAGTAAATAGAAACCATTTTAGTCTTCATTAGTGCTGAAGGATCAGAAGCACAAACACAGCAGTAACAACAGCAAGTGATGATCAAGCCGCGGCGCTCCCACACTCACACAGACCCTCACAGAGGAGGCTCTGGGATCAGGCCTCGGCGGTCTCCTGAGGCGTCAGCTCTGGAATGTTCTCTGAACAAGAGGGAAAAACAAAGAAAAAACACACACATGCAGATTTATTTAAACATTTACATCTTTTAATCTGACAGGACATTTTTATCAATTTAACATTGCAAATATTTCATCTCCAGGTAAAATGACTGAATTCCTGAAGCCATCAATACTATTCTGCTTTATGAGGTGCTGACACAGCTCCAGGTCAGAGCAACAGCAGCTCATAAAATCCTATTCTCATTTAGGGAAACCTGATTATGTTTGTAGCGCTTTAGTTAATCCGACACCTAGTGGCCATTCAATGAACTGCTGGTTTATTCGGAGAACATCTGAGAATAAATCTTTACAAAAATATCAAATAATAATAAATTAATCCTTAAAACGAAATGGAAGTAGATTCAAGAACTCTGTTCTCTTGATATGATTTGAGCTCTTAAATAAGCTCGGTGACTTCTTTATTTATTTAACTGATCTATTTTGCCATGAGTGTGTCCATTTTTATTTCTGAACGTTAATGCTCGAATTTCAGTCGAGTTGTTCTCCAGGAATAATGTAATATATAAATTAGAAGGTTAAATCTGTATGTTTGCAACATGTTTACTGACCTGCTTGTCAACAGATGAATGAACGAATAATATTATAATAGACTTACTGACAATCTCGCCCAAACAGTTGATGTTATTATTATTATTGTTATTATCATTATTATTATTATTATTATTATTATTATAATTATTATTATTAGTGTTGTTGCTGTTGTTATATTGTTGACAACTGCCCTCGTTTTTCGCTATTTTAATGCAGTTTTGCACTACGCCTGTTTTTCCAAACTTTGTAGATTTCCAGGCGTCACAATCTAAAACTAATTATATTAACAAATCAGACATTTGAGTTTTGTCGTCAACATGCTCCATTTCCATTCTTTTGATTTTAATTTACGTTAGTTAAAAGGCTAAAACCGGACGATTGAACCAAATACAAACTGGGCCAAATGTTTCCGACTGACGCTGCAATTCTTCCGGAATTATAACTTTCTTGTTTGTTTATTTGTTTGACGTTGTTTATTTGACCTGAATTGCGTCTTCAGGTGAAAAAGTAAATTGATTTTTTTAAAATGGAGTTCATTTTGGATTTGTGATGAAAAAATGATCTCAACCATGGAGAGAGTTTTATGAATTAGACTTTGGACGGGGACACATTTCAGTCTCTTTATTGTGATAAATGTGGTTTAAACTGCTAGAAAAAACGTTTCTAATCATGAGACGCAAAAGCGCCCCCCCCTCCCCCCCTTCCCATCTGCTGATGGGTGTCTAATCAGTGAGGACAGGTCTTCTGGTCTTCTGGTCTTCTGACGGAATGACGACGTGTAATTGGCGCGCAGTCGTGGGAACGCGTAAACAAACAGCTGCCATTTTCGTTTTCGCCTCTTTCTCTCTTCTTCGTGAATAAAGTGGAACAGCAACCTGGCAGCTGCGGGAGGCTAAAGTGAAGGAACGAATGGAGAGGAGGAGGAGGAGGAGATTAGCCTGGTTTTAATCCTCTTCCTCCTGCTGCAGCATACGGGAGGAAGCAGCAGCTCAGAGGAGAAGAAGAAGAAGACCAAGAAGAAGAAGAAGAAGCTCCTGTCAAATAGCGGAAACACAAATGAGACTGATCAAAATCAGCCTTCTCTAAAAGTCTCTCTTACAACAGGAAGTCACTTCTGCGAGGATGTTTGGCCTACTCTGGTTTAATTAAACTTAATTCCTGCACGTTTATGTTGACGTCATAGCTCTTAGTTTCTATAGCAACTGCTTTTATAGTCAAACCTCATTTAAAATGAGTGAACTCACTTGATGAGAAGTTTTTTCTATGGAAAAATGTCTGAAAGAATCTACCAAAATAAAAGTATTCAGCAGGAATCGGAACAGTGTGAAGCCCAGAGGTGGATGAACCGTTGGCATTGTCATAAAAGATGAACTTATATATCTATAAATATGTAGTAGAGACTTTGGCTCATTTTTGGTTCAATCTCACCACTAGGGGCGCCACAGTGCAACACTGAGTATTTCAATTTAAAATTCCTTTTTCTCTCTCCGAAGACGTTCATTTTTGTCAGTTAACCTCGACGGTGACAGACGGCGTCCTGGTCTCATTAAGGTCAAAAGGGTCATTCAACAATGGTGACCCTCTGTGAGGCTTCGGCTCTGTTAGCAGCTCAGCCGACTCCACCGGCTGCTGATGCGACTTTAAATTGAGTTTCCTTCAGTCTCAAAGCCAAATGTGGAAAATTTCAGGCAATTTCCCATCTTCACTTTTAATGATCTAATTAAGCTGTAGAACATACGAGTGGCTCTTCCTCGTGGTTCTAGTGTTATTTTCAGCATTTTAATCCCAGCATGTTTCATATCAGAAACTGCTGCACAGACTTTAAGATTAAGAGCTGATTAAAGAGAGAGGCAGGCAGAGAATTAATGAATTCTTTTGAAGCCCCCTCGTCGGGTCTTCTTACAGGTTCTGGAAGCAGTTTAACATCTCGTCAGATGTGTTCCGTTCTGTGTAAACCCGGACAAACATGTTACTTCTACTGATGTCCCCTGAAACTAATTAAAATCAGTTAATTCATTTCTGAGGACGCGAGAAAGAAGAACATTAGCATTAGCCTTAGCATTAACTCCCAGAAATGGTCTGGGTTCTTTCTAGAGTCCACAAAAGCAAATGGCGGATAAATGTGATTCTGAACCTGCAGACGTTTTACAGCTTTGTGCTCTTGAACAGCTCACTGGGTGACACAGGAAATGCCTTTGAAATGGAGTCCAATTGAGGCGCGGCCACCTCCTGCCTGGACACAATGATAGGTGGGAGGGTGAGGAGGGGTACAGCACGGCGAGGGGAACCTCCAGATCCAGAGGTGTGTTGAACGAGGACAGAAGCCAAACAATTGGACCAGTCAAGCAGCTACCACGCATTCACGCTGCACCTCCTTCAGGAACCTTTCTGTGATTTCTTTGGTCCACTGGGTGTTAATAGACTTGTCCATCAACTGTCTCCACCCTGGGAGCTAATTGGCGAGCGCAAAGGATCGAGATGGTTCTGAGCGTGAGCGGTCATTAGATCAGTGGATGCTGACCCTCCCTGGCTCACAAACACCCCCCTTTCTCAGCCCCACCTGCTGTCACAGCTTCCTCCCCCAGGGCCCTCCCCTTTACGAACTCTAAGCTTCAGCTCGGAAGATCTGGAGAACCTGAAGGGCTCTAACTATAGACAAGTGATCACAAATCCAACAACGCTGATCAGAACCCAGAACCCAAGAATGTCAGAAGTCCATCCAGACCTGCATCAGGCAGGAATTCACTTTCCTCCTGGCAGCTGGCAACACTCTAGCCTACATCTTATCTGGAGTTACTGTGACTCCACATCAGAACTCTTGCTTTGGGTTAATGGTCACAGGGGTCGTTGCTAACTCACCTGACGCAGGCCTGACCAGTGGAACCCTCAGGGAGGGTCTCGGACAGCGCCGTCCCCTCAGGAGCCAGACCTGGGTGGGTCAGCAGGATGAGCGGGTGGAAAATGTGAGTAAAAAACTGATGGTGAACAAATGAACCCTAGATTTAACCTTTGTGTTGAACTCTTTGGCGTTTTCCGCGTGTGCTCGTCTATAAACAACTCTTGCATGTGTTCAAGGGATTCTAAGGGTTGTAAAATAACCGTGGCCTGCTTCAGAGGCTGGCCGCTGCCTAATGATGGGGCCGTGGTGCGCCCCCTCCAGCGTGCCTGCGTACATCATTTGTGTGGACCAGGGTATAAATGTGTCCTTTAGCCAGTTGGTGGAGTTCAGAACACAAACCGTCGCCTCATGTCCTCTTTGCACCCTGCAAAGTCCTGGCAGCTCTCCCATGATGCTCCTGCCCCCCGCTTCCTGTCCCTAATGGCTGGCTCTGTATGCCATCCCGGGAAGCTCGACATCCCCTCCAGAGGCAGAGGGCTGGGTGTTAATGAAAGCATTGATGGGCAAAGAAAGGCCCCTTTGTGGCCCCGGGGGCAGGCGTGGGCACCCGTTTGCTCACACACAGCTTCCCTTTGGCATACACTGGCACGGCTGCTCAGAACTGAGAGCCAAGAACGGAGATCGAGAGACAGGAGCCGCAAAGTGCCCTGGGTGGGGAGGGGGGCTGCTGGTGAGGTTGAGAAAGGGAGTTGGCAGCGATGGGAGGGGGGACAGCAAAGAGAAAAGGCCAAGAAGGAGCAGGAGAGATTAACCGAATAAGACAAATTCAATTGAGGCAGAGGAGGAAGGATAAAAAAAAAGGATGTGAGGAAATCGGGAACAAACCTCCCAACTAAACACAGAGTGCCTGCGAAAAGAGACCCCCAGAAAAGGGAAACGGAGCAGGAAAAACAAAGAGGCCCGGATCGCCCACGTCAGTGAAGCTGGGTGGCCTTGGAGGCTGGAGTTCTCCCTCTGCCCCCCCTCGGGCCGCCTCGCTCGCCTGTGGCTGATTTATCACACCTGAATTGTTCTCTTTGAATGAATGGGAGCCGGGGGGGGGGGGGGGGTGCCAAATGGTTCCTTCTTTGGTTATTGATAACCAAACAGATGCGCCCAGTTTGGAGGGAGCATCTGATGCTAAATCCAGCGCTAATGGTTTTTGTCAGGAAATACTGTACGCTCAATAGAGGCGTATTGTCCAGCGCCTTTATTCATGCAAGTTTGTCTTCCAGGTGACGTCCCGACTTCTCCGCACTGCAGTCGGCGATGGCAAACCGAAGGTGTTTAATTACGCCTCAGGTCTGAAGCTGAAGCTAACGAGGAAAACAAAAGGCTATGTTTGTGGAGGTCTGAGCTCATCTGACTCGATGTTGCCACCTACTGGTGGGACATTCTGCCGCCTCTCGTCTCCCTGCTGCGTTGCACACAGCCTCCTGCATTGTTCAGGCCGCTAATACATCCCAGCAGCCACTGCTGCTAATTTCCGACCGCTGGCAGCATGCCATGGCCGGAAGTGGCATCGTGCCCTGCCCGTATCCCTGCGCCACCATGGGAGAGCGGCTGAGAAAGTAGTCCCATATTTGTTCCAGCATGTCATCTGTTCAACACGCCTGATTGGCTTTCACACCGTCGCCTCCTAATTAATATGCAGCGGCCCCTGGCCCCGCCTCCTCCTGCCGTGTCCTAAGACAAAAGCATATTGTGTGAGCACCTCCTGTTTTAATTACGATGAAAAAAGGAGACATGTGCGTGTGTGAGAGTGTGTGTGTGTGTGTGTGTGTGTGTGCACCGAGGGAATCATAAAACTGCACATTCATCCTAATGTCATCGTGCACGTATGCTCCCGTGTGCATGTGAACAAGAAGAATTGCGGCGCTGTGACGGGGAGGAGCCGTCCTGTCCCAAAGTCTCGTTGCTTGTTGCTTTTATGCAAATTGGCATCCGATGAAGGTTTTTTTTTTTTTTGAGGAGCACAAAGCGGGTTTGTGGTGTCAGGAGAAAGGAGAGGTCAGGGGGGTTATGGGGAAAACACAGAGACTAAATTCCCATCGATGTGTCCGCCGCCATCCTGTTACATCCCTTGTTTCTCTTTCTTCCCCTCTCCAATCTTTTCATCCCTCTCTTCCTCACAGCCACGACCTGGTTATTAATTTGGTTGAGATTAGTTGCTCGTTAATTAACGCCCGGCCTCCCCCTCTGTCTTATTCCTCTCACCTTCTCTTTCGATTGTATCGGATCTGGGCTGGTTTTTATTCTTCCCTTCGGTGGCCGTCTCTGGCTGTTGAGGATGAGGTAATGTTCTGGCGCAGGCGGTGAAAGGGAGGACTGGGTGACCGCTGCCCCTCGGGGAGCGTCTCCAGACTGATGGTCGGGGCTAAACCGGCGCAAATCTGAAGAGTTGAATGAATTTATAATTCCGAGGCAGATTAGGGTCTGATCTAAGATCTGAGTGCAGAGCGGCTCTTCACATCGGAACGTTGCAGAAAGATTCCAGGCCTGAATCTGCAGCGGCTAATTCATCTCCATCGTTTCGAACTTTAGCTCCATCAGCGCCGCGGCGAGCCGTGAGAGCATTGTCTGCTAAAGTCATCAAACACTTTTGCAGCACAAAAGAGCGGAAACACAAAGGAATGTTCAGAGGAACAAAGTGTGGAGGAGACACCACTTTCATCGGTCGCTCTAACTTCATCTTCATCAGTCGTGTCCTCGTGTCCTCTCCTCCCACAGCAAGTTCAGGAACAAGATGGGACATCACGGAGGATTATGGATGATGTCACCATGAACTCCTGACCCTGCTGGGTTTCACCAACCTTATGAGGACCTAATCGGCCCGGCTCTGATGTTCTGAATACATCTGACCGTGCCACAACTACAGACTTCACTTATTTCCTGTTTCCATTAGGGATTGTAACGTCAGTGGGCCGAGGACGTGCGAGTCAGTGGTCACCCAGGTGAGGTCACCCAGGTGAGGTCATTCAGCAGCTCTCCTGTTGCTGCCTGCGGCCCCCGGTGGGGCCCCGCTGAGCCACATTCACGCTCTCAGTTAAGACGCCAATGAGCCCCCGACCTTTTCCAACCTCTGCCGGCCCCCTTGAGTCACGCACCCCAGAGACACGCACGTGGTGGACGGGGCTGATTGGGAGGCATGGTGGAAGGGTTCTGGGAGGCATTGGTGGGGAGAAGAGACATTGGAGGTGATGATGGAGGGGTGGGGGGTGGGGGGGTTTGGGTCAATCATCTTTTCTTCTGGTGGTGTCCAGCTCGCCCCTCTTTGACCCCTGGTGTCTTTCATAAGGGTGTATAATAACCTCCTTTGTTGGTGTTTCCTGGTGTAATGGGTCCGGTGGGGGGCCTTGTTAGCTCAGCCAGGGGACCTTGCAGGCGCTCTGGGATTAGAGGCTGCCCCTGAGTGTGATCCCTCATCTCAACGGTCATTCAAGACCAGACCTTCCTGTTTGCAAAGATTTTGTCAGATTTTGTCCAACCTGAAAGTGTTTCTACAGAATTACAAAGATTTTTATTTTAAATTCAGCGACGACCAGCAACATTAGCTTGTTTACACAGGCGGGATTCACACAGACTTTATAGTCACAAGGTCAAAACATATTTGGGCAAAAATAGCCTCTTAAAAATGCTACAAACGGCCACAGCAAACCAGTGTGGGACAAAAAGGTTCTGATTGGTAGTTTATGCTAATGAATTGCTGTTAGCATTAGCTGGTTGTGGCCTCCACAGTTATATTCTAAAATTCTACCACAGGGATGGGACCAGTGCAGGAGACTATCTCACCTGAAGAAACACATGAGTTAATTCATCGACTGTTTAGTTTCTTTGTTCCAGGAACGTCACAGTTTGAGGAGGCTGACCCACTGGTGAGTTAGCATCACACTCCAAATCATATGGCGCTTCACTATTTCTGAACGACTGTTCCGTGACTGTGTGTTTGTGACCACACGGACGACCTCTGCTGACCTGGCGTTCATGTGGACGGCCATTTTTCAGAGAGGAAATTCAAGCGCACCCCCCATGCTGGCGGAGCCCCGAAGGCCCGGCTAGGCTGGCATCAGTCACAACCTCTGAATCTCTGTTCTCAGTGGGGTTTTCAGTGCGGACAAGCTCGTGTTGTGTTTACCGAGCGGCTCAAACTAGAAGGCAACATTAATCTTCATATTTTTCTGCGACGGTGATGATTCGGAGTTGATTGGAGAATGGAAGCAGCTTTGGGGATGACTAACGAGTGTTAAATTAGCTCTGATGAGGCGTCTGCAGATGCTGCAGCTCAGTGTTGATATTTATCTGAGTACAATTAAGGACTTTTCTGTGAAGATCTCAGTGAAAACATAAGCACATGGGGTAATTACACACCCCAACCATTATTACTGTCTATAACTAATGCAGTGATTTACATTTGGAGCTCAAGTTTGGTTCCTCAAAAGTTTCCTTTACAACTTGGGGCATGAAGTCACTCGTATTAAAGCTCAAAACATGAAGTTTCCACAATGTTCCACCTTCGTAAGCAGACAAACAACAGCTGATGGTGTTAACACAAGGTTTTAATTAACCCAGATAGCTGCACCACCTGTGTGGGTGTGCAGATCGTTCCTCTCAGTGAGTGTGGTGTGGTGAAGGGTGTTGATTGGTAACCAGCTGCAGGTGTGACGTCACCAGCGCACCACACCTAGGTGAATCCACCACACCCCCTAGTGAGAGAGCCAGGAAAACAAAACACAAACAAAAGGCACCAGACACCATTGCGATGTTCTCACCATGCAGTGGTGAGATCACAGGCCTGCACATCTGAATGATCTCACCTGTCATTTCTGCACACGTTAATAGACATCAGATCCCCACTGTGGTCTTTAGCCGCTGCTCTCTGAGCCTGCTGAGGGGTCCCAGGGGAACCTGCGGGGCCTGAGGGACCCTATCGGCCCTTTATGTTGGGCAGCGTCACAGTCAATAATCACAAACACGCCGGGGGCCGAACGGTGGGAGGCTCCAGCTGCTGACGGACAGCCAGAGCAGCAGCTACTCAAGGGCCACCATCAAAGTGATGGGATGAGGTCAGCGCTAAAATTCGACCGTCTGGATCTACGTGTCATGCTGTGCTAAAGCGGCGACACGTTCCTGAGGGGACGTCACCGGCGTAAATATTAAATTAATCCAGTTAGCATTTATGACCATAAACGCTAAACGGAAGCAAACAGCCCACAAGTCAGGTTTCAAAAACGTAAACAGACGTTTCTGCGTTGCTACATTAGCTTCAGTGACGTCTGAAGAATGTGATTATCACGTCGATACAGAGAATATAGAATATTTAATGAGACTGGCAGCAGCAGCCGCAGGTATGAGGAGGCTAACCAGGATCTGAGGAGATGTCTTAGACAAAAGAATGATTATCATAATCGTGATTATTTTGGGCTGCATTTTAATTAGCCTGGCGACGCTCAATTAAGCTCTTCAGAAGGAGAAGCTATTGAGGAAGCAGCTGCCCACCTGTCTGATCCTTCCTGGGAAAAGGCTGCAGCACCCATTCACGCAGAGGTACCACCACCAAACTGGGCAGGGGGCGGGGGAGGGGTCCTTTGGGGCCCCCTCAGCCTGCAAGGGTCCTTGGTGTGTGTGTGGTGGGGAGCAAAGACCGGCAGGTCGTCATTAATGTGCCCAAGGGTTGTTGACTTAACCTGGACTTTAACTCGTGACGTGTTTTCACATCCTCCTCAGCAATTCTACTGCAAATATCTACAAAACAAATGTTCCTCAGTGGTTTCCTCCACTGGTTTTAATGGTTCTGATGGACATTGTTGGGATTCAACCAAGTAAGTTCATCATATCAAAACTGAAGCTTCAGGAAAAAACAAAAAAAACGATTTTTTTTTAAAAACAGGCACAGGTGAAACACGTGAGGGCGGGGCAAGAAAACAGACACAGGTGAAACACATGAGGGCGGGGCAAGAAAACAGACACAGGTGAAACACGTGAGGGCGGGGCAAGAAAACAGACACAGGTGAAACACGTGAGAGCGGGGCAAGAAAACAGACACAGGTGAAACACGTGAGGGCGGGGCAAGAAAACAGACACAGGTGAAACACGTGAGGGTGGGGCAAGAAAACAGACACAGGTGAAACACGTGAGAGCGGGGCAAGAAAACAGACACAGGTGAAACACGTGAAGGCGGGGCAAGAAAACAGACACAGGTGAAACACATGAGGGGCAAGAAAACAGACACAGGTGAAACACATGAGGGCGGGGCAAGTCTTACAGTGCATATTTGATATTTGCTCCCATCTGTAAATGACCTGGATCTTTATTGTTGTGAGTGGTTCACCTGATCTTTCCTCCCATCTTCAGTGGTTTTGCTCCACAGGTACAGAGGCATACCACTGGGATCGCTCCTTGTATTTAAATGATAACCATAAAATATAGAAGAGAATTTTCTCTGTTGTTTAGCACCAAATTTTATTCATTGTATTAAAATGAAAACATTATTATATTTGAAAAATTTATTTAGTAACATATTCCAACATCAATGTTTGTCCCATTTAAATAAGGCCAATTCATGAAATTTTCCAAAACCCAATAAAAGACAAACAGTAAAAACTGTTTTATTATATTCTAAATTATCAGATTTATACTCAAAATAATTGAAAGAAAATCCAAAAATCGAAGATTTTTGATGTTTCTTGTAAAATAAAATGTATTCTGCCTTTAAACCAGTTGTTTAAAATAAAGAAAATTCTTTAATTATTTTTTCGTGACTTGTTTTATATAATCAGACTGACCTAGGCAGCGCCCTCTATTGGACAATAATACCACAATAAAAAGTATCTTTATTCTAATTTTCCAATACATTTTAGATGACAATCTTCAATTTACAATGTCAATAAACCGAATTTATGATTCATCATGATAATGCATATCTCTATAGGTATGAAAGTGTAAAAAAATATTTTATTTGTACTTTTTGGATATATTTGTGCCTATATAAGTGCAGCTCACAGTTTTGGTTTAATTCGGAGGACAACGCCTTTGTTGAAATACAATAAATGTCTTTTTCATGTGTTTAAACTATGGAAAATGTGTAATTAGTCGCAATCTATTAATTTTTACTCGCTAAACTGCACGTTTCCCTTCAGGACTACGTGCTACGTAAACGGTGTCGACACTGGTAATTGTGGGTTGTAATCTAAAGTTTTAGCCCCCCCAAAAAGATTTTTTCTTCTCTTAAAAACAGACATTTGACATGGGAAATCCAGGGCATTTTTAATACTCGGATTTAAAGCTCAGAACCTCTAACTGTTGAGGTGTTCAGTCTCCTCCGGCTTTACGGAGGTCAGCTCTCCCTCCTCAGGTGATTCACTTCCCGGGACCTGCCACAAAAAAACTGAATGAATAAACCCAAACAGACGGGAAAAGGTTTCCGACAAACATTCTCCATTTCCTCTGCACCCACAAATGTCAGCGTCTCTCTGTGTGTCCGCGGTGCTTGTTTTTGTCAAATTAGGATTTTTAAACAATAATTTATGTTAGAAATATGAAAACTGCCACATATATTACACATATGTTACACATTATTTCACATACGTGTTTATGATTTGATATGTAAATAAAACTCATTTAATTATTACAAATGTAATTTATATTTAGATAATAGAATTAGAAGAAACACTATGATACGAAATTAAACATTTTTATAACTGAACGTGAAGAAAATCCAGGAATTGACGCGTGACGTCATTTCGGACGACGAGGTCAAGTTCACAAGATGGTGCTGCTGCGCCACCTTGTGGTGCGTAAGCGGGACTGCTACTCTGTGACTGATAAGGCACACTGTCCCCTCTTGTGGACATATACTTGGACACGGTGATCGCGTTCCTGTCTCATCAAACTCACCTCCCAGTAGACGCTGTCCTCGAAGCAGAGAGTGTCGGGAGGGGTGCCGAAGACTGGCAGCTTCAAAACGAACCCTTAGACAGGAGAAGAACCTTTTTATTTTATGACTTGACTCAAAAATGCTCCTGTAGTTTTTCCTGGAAGTCAGCAGGTCACTGTTTCTGTTTATGTGGTTGAACCCAGAACACAGGCGTGGAAATCCAGCAAGAACCAGCTCATGTTTTGGCATAGACAAATGTCTGTGTAGATTCTCACTCATCCAGGTCATTGACAAATACACTTCTGGTTCCAATGAGAACCAGATTTTAACCAAAGAGCCACCAAGAATCTTTTATATTCTCAGGCAGCATTTCTTGAAAGATTATGGAACTTTCAGGCAGGACACCAAAACTTCAACTGCTCTAATACAAACAAGCCGTTAACCTTTGTGTGTGGAGCTTTTATGTTCTTCATGGAGTTCTCCTCCAGAACGTTACAGAAGCTTGATCCTTACCAACGATGAGGCCTCCCAGCACAGCGATGCCCAGTGTGATGGCAAGGGAAAGGGCCTGGATGCCTCCTTGTTTGGTTGCATCGACGGTTCCGTCTGCAACAGCAGGGAAGACGTCTGCCATTCTGAAAGAGAGACCCGGATTCTTCTCAGAACACGTGGACCTCATGTGTCATCACCTTAGAAGCCAAAGATTTGGGACAAAGCAGCTAAAAGCAAAGAGCTCCTTCTCACACCTTTTAGGATAGGTAAAAACATTTTGGTTCTTCATATTTAGGGGTCAGATTTGTCAGGACCCGCCTCAGAATACAGAACATCAGATAATCACCCCTGTCCATAAACATCTGTGGTTGCCAAGGCAGCAGTCACAGCTCCGACGATGGCGCCCAGGACACCAGGCATGCCATGCAGGTTGTGTATCCCACAGGTGTCCTGGATCTTCAGCTTTTCCTCTAGGATGGGCTGAGGAGAAGCAGCAGAGAGGAAGGACGACGTTGAGAAGAGGGCGCAGCTTCTGACCGCTGGATCAATAGAACGTCAAACTTACCGAAAGAAACTTGAAACCCAGAACAGAGATGACCCCGGCCAGGAAACCAACAATCATGGAGCCAAAAGGTGTCAGCATCATTTCACCAGCTGTTCCCACGGCAACGCCACCGGCCAGAGCAGCATTTTGGATGTGGACCTACAGCAGGAAGAGTTGTTACTGAGGGTTGATTCTATCTCAAAAGCTTCTCGTGGCTACATTTATGAATGCTAACAACAGCATCCACAGTTTAACAGAAAAATAATAAATCAGACACAAAAACAGGCAGAATTCTCAAAAAAAGCAAAACGCTTTGCTTTGAAAAGGAGGAAATAAAACTGTACAAAGAGCAGTTGGAGGTTGTTGCCAGTTCTTTCCCGTGTTGTTGCTGATAGTGACCCTAAATACTGGTTGGAAAGTGCTTTATTGACTGATGACAAGCCTGATTGTGTGGTGCCACTCTGAGGTGAGAGGAGCAGTGTAATAATGAAGCTGGCGGCTTCGCCTGCATTCACGCCTCCCAACTGGGTCCCAGATCAGAACCTTTGTCCTGTGAATTCTGTTTCTACAGCTACACCTCAAAAGGACGCTGTTATTCACCGACAGGAAATGAAAAGATTCATGATCCTCATCGTCACGCGTCTGTTTCCAGCAGCGTCTGCTTGCTGAGAAGGCTTCAGAAGAATGCGATGTTGTCAGCCCACAGTTGGGGATGGGTGCGTCAACCATGTGACCCATCAATCAGTTGCTATCTGTGGAACTATCCTCAGATCTAAAACCAGATCCAACCCGTTCAAGGTGTCGCAACACGTTTGTAGGAATTTGTGCTTCAGGATGCCTGAAGATCTGATCTATGTGGGTATGAGAGCAGGAGTGAAAGGTCGATTTTCAGGTGGTCTAGTTCATATTGAAGCCTCCTTCTTTACTCTGATTAATGGCGTGAATTTACACCTCCAACTGAATGAAAACATAAGCATAGGTTAAAAAAAATATTGGTTAAATTTGGTTAAACTGGTAAAATTGTGTCTCGTTCTGACGGTACACTGATAAAAGTTTGCAGGGCACTTTTTAAATCAGATTAACAGTTAATCTGATCTCCTCACCATATCCAGTTTGCCGTCATGTGACGTGATCGCTGACATCCCGTACGTGGCCAGCGTGCAGGCTGCCAGGGAGTAGTAGGTGTTCAGGGCCGTGCGGTGCTGGTCGTCTCCATGAGCCGTGATGGCCGAGTTAAAGCTGGGCCAGAACATCCACAGGTAGACGGTACCTGAGAGCAGAGGAGACCCGATCAGATTAGCTTCACTGAGAGGCTGCAGTGGTTTATATGGGGAAGACGTGTGGGGCTGAGGTAAGGTCACATGACCAGAGCAGAATGACTCACCAATCATAGCAAACAGGTCAGAATGGTACACTGAGCTGTTTCTGTGTTTGCTCTTGTCCAGGTTGGGTCGGTACAGGATTCGGGTCACCATGAGACCAAAGTAGGCTCCGAAGGTGTGGATGGTCATGGAGCCGCCGGCGTCCTTAGTCTGAACCAGAAGGTCAGCCATGATTCATCAGAGAAAAGCCCGAATGACGGATTCTCAGGTCGCTATCGGAGCTTTTGAAAGCCTCACCCCGAGCAGAGACAGCAGGATGAACTCGTTCACAGCAAACAGCGTGACCTCGAACATGGCCATGGTCAGCAGCTGGATCGGACTGGTTTTACCCAGAACGGCTCCAAAGGAAATGAGTACGGAACCGGTGCAGAAATCCGCATTGATCATGCTGAGAGAAGAAAGAAAGAAAGAAAGATGACTGCTGTGACAGGCGCCTGAAGCGGACGCTGGCATACCTCTGGTAGACCTACCTCTCCACGCCAATGTGGATCTTGCCTCCGTGCATGCCGTGGAAGAAGCCTTGCATCAGAGTGGCCCACTGCAGGGAAAAAGCTGCGATCAGGAAGTTGAAGCCAACGCTACCGAAGCCATACCGCTGCAGGAAGGTCATGAGGAAGCCAAAACCCACGAAGATCATCACATGAACATCCTGGAAACCTGTAGAGAGCACATGAACACTAAATGGACTAAAAAGCAGCCTGTTTTAGTTCCTCAGGGCACAGGTCTGGGCCCACTTGTGTCGGCCATCATCACTCAGCGTCATGAAATATTAGGAAGGGCCTGTTTAGTTTACATGCAGATGACAGAGTGTTCGCACCTCCTGACACAGTTTGAGATGATCGGTGGTGATAGTGGTTTATGGTCACCATGCAAAGATTCCAGCATTTACATTCAGCAGTTTTAGGATTAAAGGTCTTCAAATTTAAGATGAGAATTTAACAGATGAAAACTTTGATAAGTTCAATAAATCATCATGGTGCTGTCTCAGCTGTCACCCCAGATTTATTATGCATGGTCACAGTGGCCCAACCTACTACACAGAGAACAGTACTGTCCCATAGCTGCTGTTGCCATGGTAATCGAATGGCCGAGAGCAGCGTGGTGACCCCCATTAGCATTTAACCCGGATGATTCTGCAGGACAAACATCCAGCATCCATCTTTAAAGCACATTTAAGTTTTTGGATTCCACAAAATCTGAGAGTTTGAGGAGTTTGTAGAGAAATCAAAACAGGCCAGAACCGTCCCGATTCATCAGAATCCTGTCAATTCCAGTCAGATGCAACAACAAAATCAATCTGGACTGAACAGCACTAAAAGCTTGTTGATCATGTTTGTTGATCTTAATGCAGATCATAGAATTCATACTCAGTAACAGTTTCTAATGAGGTCTGAAGCTTCAGTTTCAGCTTTAAACAACCAAATTGCTTTGCAGATAACATGCAGCCTGGTGGGAAATTTGGAGCAGTCATAATAATAATCAGCAATAATCAACTTTTATACTCCACCATCGGCCCAGACAAATTAGAAAATGATCAACAGATCCCACTACAGGACGCCAGCAGGCCAGAAAAGATCAGGAAGAATGAATCCAGTCCAATTAGTGGAGAGGAGAAGAGACTGGCTGCTCCACACAACATCTACTGTCCAAAAGCTCAGAAGCTCATTATGGAGGAGCAGAACTGAACTCACTAGATCAACAGAACAAACACTCTAAACTGGAAAAATGAGGAAATTTGATTTTTTTTTTTATTCAGATCATTTTGTTTTACCTGGTTAAGCATCTGTTACTTAACTATTCAAGCTTTAAAATCCTAACCTGATATTTAGGCATCCAAGAAGGCACAACTGCATCATGGGATCTGTAGTTTTGTTTGATTTCTTTAAACCGATAAGTGAGTTTAAAGTTCATGTTATTAATAAAACCAGGCTGGTCTGATCTATGAAGTTCTGACTTCTACTAATGTAAACACTACTGACATTTGAAAGGCTTTGTTTCAGCTCCTTGTACAAACTGTGACCTCTGACCCTGAAGCTAGACTCACTCGGGTAGCGAAAGTAGAAGTCGTTCTCGTAGTCCTGGTGTGACGTGTTGTGCCACTCCTTCGCATCTGTCTCGTAGTCGTACTGCACCAGCGTGCCAAAGAGGATGATGAGGATGATCTCCAGGATGAAACAGGTGATAGGCAGCTTCAGACGCATGTTGGTCGCGGCGTCCGTCATGTTGCTCTCCTGGCGGTGAGATGAGGAGCAGAAGTTGATTTGACGTTCCAGCAGAGAAGCTCTGTCTCACCTGGGGTAGAAGGAGGGAGGCTGCAGGGCGAGAGAGGGTGGAAAGTGAAGTTCACAGAAAGACCCACGAGTCGTCTTTCCTCTGTGCTTTTGTCCCATTGGGTCACACCTACTGGGCCTGTCCTCATGAATAATGCAGCTTCAGAGTAGCCCCGCCCCCTGACCTTTTTCAGTTTACCGTTGAAATTACCTAGCCATGATTACCATAAATAAACACTAAAACGATGACGGTGTTGCATCCTAATGATCAACAACATTTAATTTAAGATGATTCATTGATGAGATTATTTTGGTGTCGCTGTCTTTGTAAAACAGATTCCCCGGTGACCGTCTGCAATGAGTCAAGCCCCTCCCCCAATAATGGAGCTGGCACATCATAAAGAATCAAGCAATGCTGATAATGAATGAGCAGCCTTTCATTTTACTGTGTAAATGTCTGTTTTTACAGATTCTATCAAACCTGCTAGCATGAGGACAAATCAGCAGTTCAGAGGAAACAAAAAGAGCAGCCAAGCAGAAAAACCACTTCAGCACCAGAGTCAAAACAAAAGAAGGATGCTGGCACGATGGTGGCTGTGCAGCGCTGTGATTGGCCGATTTCTCGATACGTGGAGATGTCCCCCACAGCTGTATCTGCACCGGCCATCGATGCGGAGCAACGGCGTAGCAACCAACGTCAGGAATGTTGTTTTGCTTTAAGGGAATTTCAGGTATTGTCACCTGAGACCACAGGCGTCACACAGGAGCTGTGACCTCTGCAGCGTCTGTTAAACATGCTGTCACATCTGCACACCAAACCATCACCAGATCATTGTCTGTGGGCCTCCAACCTTCCACTCACTTATTTGTTTTTCAATTTCCACCTCTTGTCAACCCTGTTTTTTTCTTCGAGAGTTTTTATTCTCGGGTTTCCGTCCCGTCCTCTTAAGTGTGGATTCAGTCGTCTATCGTCTGTGTGGTTTGTGTTGACCTGCTGACAGCAGCTGATGTCTCACCTGGAGGGCGCCAACACTGACAGCAGGAATGAAAAATAATCTTCAGGCTGAAACAGGTGGGCCGACGCAGACTCTTTTATTAATATTATCACTAATCTGCCAATGCTGCAGCGGCATCCAGGGTCTCCTGAAGGGGGAGGGATGCAGATGCTGATCACATCAAGCAACACCTTCTTAAAATTCTAGAAATGCACTTTAATGTATGCAGACAAGTCTCAGCGTGTGAAATGCTCTTGTTCTTTATCAGATTATCTCTGGAGTTATGACCCTGCAGCCCTGCCAAGTTCAGGAAAACATCAGCGTAGCTTTAATCAAACGCTGCTGACGCTCATCCTGGTGACAAAGCTACCTGATTAAAAAGGTGACCTTCGCCCTCCCAGATTACTGTCTTTACTGATGACAGAGCAGAAGAGTTCCAAAAGGGGGATTTGATCATCAAGGAGGTCTGGACCATAGATAGTTAGTTAAAGATTCATACATTTTTTTCGAAGGTGCAAGACAGAACATTTGACATTTAAGATTTAGATGTTTAAAAGCAACGCAAACTTGTGAAGTTGCTAAAATGAATAGCGTGACAAGTGTCCTCTGCAGCAGCAGAATATGGGACACTCAGCACCAGGTTAACAGCAACGTGACCTTTGTTCATATGTATATTTATGTAGTAGAAATATGATTGTTTGTTAAAACCTGTGAAATACCAGCGGTGGTTGTTATTCAACATCTTCCAGCAGTTTCCTCTGAGTGTCACCTGAGTCTCGAGACACTGAAACTACAACATTGTTAGAACCCATCATGTTATCAGGACATGTGGTGCCCTGATAGCATGTTGGTTTCTAATTCCTTAAATTCTTTCAGTTGAACAATAGTAACACTTAATATATTTCAATGTTTATTCTACTATAAAACAAAAGAACATGTTGTAGAAAGGTGATAAAACTGATGAAAAAACAAATAATCTGTTCTGAATAAACACATTTTCCTGATGAAAATATCCAGCAGTTCAGGTGGAAGCATCAGTCAATCAATCCGCACATCTGTCTGAAATCAAAACAAGGCCTTAAACAGCTCGTTCAGGATTAATTGTCCGTGTTCAACAACTCTCACTGTTTCTGATCACAAAATGGGACGTTCACACACGTTTGGGCCTGTCAGATAAATAAACTGTCGCTGATTAAGAGATTAAAACTCTAAACTCTTCAGACTCCTCCTCTTTCCACGCCCCCTCTCATCTCCCATGATTCCTCATTCTGCTCAGACTTCAACTGTACAAGTCTGAGAAACCAAAATAAAGTCTAGAAAATGTCAATGTGGGAAATGTAGATCAATTAAAGCCAAAGTGTGACTTCCTTTCCTCTGGTGGTGAATGTGGTGACCACCAGGGCTGGATGTAGAAGGCGGGTTCCTGAGGATGACACCCTGGAAGAGGCCTGAAGGAGTCAGATAAGAGCAAGAACAAACCTGCTTGTACAGCAACAGTGTCAGCATTCATCAGGAAGCTGAGAAGATCATTTAAACTATGCTGCTGTAGCGCTGTCGAGGTCTTTCGCTGCTCTGCTGCTGCTTTGGGGAGAGCTTCAGAGGAAATATGCACAAAATCATCAATCACTAACAGCCGTGAGGAGTTCTGACTTATCTTCTTTCCATCTCATCTTCTAGATCAGTGAGCTGTGTGTGAGCATCTCAGGCCTGAAAACCAACTCAACCTGTATTTGCACAGGAGCCTCAGGCTCAGACGTGAGTGTTCAGAGCAACAGGTGACACGATTGCACAACCGTTTGTGTCCCTGCAGCCTCGTTAGCATCAGCCTTCTGTGAGCAGCTGATGTGAATAAGCAGGATTTTCTGTCCCACTCGACAATAATAATAATAACAACAACAACAATAGCTCACACAACAGTGAATAGTCAACATTAGGTTCTCGGAGCTGAAGGAGAAGAACAACCCAGATCAACATGGGCTACGTTCAGAGCTCCAACATCAGAGCTCTAACTGTTTCTGTTATCTAATGAGAGTCGAATAAGAACTATGTTTCAAGTCTGAGGGTTGGAGCTCATTTGCGATGGTACCAACAAGGTAAGTGTTGGTCACTGAGGTTTTTCTTGGGGAACCAAAGGTCGTCCTCATGAAGGCCGACAGAAGACGCCCACATTTACCTGTAGGAACAACCAGAGACCACAGACAGACCTCTCCAAACTGTCTGGAATGTTCCTCTTTCTGAACTGTTAGGAGAGAAAAATCTGTCATAACACACAAAAGTCGTCACTCCCACTGAAGACCAGCACCTGGAGGAATGTTCTGGCGGTGACTTTGTTTATACAGCCGGAGGGGGCAGATGTTTTGTTGTAAAGAACATACCTTTACCCACAGGAGCGTGGTCATGACCCCATCTACCTGTCACAGCTTTCGCCAGAGTCACGCACCAACGACTCTCTGCAGCATCGGGGCCGCACGGATCAGTCTGGCCCATCTGAGGAGGCCCCAACAGGACAGGCAGCGCGTCTGCTGCTCCTGCCTGTCCAAGACAGCAAAGAACTAACCTGAAGAGAAGACTTCCATCAGTGAATGAAGGAGGAGCAGGATGAAGATTTCAAGAGTTCAGCAGTCTCATGGTCAAGTTTAGGCCTGAACTCCTCTCAAAAAAAGGAGAAGTCCAAGTTCCGAGGGATTTATGAGGAGTTTTCCAACTGCGCAGCAGGTGGCGCTGTTGCTCACACCGAGCCTCATAGCTGGAGAGAAGAAGCAGGTGTTGAAAACGTGAATTTAAATCAACAAAAACACAAAAAGTGGAGTCTTTCTTCTTAATTAATCACAGCTGATCAAAGCAAACAAAAAGGAAGTGGCTGTTCGCCTGTGGACCATTCTGACCTGTGTAAACACACAGGTGTAACATGAGGGGGCGTAACACACACGTGAGACACACAAGAGTCCATCACATGTGCAGTCACAGGACAGACAGACAAACGGACGGACGGACGGACGGACGGACGGACGGACAGACAGACAGACAGACAGACAGACAGACAGACAGACAGACAGACAGACAGACCGACAGACAGACAGACAGACAGACAGACAGACAGATAGATAGATAGATAGATAGATAGATAGATAGATAGATAGATAGATAGATAGATAGATAGAAGATCGGAAGGATGAAGAGACGGACGGATGGAGTGATGGATGAACGGACAGAATAGTTGGCAGTTTTCACCTCAGAGCTGTTTGGCTGAATATTAATCGCAGGATAAGAAAGAGCCTCATTGATGTTGGTTCACAATAGAGAATCAGTGCAGCAGAGACAGAAGAATCTCATTATTTCATCTTGTCTCCACATTGGACATCATTCGTACGACCCCCCTTTAGTGTTGCCTCTGGAGCTCAGGGGAGGAGGGCTACAACATCTGACAAAGGTTATAATTCACAGGAAGTCTCACTGTTCACAATGGATCATTTGTATTTATGCAGCTGCTTCCACAGATATGATGGAGAACACCTCTGCAGACTTTCTGGTTGAATGAAGAATAAATAAAACTAAAGAAACAGGTGCACACATAAACATAGATTAGTGTGTGTGAGTGTGTGTGTGTGTGTGTGTGTGTGTGTGTGTGTGTGTGTGTGTGTGTGTGGGTGTGTGGTGTGTGTGTGTGTGTGTGTGTGTGGTGTGTGTGTGGTGTGTGTGTGTGTGTGTGTATGTGTGTGTGTGTGTGTGTGTGTGTGTGGGGTGTGTGTGTGTGTGTGTGTGTGTGTTGTGTGTGTGTGTGGTGTGTGGTGTGTGTGTGTGTGTGGGTGGGTGGGTGGGTGTGTGTGTGTGTGTGTGAGGAGAATTGAGGACAAAAGACTGGAACATCTGACCCCGGCGAGGAGTCGGGAGGAGGGCAGACAGGACCTGACATGACAGCTGATCACTCAGGACTGAGACCAGCAGCTTCCAGGAGAGCTGAACCATCCCAGAATTCACCAACATCATGTTGGAACTTTCAGGATGCTGAGCCCAGATCATGTCCTCACGCTCTCAGGTTTCAGCGCTGTCCTTCTTTGTAGCTGAAAGTTTCTCCTCCGGATTATTTAGCAAAAGTTTCAGTCTTGTGTCAGTCGGTGTGATTGTAACTTTTTACTGCTTTAACCTTGTAGGAGCAGGAGCGACGTCCATCGTGATGAAGTGTTTGGTGACTCTTCTGCTGACGTCCAGCTGCATCGCCTCCTCCTCTGCTCCAGATTCTCCCAACAAAGCAGGTAAACGTGACAATCCTGATGCAGGATCCGGACTGCAAAGCTGAGCTCTCCACAAGCTTCCTGCTCAGGAGGGACTGAAGGCAGGAAACTCAATGTTCCTGCATGGTCCTGTTTCAGCTGCAGCACCCAGGACTCTAAAGTACCTGCTGGAGCCGCCAGTGTACGCTGAGGTCGTGGCTCCGAGAGGCGAGAACGTCACCTTACCGTGCATCCTGAGGGCCAATCCGAGCCAGTACACAGTGAAATGGACCAAGATGGAGGTGGAGAAGGTGGGGCCGGAGAACATTATAATCATCTCCAATGGACGTGCCTGCAAGAGGTACGGCCATCTTGGACCTCGAGCATCCCTGCGGAAGGCTCACGTCCTGGACGCTTCGCTTCAGCTCAGCCGCCTGGAGCTGGAGGACGGTGGCAGGTATCGCTGCCAGCTCAGCCATGACCTCCACGATGAGAGTGTCTTCATCTCTCTGAGGATCGAAGGTATCACAGGAGAAGCTTCATTTATTCTGCTCCTGAAGCGCGTCAATGACAATATTTACCCCAAAATATAAACTGAAATGTAAGAAAAATAAGCAAGTAAAAATTTAAAAGCAGCAGGTGAATAGGTATCAGAATGAGTGTTTGAAATAGATTGATTATGATTGTTAGTATTAATATGATTGTTGTCACTATTGTATATATTTCAAGGTGTGGTGTTTCCATATCAGAGTAAAAATGGCCGCTACAGGTTCACCTATACTGAAGCCAAGCAGGCCTGTGAGGAGCAAGATGGGAGGTTGGCATCTCAGGAGCAGCTCTACAGAGGTGACGTGCCTCCCCATCCCAGAATAACCCTGAGCAGCATCCAGTTTCTATATTATCCCAGTTTTGAGTATTTTTTCTTCAAAACCTCGTGCAGCTCTGCAAGCTTAAATCTTCAGAGGCGAGGATGAGAGAAATGACCCTGCTGTCCTGCGTGTCTCCTGCAGCGTGGACAGAGGGTCTGGACTGGTGCAACGCCGGCTGGCTCTGGGACGGAACTGTTCAGTACCCCATAATAGTCCCTCGCCCTGCCTGTGGCCTGGAAACTTTCTCTGGCCTTCGCAGTTATGGATCCAAAGACAAGGACCACCATTTTGATGCCTTTTGCTTCACCTCCCAGACGTCTGGTGAGAATGACACGTTAGCAATGAATACCGGGAGGATCTGTCTCTACCTGACTCTGTCCCCTCAGGCTCCGTCTTCTTCCTTTCTGGATCCTTCTCCTTCCAGCAGGCCGAGAATGCCTGCAGACACCAGGGAGCCCAGCTGGCCTTGGTGGGTCAGCTTTACGCTGCGTGGCGTTTCCAGAAGTACGATCGTTGTGATGGCGGGTGGCTGAAGGACGGCAGCGTGCGTTTTCCATCAACAACCCCAGGAGGCGTTGCAGAGGACTCCCCACGGCCGGAGTGCGCTCGTTGGGATTCCCAGACAAGGCGGCACATCTTTACGGTGCTTACTGCTACAACTCTTAACTTTGGGCTCTTCTGAAGCTAATTTAATAACATCTTTGATTTGGAGCCAGAAAGACAATTTAACACAAAGTTGAGCTGTTTCCTATGAGCTGATGCTAAATGTTAAAGCACTTGGAGCATTTCTGCCTGAACTGGCTTTAGATGTATATTCAGTATTGGCATATTGTTTGATTAAAACTTGTAATTTAGTTTGTTTGTTGTTGCTAATTTTACTTTAAACTGAAGCAGCTGGATTTGACACATTAGCTGTTAACAGCTATAGAAATGATGGAATCAAACATCAAACAAACAGAAAAATCGCACCAATAAAGAACTTTTCCTTCGGTTATACAACCTGGGCCTTGTTTTACTATGGCTGACGCATTCATATGCATGTCTTAGTCCAAGAGGTCGCAGCAATTATTACCTGAGCAGGTGAAATCGTCCAGGCCTCCGTCCAGCCAGAAAAACTGACTGAGGCTTGTTTCAGATGGAAGAACGTCTAACGTCCGTGTACTTGGCAAAGAGTTACTGGCTCAGAACAGACAGCAGAAGAGATGGCAGAGAAATGCTAAAAATGAAGCAGCAAAGCACATTTGGCAACGAAAAGTGAGAAAAATCCAAGAAATTTCTTTAACTTTACGTTTTTATTGCACAATTTGCCTGAAGGGAAAGAAAACAAACAGAAATCACAAAATTGGTCAAATCTGTAAAAGCAATGAAATTGTAAAAATAATTAATTTAATAGAAAAATCAAAAAGCTTTTTTACTATCGATTTATAAATCAGAAAGTTTCTCTAAATTTACATCGCCTCAAACAAGAACGTGTGAACCCCAGTTTGTGATGCCTCTATTGACCTCCTGCTGGCTCAGCTTCCTCCTCTACTGGAAGGAGTAAAGTCCCTTTAGTAGGTTCTACCGGTCTGGCCTATCCTTCTTAAACCTTTGCTCCTCAGAGATCAAGGACGGTAAGAACACCTGATCAGAATCCATCAACTACCAAACAACTTCAGGAGCCTGAAGGGAGCCTGCAGATGTTTCTACTTTAGTTCATAAGTTAAATGGTCATTTCCATAAATGATGTGTCTCCATTTGATTACTGAACTAAAACTAATTAGCTGTTAAAGTTGCATCATAAGTCCAGTTTGAATCATTTAAGTCTCCTCTGTAACGGCGTTCTGGACGTCCTCCAGGACCGTCTTGTTCTGGTCAGGAAGTGATGTCGCTGAGGCTTTGTCCACTGAGGCACAGAGAGGAACATGAAATCTTTATTAATGCTGTCCCTTTTGGAGACTCACTCTGTGTGTGCAGCAGGTACATGTGACATTCATGTGTGTGTGACACTGATGAGGCGACTCACTGGGACTGCAGGTGATCAGCGGCTGTTCCCACTGACCACTGGGCAGACACCTGACCACAGGCCTGAGCGTCTGGACAAACCCATCCTCGCAGTAGTAGCGCACCAGGGTGTCGGTCTCGTAGCGCAGTCGCTTCTTCCCGAACAGTTTGGCGTGAGGAACGTCGGGGGGGTCGCCACAGGAAGCTGTCGGAGAGAAAACGCACCCCTGAGCTCTGATGTTGCACCAACATCTGCTGCGTTGGCTTTGAACCGACTCACAGACACCCTTCTTGCAGGTGTAGGACAGGTGGTAGTTGCACGGAACGTCGCTCCACTGGCCCCCATCATGCCACACCATCACTGCACAGTCCTCCCCAGACAGGAAGTAGCTGTCGGGCTGACCTTTGTGCCAGTTCTCATAAAGCTGAAGGAGGAAATGCTCTCATTCCAGATCTTTAGGATTGTGAACAAGGTGTGTACAGTTAAAGATCTGACCAGAGGGTTCCCATCTGACCAGCGAAAGTCTCCCTCAATGGTTCTGTCGTTCAGGCCGATCCACTGATATTCTCTGTACTTCTCTGAAAACCACAACAAATGTTGCTGAAATGGCCGCGAACAAAGTGTTGTGTAAATGTTGCCTATGTCTATGGTTGGTGAGGACCGTTGATGTGCTCCTGTTCCTCGGGGGTCATGACAGACAGCAGGTGACCCCCACACGTGCGGCAGTGCTGCTCAGCAGCATCCCAGCTCTGCCTGCTGCTGAAGTGACGATAACAGAAGCCCTGAAACTTGTCCCAGCCGAGTTCGCACACCTCCAGGTCTGAGACACAAGCAGGAGTGTGAGTGTGTGGTGATGATGATGAGGAGGAGGAGGAGGAGGAGGAATAGGAGCATGTTGAAGGTATGAAGGGATGAAGCGAACCTGTCTGACAAAAGTCTCCTCCGTAACCAGGGAGACAGACACAGACGACTGTTCCACCATCGACACAGGTGCCACCGTTCATGCAGGGATTCACCACACACAGGTCTGCCACTATGGGGGAAGATGGTGATGATGATGATGGTGATAATGATGAAGAGGATGATGATGTGATGGTGGTGATGATGATGAAATATTAGACAAGCATTACTTCCATGTGACCGTTGTGAACCATCTCATTACTTGTTGGTTCTGGTACCTGAAACGTCTCCCAGTCTGACATCGGACACTTTGGCAGCAGGCAGCGAGGCGGCCATGGCCGTCTGCACCTCCTCGCCCCTCAGGTCACAGCTGCTGGGGTCAGTAACGCTCTCACCGACATGCGTGGCCTCTATGGAACTGGTAGGTTCCTCCTGGCCTGGAGCGCAACCTGAAGACTCCCCTGAGCCGGTGGCTCCACTTTCCTCTGGTTTCTGTCCTGCTGACATCATTTAAGATGACAATTTTCACTTCATTGTGCTTTAAACAGCAACTGCAATTTTTAACCCACTACAACCGGTAAAATTAGCTTGTTAAAGTATTTACTTGAGCTTGATGTTAATCCCATCATAAGCCTTGAATTTTAAACTCTTGATCAGGTTCTGAATCACACTGATTCCAGTGTGAACAGAAGCAGCACGTTGACCCCCTTTGGCCTCATTAACATCGTGCTAACACCTTGTTTATCCTCCGGATTTCTTTTCTTTCCCAAAATCAAAGTTTTTGATAAAATACTTTGCTGCTTTAAGGAAACTTCCACTGGTCAAAATAACTGTAGAGGGGGACCAGTAGCTTCCCTGCCTGGAATAATACAGATAAATCTGAGGTGGATGGAGGTGGAACACACCAGTTTAATCTGGTCCAAGAAATGAAGCAAACAAAATAAACAGAAGAAAGGAAAAGACTGAAGGGAAGAGGAGAGAACAAGCACAGCTTTGGCAGCAGGGCTCCTGCTTCAGATCTTAACAGAATAATAATAATAAGGGTGATACTAAAAATTAGAAAATGAGAAGAAGTGTCAAACCCACCACTGATCCTGATGCTGCTGACCTCCTGCTCCTCAGTTACCTCCTGCTCCACCTGCACCTCAGGTTCCTCCTGCTCCTCCTGCTCCTCAGTGATAGCAGGACTGGAGCTGGATTTCCCATCAGAAGTGGCCTCCTGAGCTACAGGGGAGGAAGACGGTTGTATCGAGCTGGCTGTGAATGTCTGATGAGGACTCATTGTCATGGTGACACCTGAAGAGACAGCTTCATTCTTCAGTGTTGATAGAGTCAGATCTGTGCCCTCTGTCCATCCATCTCCAGAAGATCCACCTGATCCCTCAGTGCTGCCATGTTCTACATCATTGTGTGTCATATTCAGCATCGTGCTGACAAACACATTTGGTTCTTCTCCTGATGCCTCCAGGCTGTCCTCTTCAGGTATAGATGTGTTATGTCCAGCTATGAAATTGATGTCCTGTGGTGATTCCATTCCACTTTCACCAGAGGGGGTTGGTAGGGTTATGGACACAGAGTACTTTACTAACAAGAGCAGATCCTGGACAGACGACCCTCCTGTACCAGAGCCTGAATGGTCTGTGTCCTCGGCTGCATGTCCACTGTGCTCCGGTGGATCCCCTGGTTTTGGTTCTGAGGATTTCTCAGGAAACAAACTATGGCAACATTTAACACCTGAAAGAAGGAAAGAACCATATGTCAGTCCTAAACATCTGTCGTCCTACCTGGGACTTTGATCCCAGACTCACCTGAATCGGAGACAGTAGTGACCTCAGAGGTGTCCAACCCAACAGAGTCCTGGTTTGTCCTCCCCTCTGTAGACTCCTGCAGATATGAGCTGCTTTGAGAAGGTGGCACCGTGGTGGTGGAGTGAATGTCAGCTCCCTCAGTCGTCACAGCTGAGACGTTGTCAAGACAACTACAGTTGACGTGTTCCAAGCCTGGAGTGTGTTCCTCAGGAACAACCCCCTCCTCTGGACACATGTCCAGGCCTTTACTCACATGACTGTCTGAGGGACTCTCAACAGTCTCCAGTGTTGGAGCATCAGTCGCACCACCAGCAGTTACTGCATCTTCAGTCACTGGTAAAGTTGGTGGAAGGACAGCAGCTTCTCGATTGTCTTCTTCAGGTGCGGGTCTATTGAAAACTGGGTAGATGACCTTTTCTGTCTCCTCTGAGGTGTGTGAGGACATACGCTCCTCATGCTCGGATGAAGGTGGCACTAGAAGGTCTCTCATTGATGCTAGTTCCTCATTGGAATGCAAGGTTGTGGTCAGGAAACCCTGCATTAAAGGACTGGAAGTCTGGCCCCAATAGAGCATTTCACCACCCTTTGGCACCACCTCACTGGAGGTGGTCTCTTCTGCTGGGTCAGTGTTGGCCACCATGTCCTGGTCAACACCGTCTGGCTCAGTGTTAAGAACATGCAGAGGAACTTCAGAGTGCGGCCCATTATCACCTGATACAAGGCACAAAGAAAACAAGGCTTCTCTGTCTGTGCCAGTAGAATCACGTGATTTCTCCTGAACCAGCAGCAAACATCAGCATCAGTGATGGTGGCTTCACACATTATTCCGGGTTCATTAACCCAGAGCGTTCAGCAGATTTAACAGAGCTCTCTGGCGCCACCTACGACACAAAGTCTGAAACACAATGGTTGCCCTTACTTTGGAAGCAGTAGACATCGTGGCGAGTGTGGTCCTCAGGAAAGCCCGTCTGGTTGCTGTGGCGATAGACGGTTCTGACCCCGGGTTCACCACCACCACAGCGCTCTCTAGGGGTGACAATGGGGTAGCGCACACTTCCATCCGCCAGCCAACCCGGACTGCAGAGGTCCAGTCCGTCGTTCCAAGCCGCGTACAGCTGAGCTGCAGCGGCCAGCTCTGCACCGTGGCTCTGACAGAAGCTATTGGCCTCCCAAAAGGTGAGACCCTGGGGGGCGGAGCCATGTAACACCTCACCTACACCCAGAAAGACAGCTGTCAGTTCATTAATCACTTCTGATTGTTTGACTCTTTCTTCTGTGCTTAAACCTTATTTACTTTGGTTGAAATAAGACCACCAAAACTAGCTTTGGCCTCTGCTTCTGAAAGTGTCACACTGGTTTCAGATTTTTAATTTGTTTTTTCCCAGACAGTTCTCAAACATGCTGACATATTTTTGATTTTATTTTTTTAAATCTGCGTAAAACATCTACACAGAATATTCCTGCTTGTTAGGTTCAAACTGTTCATATAGACCTGTTGTAACTGCTTATTATCACTCAGGTGCAGAAGCCCTGTGACCTACTTTAATTACTTGCGTCAGAGCACCATTGTTTGTAACGGATGTTCTATTGCTTCAAGATAGCGGAGGACAGCCTGACCACCATGTGACACTCCGCTCCCCATTTTCTTATATGTTCTTTGTATATGTCATGTTTTGCTTTTATCATGTGATGCTTACGTCTACTGTAATCTTACATGTTTGTGTGATGGTATAAAATAAACTCTGTTCAAGGCTCACACTCGGTGGCTCACACTGCAGACGTGTGGTTACCCTTGCAGCAGGTAAAACAAGAGTCTGCGTCTCATTCCTCTGAAGGCAACGGCACGGGGAGAAAACTAATCCCTTTCTCCCTAACACTGCTTTAACACCCTTAAGACTCATTTGTGCTGTTTTAACTCTACTAAAGTTGGAACTCTGTGAGTCGACATTGATGTTAACCTGGATATCCACGAGGGGGCGCCACACCATTTAATGCCTGAACAAACACACCTGTACCGTTTCATCATAAAACTCATAAAGTTGGTTCCACTTTACTCCACTCGTGTTCTCCCAAAACCGGGACATCCTTTACCCTTTGCTTTAATATTTTCTCAGTATTACGAGCACACCAGTCACATGTCTGAAACCGGCATCAAACAGTCACCGTTGATTTCGTCCACGTAGCAGTAAACGTCGTAGAGCTTGTCCGGCTCTAACAGGCCATAATTTCTAACTCCTGGAAATCCATCCATGTCACCGAAACAGCCTTCTCTTGGCATGTGAATGGGATACCTGAGCAACAGAACAGATTTAAAGGTCATAGGACTGTCTCCTACAGGTGTGATTCTTGTCATAAATTGTTCAACATCTGGTAGTTATTTCAAGTCTCTGACAAAGACATTAAGGAATTTAAAAGTGTGCAATTTTAAAAAGTTGTAAAGGAGAACAAAGGTAGTTTCAGTAAAACCAGTAAGAACGTAAACAGGAAATGATGGAGAGAAACGTCCCGTTTAATTAAAAAATCACAAAGTCCAAATGCAATAAAAAAATTGATGTAGTCAAACATCTTTTATCATTGTTAGATGATAACACTTTTCTTGAATTTTTGTTAGAGTGTTAATTTTGTTTTCTGTTAAAAATACATTTTTACTGTACAAAACAAATCATTTTTAAAACTAATGACTTAAATTTCCCTCTAATCTGATGCTTGTGATCCTTCTCTGGTGATCAAAGTGCATTATTTACGTCCTGGATGTTGGAACAGTTCTGGTATGAATTCACCAAACTGCTGAACCTGTTGTTGACTCACCTCACCGACCCGTCCGACAGCCAGCCAGCGTCACAGTGTTGGTAGCCGCTGTTGTAGGCAGCCAGGAGCTGCTCTGGTGAGGCCATCTGAGCACCGATGGCCTCACAGGCTGCTCTGGCCCCCTGGAAGCTAAAGGCGTAGCGTCCGGCTGCATCGCGGTGGTGGAACACAACCCCTGGGAATTCCAAACCACAAAAAGTCACGTTTCCAGATGTTGTTGTGCTGCAGAACATCATCAGCATCGTAAAGGTGTGGGAGCAAAACCAACAACCTTTAAAAGCCCCAGTCAGAACAGTCACTGGTATTTCAAGATCAAAGAAAATCAAACCAAATTTTGAAGACACAATTATAAAGTAGAGATTTTCTTTTATATCTAATAGCGATGTGCTGGCTCACCTTTGACCTTGACCAGCATCGTATCGTCATCGCCCTCCAGGCCCTGCTGCACCGCACAGCGGTAGACGCCACCATCGCTCCTTCTCAGGCTCTCCAGGTGCAGGGTGAGGTCGGCAGGGGAGTGGGTGTAGTGGAGCAGGGCAGCACGGCCTCGGTAGGCCTCGCTGACCTGCACCCTGTCGCCGCGGGCAACCAGGATCTCCGTCTCCTCATTGTTAATCACGACGCTCCATTTGACCCGAGGGAGGGACAGAGCTGCTTGGCGGCCGTTGGTGAAGGGGGCAGGTGGAGGGTGTGTCAGGGACACCAGGCAGGGCAACGTCAGGTTGCCGCCCAGCACGGCGGCTACAGGTGGGCTGGTGGGGATGGTCACCTGGAGGAGCTTTGAGTCATCTGAGGAGAGGCAATCTTTAAAATGAAGCGTTTTCAGACATTATCGATCCCCTCGTGACATGTAGAGCTACAGCCAGGAGATAGTTAGCCTAGCTTATCATAAAGACCAGGGATCAGTTTAGATTCACCCTCATTCAAATAATCACAAACAAAAGTAAAGACGAGAAACTGGGAAAGTCCAACTTTTTTTCTTCTCATTAGTAGATATAGTTTGAATTAGCACAAATTTCCCCTGTTTCTAGACACATTGCAACACATACCGTGAGACATTGTGGGAACATTTACTAATCTCAGGAGTGTTTGGAGTATAAACCCCAGCATGGAGGCTCAGGTACCTGAATCAGGGCTGGAGGTCGACCACGATGGAAGAGTGATCAGACAGAGAGCAAACAGCCGTGCAGGAACATCCCATCTGTGGGGAAATCACAAGAGGAGTTCCCCTTTAAAAACCCTTTCAGCTGCTGTTCACAATGGACAGAGAGGACTTTTGGCTCTGAGGGACGGCGGGTCCCCTCATCCTGCTCAAATCAAACTGCTCTTCATGTTTTCTGATATTTGGGGCCATCAGCCATCAGCCCACCTAAATTAAAGGGGGCAGCGTTGTTTATTCTTTACCACAGCCGACCACTAGAGGGACACCAGCAGGGTCGAGATGCTTCGTGGGAGTTTTTTCTAAACGCTTTACTTTCGTCTTTAGTTGAAAAGTATCCGATTCTGTCAGGATGTGCATGTGCGTGCGTGCACGCACACACACAATCGTGAAAGAGATCCTTTCCAGTGAGCAACAGTGGGTGCAACCCAGGCAACATCGCTTGAATAGGCCATGACTTCACCTTGAGGGGGAAGAAAGGATGTTCGACCGACCACTTCGCCAGAAAAAGGTCGTTTAAGGTGACGGTGGGTGGTGGAGGGGGGGGGAGCTTTGTTAGAGCTTGGCCCAGTTGTCCACTTTCACACAGTGTGACGAAGACGATGTACCAATGTAACAAGGGAAGAACATTCTGATGCGTTCAAGGTCCAAATGTTTCATTGAAATTCCCTTGAGGTGTTTAAAGAGAAAAAGATGAAAAGTGACAACTTTGTGTCAGATGTGAATCAGGTTTATCAAGCAGAACTTGGTCCAGCATCAGACACACAACATCCCCACACGCTCTGATCCGTACAGCTGTGGGAAATGTGATAAATGCTCAAAGCTGAAACTCTGATTCCCCCCCAAAACATACACACACACCACCCGATACCCCCACACCCCCACCCCATCCCCGCTGTCACCACCATACTACCCTATCACGCCACTTTGAATGCCTCAGCGTGCCTGTCTCCAGGGGCAACCTGAACCCCCCTGACAGCCACAATCTGACATCTGAAGTGAAAAGCCCCCTGGGGGGCGGGGGGATGAGGACTAAAGGACAGCAGTAGACGGAGACACCTTCTCTTGACAGGACCCAGAAATGGAAGAACCACAGGAACCCAACAGAACATAGAAACAGAACCGAAGTCGCTTCATCAGGAGGGGCTCAGAGGGGGAGGAGCCGCAGACGTACAGGTGGAACACGTTTAACGTTTGAACACACTTTTCTGATACCAACAGCTGTAAATGCCTCTGCCATCACCTGATCATTGTCAGCAGATCTCAAATATCTGAATATGACACCTGTAATTTAAATATTTTGGCAGTGATGATTCTATCAGGTAACCAAAAACATGCTGAGTTTAAACTAACAACTTAGTTCAATTACAGTGTTAAAAATAACAACTCATCCGTCCGATTCTGAACACCTGACAAATGTTTCCTTTGGGTTCTGAACTGAGTTCATTATGATCCACATTAAAGAGATGTGAAAAGAGAAAACGGGTCACTCCAGATCTGATGAAGATTTTGAAGCGGACTTACGTCATCTTAGTGAGGCTCGTCTGTCGGTGTCGTCTGGTTCGGTTCAGAGCTTCTCCGCAGCTGCAGTTCGATCTGTGTCTCTGGAGTCCAACAGTTTGGTTTTAGAGGAGGAGGAGGGGGAGAAAGAGGAGGGAGGGGAAGAAGGAAGAGAAGGAAGAGGAAGAGGAGGAGGGAACGGGAGGAGGGAGAGGAAGAGGAGGAAAAGGAAGAGGAGGAAGAGGGAGGGAAGGAGGAAGAGGAGGATAGAGAGGAAGAGGAGGTGTGTTTCAGGTTAGAGACAGCGCAGCGTCTCGCCTGTCCTGTTGGGATGTCCTCTGGTGCTTGTTGGACAGGAGCTGCAGCGATGCTGGTCTGACCTTCCTGCCTGGCGGGGGCAGTTTTCTCCTTCACAATTGTCCCAGTCATATTTTCCATCCGTCCAGAAGTGATGTATTCCATCACTTCTGGACAAGAACTTGCACTGTTCTGCCCCCTTCATCACATCATACATCTGAGGACTGGATCGTTTCCAGCAGCAGACATGTTGGGTAGATTAACTGGAAATCTGCAAAATGGACACATTCCTGGCATTGCAGCAGCAAAAGTACAATAAAAAGAGACTTATGCTGCTGCACCAGCTGTGAGGTCCTAACTTGACCTGCGGAGCGGGGGGGGGTCAAACCTGCCGCTGCTCCTTCGTGGTCCAGCGGGATTTTAACAACAGATCAACAATCTGATATTTGTACTTTTACTGTCAACACTCTTAAATCCAGATCTCTGCTTTGTGATTGTAAATCTTTAACTTATGGAGGCCAAAACTATGAATAATTCACATTATTGCCGATTAACGAGATTTGGGAGAATGTGGAGATTATCTAGGAGGATTAGAATGTTCCCTCTAATCTGCCACTAAACAGTGTGTGAAAAACGACAGGATAAAGGTTTCGCTCCGACACTTCCAATGGAAAAGATCTCCTGGAGCGTTTTTAATCTTTGTTGCCATTTAAAGAATAAAAGAACAGTTATTATGTTGTGTTATGTGTTAATACAATTTTGGTAATCGAAGGTGTTTTTGGTTCTGGTTGCTAATGAGACAAAAGGTGGTTTATAAACTGGTTGAACTCCAACTCTGCTTTCAGGCCCAAAGAGATGAACTCAGCAGATTCAAAACCTTTTTTAAACCTTTCTGTGTGAATTGAAGCTTTTGTGCCTCCACATTTCTTCTCTTCTATTGAAAACTGTGGAGTTTCACAGCCAAAGAACTCCGGCCCAGGCGGTTCCCCCGGTTCTTGTGCCAGGAACTCGGACTGCGACTGTCAGGGGTTCTGACCCCCTGCGACGTGACACTGACACCTTTTTTATGTGCTCACAAAGAGATGCAGGAATCAGCTCTCACATGCTTTAACAAAGACAAAACAGCAACAGGATAAAACCGCGCTGGACCTTCGCCCAAAGACTTTTTATCTTCTTTAACGAGCTCGATGCTGTCTGACACATAAAGAAACGTGGTTGTTGTCTGAGAACAGCGTTACCGTCAGCAGGAACACAACACACACAAGTGACACCGAGGGCCCCCCCCCCGTGGTATTCCGTTTTAACAAATGAAAATCCGTTTTCAGGCTTTCAACAGGAAAATGCTGAGAATCTGAATCTGAATCAGAAGTGTAACATGGACAACAGAAAAATAAAAGCTAAATCATTCTGATTCCAGTAATTTATTGAACTGGACAGGCCCTTGACAGGTGAACTGAGCCAGACGCTGGTAGAACTGCAGACATGACAGACAAGCATACAATAATTAAAACTGTCAAAAAAGCACCATTGTTATTTTTTGGACTGGAGGTCATAAAATTGTGTATTAATTACCTGCTAAGAGAATAAATGTAAAATATTTGGATGATGAAACAGTGATAAATAGAACAGCCTCTTATAAAAAAGTGTCAGTGTCACTTTTGCACTAGTGAGCCCATGACCGCCCCCTGGCGGGAGGAGCGACGCACTGCAAACCCTGAGAAAGGATCTAGCAGCTGTTTCTGACACGATGTTCTTCTGCCATGACAGCACCAGGCCTTCAGTCAAAAGTGTCCCTGACCCTTGAACAAGTCTCAAATCGGCTCGACATGCTGCAACTGTTCATCTCATCTCACTTCTGACATGAACTGCTTTGGGATTTGGAGGCCAGCTGCTTCTCCCACTCCACCTCCACCACTTTGTAAAGCTCCATAGTAGCTCTGGCATCTTCCACAGAGGAGTGGCCCTTCTTCCCAGTCTGAATACACACAAATAGAGCAGGATAAGATGGATACTTATGTATTCAAACATCCTGAAATTCTGGCAGTTTTAAAAGTTTCATCTATATAAATCTGAACAAAATACATCAGGTTCTTATGACTTCCAACTAGAATTAGAAGAGACAATTAGGACTGTGGTCATGTTTGAGTGGGAGAATGTTGGGACCAACCTGGATGTCCCGTTTGAAAATGGCCTTGGTGAGTCTCTTCAGGGATGCACACTCAGTCACAGCCAGGCCGGCCTTCGCGTTGAGTAAGGGGATCCGCATCGTGTCTCTGGTCAGGGCGGCAGGGTGGGAATAACTGAGCACTTTGAAGTCGTTGTGGATGGCGTGGCCAATCACCACTTTTCCCATCAGCAGTTTCAGGATCTGCCAGTGTAAAAGACATTAACCTACTTGGATGTCCTGTTAAACATTCAGAGATTAAAATGATTGGAATGTAATTTCTTTACCTCCTTCCTGGCCACAGGAAACGGCGTGGCGTTGGCGAGGTCTCTGGGGCGTATGCCGCTCCACCGGGTGCGGTAGTCGGTCACAGGCACTGGGGGCTTAATGAATTTGTCATAAACCACATCTCCATCATAGGACACCAAACTGCAGCGTCCCAGCTGGCTGACACTTCCCTTCGGTCCTGTCCCCACCATCTCACAGTCAATAGCGAGGTAATTTGACGGGATTCCGGCCGACAGTGGTGCAACAGCGGGTTTATGGAGGATCTCCACTGAGGGCGAGGGGTCGTCATCTTTGCTTTGAGTAAGGATGGAGGGAGAATGGCTGCCTGTGGATGCTGCTGAACAAGGGGCAGCAGGTGAGGGGTCTGCTGTCCTGTTTGGAGGACACCTCTCAGGCTGTGTGGAGGTGGAAAGTGGTGGATGCCTCCTCAAAGCTCCATTATGGCTTGACTGAGCAGCGTCGTACTTGGAGCCTCTTTTTGAGAGGTTATTGCTCTTCTCATTACCTTTTGTTTCCAACTGTCTTCCATTTCTCAAGTGCCGCATCTTCTTACGATCTCGTTTCCGTTTCCTCTCTCTAGTCCTCTTTTTATTTACCGGTAGTACCCTGGGTGTCAGGTCTAAGTTGATGATTATGTTAATATCCGACATGGCTGAAGGCAGGCGCTGTGACAGAAGCACACTTGCATCAGGAGAATCTCTTTATTCAGCTGTTGACCGATGTGGAATCCTGCAAGTCAAACACAACAACAACCACATTATCATAGACCTACATTACATCTGAATTAATATTAAAGACTGCCTAGAAAGGAGGAAATGTTACAGTAAGACTAGCAACAGCAACGACAGACGGACCTGTAACAAGAAACTATGTACACTACGTACTCGCTATCTTGAAGGTAAAATTCAACCAACACATTTAGTAACTGTTCATAATGTAACGTTATTTACGCACACGTTATTTGACACACCTTTTGGAGAAACCTTGTTGATGTTACGTTACCACAAGCTAATGTTAGGGCACCTCGCTATTTTTTTAAATACATTAATTTGTTTACAAAGTTAGAGTTAAAAGTGCTTGTATGTCCACAAAGCAATCATCAAAGGACAATAACCTGTAAAGAAATCTCTGGCAATAACATGAAACACAAAAGCCAAACCTGGACTCGCCTCGAGTAATGTCAAATCCACTTCCGGGTCATGCTGATTCGCGGTCCGTCATGAACGAGACAACGTTGAACGTTCTCAAAGCTACTATTAAAACGTTTATGATGTTAACGTTAATTAAACCATCACGGAACTATTTTATTGACTACCACTTTATAGTTAGAGGCTACTCAACCCCATAATTGAGCAGCAGCAAATAATTCACGCATTGTTATTAATATATTTACCATAACCCTGAAGTGGAAAAGTAATTTCGAATAAAATGACTCAAGCAATAAATCAAAAACATAGATACATTATTGTGAGAACTCTGAGTTTAACACACAACCAAACAAATGTATTTCCACGTTATAACGCGTGAACACTAAGTAAAGCTAGATTTTACATGATGCATTTGAACGCGTCTTCACCTCGTGTTACCTTATTACGTTATTATTGTTAGCTAGCTTTGCTAAACCTGTTTTGTGTGTGAAACGCAGGATGCATTTTAGAAACACTTCATAACTGTGGCTTGTTTCAGTGAAACAGTCAAACTTACAAGATGTGGAGATGTTTTCTTCCGGTCTTTCAGCAGTAGAACAGAGAGAACTGGCGGAACGGATCACCAGATTTCTGTCCCTCTACACCCACATCAGCGACTCCTACATAATTGTGCGTCGAGTACTTTTATCTTTCAACACACATTTTGTCTATCTGGAACCTTCCATTACATATTCCAATAGCATACATTTGATCATATACGATAGCTTTTAGAGTCACACTCTGACCTATCGCCACTGAATTGTATTATTGTTGCTGTTATTATTATTATTTCATCCTAAGGGATGCATGTCCCAGCAATCCGCAGATTGTGTAGTAACGATCGGGTTGCTGTCCTGCAGGAGTTCTTCTCTCAGGATCTCTGGAAGTCATTACCAAACAGCTGGCAGCTGGTTTTGCAGGACCTGTCTTACCAACAGACAGCAGAACTCTTACTGGATTCTAAAAATCAACACAGAAGGTAAAATCAAATGTCCAGAGCATGAAGACCAAACCTGGAATAGGGAACACAAATACAGTTCATCTAAGGTGGACTCTGTGGTAACAGATAAATACTTTTGATTCTAAAGCATTCTGTTATTTTAGATATGGTTCAGTTTGGCCTTTGTCACTGTTGGCGTTCCGCACCACAGCTCACAGGCTGGCATTTCCCCGAGACCTCCGGCAGGACCCGGGGGCTCTGAAGCCTGAGGAGTTTCAGGAAAACCAAAGTCAGAGCTCCATGCTCTGTCACATATTTAGGAAACACGTCAAACCCAAGAAGCAACATGAAATCAGAAAGCTGGGAATGGTATGTGCACATCAGCACAGGTTTCCTCATTTAATCCATCTGCACTCAAAGTTCATATATTGTTGCTGAGACCTCTACAGAGTTGACTGGAGTAAAGGCCCTTAAAAATCTGTCCTTTTTTCTCATCTTAGCTGGTGAAACAGCTGAGTGAGCAGACTGAGTGCAGCAGAGTGGTGGACGTGGGTTCAGGACAGGTATCACTCAGCACAGCATGGACATCCTCAAGTCTCACAGTTGTCTTTAAAGTGTGTCTCCTCTGAACAGGGTCACCTGACTCGCTTCCTCTCCTTTGGGCTGGGGCTGTCTGTGACTGCCATCGAGGCCGATCATGCCCAAGTTGCCAGGGCGTATAAGTTTGACACGCAGTTACTTTGTGCGTTGGAGAAGGAAAAGCAGAAAGAGGTAACACTATTTGCTTTTCCCACTTAATTTCCATTCAGATGGATTTGAGCTGTATTACGCAACAAAAGCTACACATTGCTCTAAGTATGTGTCTTTTTTCTAGGATTCCTCCTCACTGGTACCAGCATCACAGTCCACTCCACGCCATGTGGCTGGTTGGGTAAACCCTAGAGCATCATGGGAGGCCTTTCTTACCCAGCTGAGTGCTCCTGATGTCCAACAACATCCACTCAATCCAACTGGGCCGATTCAGAAGAAACCTCGAGGACCAGAGGATGCGCTCCACACGCCGACCTCTAATGGCCGCCAGAGTCGTGACTTGGGGGAAAAGTTGTCTCCGTGGCAATGCTCCTCGTCTGTCAAGGATGTCTGTCAGGAGGAAAGCAGCCCGCCAGAATATCCAGACTTTATCTTGACTGGTCTCCATGCCTGCGGAGATCTGAGCGCCACCCTCCTCCGCCACTTTGTAAAATGCCCACATGTCTGCGGCATCACCTCTGTAGCGTGCTGCTACATGAAAATCACCACTAAAGAAAACCCCAGCCCTCCAGGACGGGTGGAGTGTTCTGTCCCGCTGGCCCCAAACCAGGAGCTGGGCCCCTCAGATTATGGTTACCCCATGAGCTCCTGGGTGCAGGGGTTACCAGGACATCAGCTGTCCTATAAGGCACGGGAGGGGGCGTGCCACGCTGTTGAGGACTACGTGCAGAGGCTTCGGGAAGAGAGCGAGCTGCTGAGGACGCACTGTTACCGGGCAATGCTGGAGGTGTTCATCAGAGAAGTGCGACCTGACCTGTGCAGGGCTGGAATCCAGACCATAAAGAAGGCCCACATGTTACCTTTCACAGAGTGAGCGAAGGCTGCGCCTCTAATCGTGTAATATCTTTATCCTTTACCTTTTTGTGATGCAGGAATCAGTGATTTATGCCCCCCACAGGTATGCCCGTCTGGGGCTGGCTCGGGTCGGCCTGCCTCCTGGGCTTTTCCTGGACCCGGAGCGTGTGGAGGCCATGTTAAAGCAGCAGAGCAGGGTGGTGGTGTACTTCAGCCTGGCTCTGCTGCTGGCTCCTGTGGTGGAAACCCTGGTGTTGCTGGACAGGATGATCTACCTGCAGGAGAACGGTGAGGTTCTACCAACCTTTAACAAACCTTAACGCCAACCTTCTGTTAAGGGATGTTTGTATCTTCCTGCAGGTTTACACAGTCAGCTGGTTCCGCTGTTCAACCCCCATTTTTCTCCAAGAAATTTTGTGCTCGTGGCTCATAAGAGGAAGTGAAACTACCCAGACTGACGTCTTTAGAGACTCATTGCATGATGGAGTTTTGCTGGGGAACTCTGATCAGGAACAAATGAATTTAACAGCAAATGGCCTCATTCAATTTAATTCATCTTTATTTATCAGCACATTACAATCAAAATTGTCTCCAGGCGCTTTCCAGAATCCCAGGGCCTGACCCCCAACAAGAAACAGTGGCAGGAAAAACTCCCCTTTAACAGGAAGAAACCTAGAGCAGGACCAGGCTCATGTAGGGGGACCCTCCTGCTGATGGGGGGCTGGGTAGAGAGAGAGGAGAAGGGGGGAGGACAAGTAAAAGAGAGAATAGGTATAAGGAGAGAGAAATGTTGGATTTTATTATGTTATGCTTTAGTTTATGCACATTTTAATGTGTTTAACTCAGCATTGGTTTGTTTTATGCTATTTTCTTCAGGTATAAACAGGAAAAAAAATTGGAAGTTTTATTTCTGGCTATGTAATAAACTGTTTTTCATACCGACCTGGCATCTGTTGTTAAACACTAGAGGGCAGTAAAGTCAGTGAAGCAGCAATAACAGAGCTGCAGATGTTAAAAATGAATGCGAGAACAGTTTTCAGGACATAGTTTAATTGCCGATCTCATTTCTGTTTTGGCCATCTGTCATCTATTGTTAAAATATCAAAGAAAGCTCATCCCAGCTCAAAAAGACAAAGTATTTCTGTCTTTTTTTTCCAGACATTTTGTCTGCAGGACACATGAACGTCACAGTTGCTTTGTGAGTTTGCGCATCGCCTCCTCGCTCAAGCGTTTACTGTAACGGTTGATCTTCCAGTGTCCAGGCATCCATCCCAACAGGAAACGATGAAAGTCTGTCCAAGCAAACACAAACATCTCCCTCCACTCTGTTTCTAGGGCACTGAAGTCCACGTCCTTTCCCACCGACTGCTTTAATTCACAGAAGTAATAGTCCAACAGTCCAGGGACCCTTTTTTCACACTCCCTTTCCTCCAAGCAGCTTCCCAAAAAATACACAACATCCTTCATCCCACAGCCCCCACCAACATACTGAAAGTCCACAGCTGCCACGTCCTGTCCACTTGGAGAAAAACAGAAGTTTGCCAGCTTGGCATCGCCGTGAACAATGGTCTTAAAACGGCATCCGCTTAGAATCCTGTCAATCTCTCCAGCAGCTGCTTTGAGTTCGGGATGATCCATGGCCTCCAACTCGTCCGGCCGAGTCTCCAGGTGCCAGTAGGTCCCAACAGGCCACAGATTTTCTGGCGCTACTCCCAGGAAGAGAGCATGGAAGTTTGCGAGCCATCTGAGGCAGGCCTTCATCTCTCCATCCTTCACTTTGGTCCTGAAAAAAAAACAACAAGGTTGTAACTTGAAACATGGAAAGATCTAAAACAATTGATTTCACACAGAACCACAAGGTTCCACAGAAGGATTTGTACATGAACGAAAATGTCTAAATTTGCAATAATCTCGTTAATCAAGTTATTCTTTTTAAAAATCACCAACATTCTGTTGACCCACAGGTCTCCCTTGTAAGTAAGAATTTGTTTTTATTTAACTCACCTGGATAAATAAAGCTTTCAAAAAACAAAGTTTTTTTTAACACAAACCTTCTCTGACTATAACCGGCTGCATCCAGATCCTCTAACACCATCAGCATCTCGTCTCCGTGGGAATAGGCAGCCAGGCAGGCAGGGATCCGACAACCCTGATTAGTGAAATAGTTCTGGTACCAGTACGTCTCCACCTGGTATGACCTCACTTTACGCAGGTGTGAATGGTTTGTGTTCCTGCCGCCTGGATGTTCAGCGTCGGCTGGAAACTTGACATGTTTGACAATGACGGAGGGCCGCTCACCACCCTCCAGGTGGAGCCGGACTATCTCTCCGTACCCGCTCCACAGCGTTTGGATCTTTGCACCCACATGCAGAGACGAAGCTCCGCACGCCTGCAGGACAATATCCTGGTACTCTTGTTTCATTTCTGCTCAGGAAAGAGTGTTTTAGAGTTATTTAATACTACAGATCTCCAACTAACAACATACTTTTCACAGTTACAAATCACTATAAATACTAGGAATAAACACTCATATAAATGAATCTTTATTCCTAGCATATATCGTTTTTGTTCAACTTTACATTATTGCAAATTGTGTCATGAAAGGAAAACAATAGCACAAGATAAAACATAAACCAATGGCCTGATTTTATTAATCAGTACTATACTTAATTATAAATATCTAAATTGTTGCACCAGTAAAGATGCACAAAATGTCCAAATTACATTAGTGGTTACTTGCAGAAAATCTGCCTCGTTGGATAATGTCTTTTTCTGAATTCTTACCAGAGGTTTAAATAAGAGAACGATCTAAAACAAGCATATAATGCAGCAGTTTGATCAAAATCATTTGAGTCCAAGTTAATTTGTATAAAATACAAACACGGTTTTTCATTCGGGACATTCTCAGACTCACATACAGTGGTGAAAACGGGGTCACAATCATAAATAAAAACAAGCAATAAATAACAAACGTCTTGCGTGATGAGTAAATTGTTTGATTTTCTTTACCTTCAGTTTCATGTCTAAAAAGCCAAAAGCAGGAAACGATCCTCGCGAAGCGGAAGTAGATTTTTAAAGCCGCACTAGTGCGACGTCGCCACCTGCTGGTCGGGAGGGCGGTGCTTGTATTTTACAGTAAACGTAAGTACATCCGCTCAGTCGCTGTACCTAAGACCTATTCGGTTTATTGACCTTTTATTTTTCTCTATTTTAGTTCCTTTTTGGTTACTTTTAAACCCCAGCATTCATTTCACAGGTAAAAAGCCTTATGTGACTGCAGTATTTATTATAACATGATGCATTATAGCCAAAGTAGTTCGACCTGTAGAAATAACAGATTAAAATAAAGGTACTTATGGTCATTAAGGTAATGGCAAAAACAGAAGTTTACTTCTGATATTCAGCACTGATAATTAATTAATCGGAGCAAACGTCGGCTGTAACTCGTCGGTGTTCAGATATGTGAATTTTTATTTGGTAGCTGTATATTCATATAATTTGCAAGTCAATGCGTTTCTCTTTTATTTTGACTAAGTATATGCAGGGCAGGAAACAATCATGTGTCCATGTCTGATTTTAAACCCTAAAATAATTTGGAGCTTGGATTTTACTATTTCGAAATAAAACAAAATATATTGAATTCTTCTACCTTATTTGATAACGTATTGGCTGCTTTTGAAATCCTGTTGTTTTTTGGTTTTGTTTTGTTTGTTTGTTTTTTATTTTGGGGGGGATTTTTTTACATGCAAGAGAAAATGAATCATTTAGAAATCCTTGTCATACATTTGACTGAATGCATTTGTAGCCATTTTCTGGAAATGTACCTCTTTCACCCAATGTCACCGCTTTGGTTTTATTTTGAAACGGTTTAGCGGAAGTCAGGGTTAGCTCTGCTAGCTTAATGGCTTGTCTGCCCCATGTCTCCTTGCTCCAGCAGATAAATTCGGGTTTGTTCCGTGTTTTTGTCCATCACTTCCTTCAGGAGTAATGTCTGCTCTGGTGCGGAGGCGTCGGGCCCGCGGCCCCGCTCTCCTTCGCTCTGCCCGGGAGCCGTGCAGTGGCGCACGCTGAGGAGAATTCCGGGACCGGGAGCTCAGAGGAACACCAGCAGCGGCTCGAACAAGGACGGATCCGCGTTACCTGCAGCACCGCTTCAGTTAACGGAACACAATGGCGCCGGTTCTTAAAGTTTCACTCGCGTCTCTTTCTCCTGTCACACATGGCCTCTTTAACTTTTAAATCGAGCCGTGTCCCGGGACCGTAGCCACGCAGACTTTGCTCTGCCCGCCTGTGTACCGTAAAGCCGTCTGACCCCCCACCCCCCCTCCCGGGCGTCAATCTGGCGCGTCCCGCAGCGGATCTTTAACGTTCCACAGCCGAATCCGTGGAGGTGAACATGGGGGCAAAGCAGAGCAGCCCGACGCCCAGCCCGGGAGCTAACGGACGGACCAGAGCCTACTCCGGCTCGGACCTGCCCTCCAGCATGTCCGCCGGTAACAGTACCAGGGCTCCCGCCGGTGGGGTCAGGTACCACGCTTACAGTGGAGCCTCCGGAGGTTCGACCAGCAACAGCCAGCCCCTCGGAGCCCGGGCACGGTCAGCGGGTGTCTCCGGAGGCTCCAGACCCCAGTCCGGCATCGACATTCCCAACAGCGGCGCAGCCTTCAGCTTGCAGGAGTCCCCCGGAAGCAGCCCGGAGGACACCGGGGGACAGGAAGGCCCCCGGCTCCTGATCGGATCCCTGCCCGCACACCTCTCGCCTCAGCTGTTCGGAGGTAAGAGCACTTTACAACCAGTTGGACCCAAAACTGTATTGGTGTGTTTGCAACAGTGGTGAAATACAGGAGAACTGATTTAATTCCTGAATATTCAGAGCTGTGAACCAACAGCAGCTGATGGAGGAACCATCAGGTCCAACAAAGCACCAGCTGATATTTAAGAAGCAGAGAACCTGAATAAGGGGAGAACCGCTGTACCAGTTCATTTTTGTCATAGGTTCTGGTCCCAACGTGTGAGTTTTATTGCTCACTTCTCTGTTGGGGACACTTCACCTCTGGTTAATCAACAACTTGTGTACACAGGATGAACTTTGGTGTGTTACTCCCAGTGACGTCATCAGCAGATAAAAAGGCAGCTATGGCTCCAGAACATCTCTTTCTTTTGTCTTTTTCTCAATTCTTCACGTCTTCAGTTGGATTCTTCAGTTCCTTCTGTTGGCTTCTTCAGTTTCTTCTGTTGATTCTTCAGTTATTTCTCCACCTTCTCTTTCTGTGACGTCTGCTCATCCCCACAGAAGACGCCTGCCCAGGATGGACTCGTTTTGTTTTCATCGTGGACATCCCGGCATTTCTGCTCGGTGTTTTTCACAGGAGCATATCTTCATGTTTCCAAGAGAAGCCCTCAGAGGCAGAATCATCAGCTGGACTAAATGATAATATGAAAGCAGATTCAGATTCAGATTCCTTCCTTAGAGATGCTCTAAGATCCAGGTGAAGAACTCAGAGAAGAACTGAGCCAACTGGCTGTTTGTGATGCGAGTTGTCTGTTCAGGTTACCTGAAACCTGTGTTGATGAGATAATCTGGTGGATGCTCTCCTAATCTCTGCCCCTGTGTTTAGTTCCTTGTGGCTGAGGTCCTGACCTGCAGGTCTCCAGACTAGTGCTGTGATCTCGCTTCAGCTTTTGCTACTTCACTTGTGACTTTTGGAGACTTTGAAACACAATCTCCTTCAGTGTCCTCAGTTTTGGACAGGTAATCTGATACTAGTGAACAACGTTGTCTTAAAGGACTCCGTTCGACTGCTGGACTTCCCGTCTCTGTTGACGAGGTCATGGGAGCAGTTTCTGTGCGTAGCAGCTGCTGGCAGGTCGCACTTCCTCCATCATGGTTTTCAGTTCGTTTATGTTGCTGCTGCTGTTTAGAACTGGTCAGTATCTACGGGAAGCTCCCCAGCAGTCCTGAAAGTTTGATGTTGTTATGGCTGAGTCTTAAAAATAGACCTCAGCAGAGAAACGGACCTCTTTCCTACCTCGGCAGTGCATCGGTTAAAATCTTGTGAATTTGAATCCTGCTTTTCAGATTCCCTGCAATAGATTTTTTATAACAGTATTGCACACCAATGCTGTCATTTCTGAGCACATTTGTGAAGATTTATGAGTCCAATAAAGTCACAGAACAAAGTTCTTCATGTCTTGCTTGTTGGGGCGTGCACTCACACATTCTGATTGTTGGTGTAAACATGTGTCTGGTGGACTGTAGGGGTCAGGAGTATTAATAAGCTATTGGAAGCTGGTGCAATCATTCCTGCTCTGGTGTTGGGCTTTGCTGCGGGGCCACAGACTATATATAAAAGATGGACGTAGTCTTTCGGTCTGAAAATTGAAGCCAATGCGGATGCAGCTTTACTTGCAATACCACCAAGATCCATGGGGGCCCCAGAAAGCCCTGGCTTCAGTCCGCTCCCGTTCATTTTAAAACATGAAATGCTGATTTTAAAAAATGTTTACAAGTCATAATGGTGCCAACAGACAACTTTCGCCATCCTAAATAAGGATCTGATAGTCCATCTTAAATTAGTTCCATAGTTAATTGTATATGAATCCTGTAAACTGTGGGCGTGTCTATTTGATTGACATACAGTACAGTCTGTGGGTGGACTGCTTAGTCCCGCCCCTTACTCCTCCTCCAGTCACGCCCACTTGTCCAAATATGGTTACGTCTGGCTCCAAAAACTCAAAATGGTGATTTCCTGTGAGCCAACATCTACAACGGAGCGTAGCAAACCATCGCGGAGTGTTGCCACTGCTTCTGAGGGGACATCTCATAATGCTGGAGACACTTTGTTGCCTCTGTTCAGGTCCCAGGGCCACACTGAAGGGTCTGGTGACTGATCTATCCAGTCAGAGACAGGACAGCTGATGTTAGGATGTAATGTTCCTGCTGCTGAACCTTTGAACTTCTGCCATGCAGAAAGTTGTCTGTGTGCAACAAAGTTCCAGGTCAGAACTGCAAAGACGTGATTCTGACCCTGAAAAGCATGAATCCATTTCCTTTGGAACACTGCTCTGGATTTTCATCCATTAAAACCTGTGGGAGAACATGCCTCTACTACAGCAGTCAGGAGTTGCGGTTTGCTTAAAGCAGCAACAGAAATGTGGAGAAGTGAGCTAGAATTCTCCACCCTCCTGCATTGTTCCATCAGAGATCAGCACCACAGGAAGTGGCACCACAGGGGCTTGTCCACCAAACATGACATATGTCCAATGGGGCCTTCCATTGATCCTTCTCCTGGGCCATAAGTCAATGATTTTGGGGTGTTCTTTGTCATGTCTGAATGAATCCAAGGAGAGCGTCACATGACCATGACCACGCTGCTGTTGCCAGGGCGACGGAACCTTTTTTAGGTTCATCCCATAGTAACAAAATCACCTTCATTCTGCTTAAATCAGAACCTTTGATGTAAAGAGTTGAGAGTGAATCTGCTGAGGAGGAACATGTGGTCTCTGGTCATGTGATGGAGGAAACGCAAACACGGTTTCTCTTTTTCTGTCTGCAGGGTTCAAGTGCCCCGTGTGCTCCAAGTTTGTGTCATCGGAGGAAATGGACCTTCACCTGGTCTTGTGTCTAACCAAGCCCAGAGTCACATATAACGGTACCGCTGATGATCAGTGTTTACAAGTGTTGATATGAGGGAGTTCTTCTTCTTTGAATCAGATCCTGCAGATCTTATTGACGTGTGTGTGTGTGTGTGTGTGTGTGTGTGTGTGTGTGGTTGTGTGTGTGTGTGTGGTGTGTGTGTGTGTGGTGTGTGTGTGTGTGTGTGTGTGTGTGTGTGTGTGTGTGTGTGTGTGTGTGTGTGTGTGTGTGTGTGTGTGTGTGTGTTGTGTGTGTGTGTGTGTGTACATCAACAAACCCCTGAAATTATTCAAAAAGGAGGCAGGTTTCTGAAGAGAAGAATAACTCTCTCTCTCCTTGAAAGGATGATGTTTCTCTTTTTTTCCAGACTGGGTTCAAGAGAACGATGAAAAGTTCTGAGGAGCAAATGGTGGAGCACCAGGCTTTGATCGGGGTCTCCTTTAAAACACAATTTTAATTTTACACACACACACGAATGTCCGCTTTCTAAATATAGCTAGCTGTGGGTGTGTGGGTGTGTGGGTGGGTGGGTGTGTGTGTGTGTGGTGTGTGTGTGTGTGTGTGTGTGTGTGTGTGTGTGTGTGTGTGTGTGTGTGTGTGTGTGTGTGTGTGTGTGTGTGTGTTGTGTGTGTGTGTGTGCGTACATCAACAAACCTTGGAAATTATTCAAAAAGGAGGCAGGTTTCTGAAGAGAAGAATAACTCTCTCTCTCCTTGAAAGGATGATGTTTCTCTTTTTTTCCAGACTGGGTTCAAGAGAACGATGAAAAGTTCTGAGGAGCAAATGGTGGAGCACCAGGCTTTGATCGGGGTCTCCTTTAAAACACAATTTTAATTTTACACACACACACGAATGTCCGCTTTCTAAATATAGCTAGCTGTGGGTGTGTGGGTGTGTGGGTGGGTGGGTGTGTGTGTGTGTGTGTGTGTGTGTGTGTGTGTTTTTCTGAGTGTGAAATTACAGCAGAGGTCAGCCTGCTGCGTTAACATCTGATCTTCGTGGTCCCTCCTACAGAGGTCGATGGTTCATCCAACTTTTCCACTGTTGTGACTCTGAACATGTTTGTGGTGCCCAGATGTGCGTTTGTGTCTCTGTCGACATTGTTGTTGTTATCAACTGCTTTATTGATTAGAATCAGGAGACTTTTTATCTTTTATCTGGGACTTTTTATCTATTTTCAGACTACTTTAAAAGCTCAGTGCTGCTTTTCTTCTTATAAAAAAAGGATAGAAAAAAACAATTGTTAATTCATTTGGATATTACATACTGTTTAATGTAAACTAGATACTTACGTATTACTTTTACTGAAGAAAAAAGGCCAACTTGATGTCTTGGAGCTGACTTTCATTTCTCTGGTTATGGAGTGAACGCATGATGAAAGGAAGGATGTTTTGCTGGGGGTTCCGATGGCTCCATGTGCTGGAGCCTGGACTAACAGGCTTTTCCAGGCCTATGTGGGTTAATCCGCGGTTACATAAGAGCATCTCTAATGGTTCTGTGTGTTTTGCTGCAGGTGATGAGTTAAATGGTGCACAGTCTAAACTCCACTTTAGCCTCAGACCAGGTCGCAGAGTCACTGAACGATGCCGAGTGTGTCAAAATACACACAGTTGACATACTGGCTGCACACCGGGGTCAACTCAGGTCAAATCGTAAAGGCCAGGACCAGGATTAGAGCCGCTGGCTGCACATTTAGACGCTCCAGAGTGACAGGAAGCAGCTCTTTAATGGCACTGATGCAGAGAAATCTGCTGGTACAGCAATAAACCATCTACTAGGCTGCACTCCCGAAGGTTCTGAGAACCTCCTGAAACTGCTGCCCCGGTGCTCCATTTCTGTCAGCACTCGTGTGAATCGGCTTAGAGACAACCGGTCTGTCCTCCAGGTGGACCTTCGGCGTGTCCTTGTCTTATGATCGTCCTAAACCGTTTCTGGTGCTGCTGACCCGCCGCGCCGACACGCTGGATTAAGTTCTGTTGTTCCCAGTCCGGATCCTTCTGCACCTCACTGTTGCTAAAATAAACAGATTGTCCTGCAGCTGGACAAAGATTTACTCTTTAAACCAACACGACCCAACAGATCCTAAACAGCGTCACCGTAAACTGCAGCTCCTTTAAGGCTTGTGATGTGCGTTTGTCTCCCAGAGGACGTCCTGACGAAGGACGCGGGGGAATGTGCGATCTGCCTGGACGAGCTGCTGCAGGGAGACACCATCGCTCGCCTGCCCTGCCTCTGCATTTACCATAAAGGGTATGAACTCTGCCGCTCCGCTTTGATTGTGATGCTGAGGTTCTGAGTTTAACATCACTTCATACTCACTGTCTTAATCAGCTGCATTGACAACTGGTTTGAAGTGAACAGGTCGTGTCCAGAGCATCCGTCAGACTGAAGCGCTCTTTGCACAGGTAAAGGTGGTCTGTCACTTTCCACGTTAGGGTTTTTTTTGTTGGACGATTATCTGATTGTTTTTTTTGATGATGTGTGGACTAACTGCAGGTCCAGGGGACAGCTGGACACCAACCACTGTGATCAGTTCATCCCACCAGTGTGCCAAATCTCATTTCAACTCTTCAGGGATTTATGTTTAAGTTGCACATCCCGCACAGCCATGACGATCAGAGTCACACGGGACTTCCAGGCGTGACGGCGAGCACATGTCAGCTGATGCCTGAGGAGGTGGATGTAGAGCCAAGACTGTTCAGTCCCTCCAGGATTCCTGGGGCCAAAAATGCCTAATTTATTGTAAAATTGTCAGAGGGAAAAAGACTAAGTGGTTGAGTGTTTTTCTAATAATCTAATTAAAATGTAAGTTTCTGTAAAAGTTATCGATCAGATTTTATATCAGCATCTTTATCATTACATTTTCTGACCCACATTTCATGGTCTGATTGGTCAATTTTACAGAAAAAAGTGAAATTTCACAAAAACGTGTAGGATTTGTGGAGTTTATGGGAATTGTTGCAGCGACGCTAAATTCCTGGAGGGACTGACTTTAGCCCCGCCCACTTCTACTGCTTCAGCCCCACATGGTGTTTCTTTCCTGTGGTGGGGCCCGATCTTGGACGTCAGCTTCTACAGCATCTCCACGAGCAGTTGAAGGGCACAAACTCATGTTTGCTGTGTGTAAGAGACCTGCTGAGCATGGCGTGTACAGGATAAACTCTGAGGATGCACAGATGGATGTTTGTGAAGGATCCTCAGGGTTCATCGTTTTGAACGGTTGTTCCTTGACTCAGACCCTCTCGTGTCTACCGTGCCTTTGAGACCAGACTGAGCCAACAGGACCGGCTGCAGTTGTACCTGTGCAGGTAAATGAGCCACGAGCCTGCAGCTGGGACTGAAGCTGCTGCAGCAACGGTGCCAATAAACTGTGAATACCTTCCAGCACTCTCCTCTCTCATTAGTGCTTCTCCATTCTCTCCTGGGCCCGTGAGCGCCTCCTTTCCACTGGAGGATCCCAGTAGAACAAAATATTTGCACATTTTTCTTTACTCTGAAAACTTGGTTTTTCTTCAGATACCAACATTTCACAGTGAAAATGTAACTAAATTTATATTTTCTTGCTTTAAACAACATGTCATTGCATTGAAGTGGCAATAGCAAGATTCAAACGTGATAAATACAGTTATAGCTTAAAGGACCCTCATATATGAAATTTTAAAACATACTTTTGTCTATTTTTGGGGCTGTTTTGCTGGCAGCTGTCATAGATGGATGTTTACTTACAGGGTTTCTTGTGGCAGTAGTGTTTCGCTATACAAATGCAGCACAGACGGCAAATGTATAAGAATGCTCACAAAATATTCACCAGTTAATTTCAATAAGAAATTGTCTTTATTGAACATAAAAATACTGGCCCGGACACAAGGCTGAATTTTCTAGACATGTGATTGTTATGTCTTTAAGTTGTTTCGTGGTTATTGTTCCATCAATCATCTTTTTTTTTAAAGTTTTGTTGGGGGAAAAACTTCTAGAACTTCCAAAATGTAATATTTGATTTTTTTGTTTTGATCCTTTGGTTAACTTTTTTTTCAGCTTTGACACTCACATGTTGCTGAATTACACCGCTCTCAGTGTCCATTTCCGTGTTTCTATTCATCACTTTAAATCTCAGAGATTATCTGTAAATTTTAGTGAAGAAAGTTTCCAGAAATACATTCAGGAGCTTTGACTCTTGTGAAAATGTAATTCTGATGTCATTTCAGCAGCTTCAGTCTCATTAGTTCAGATTTTTTCTGCACTGTCTTTACACCTTTTGTACATTACTGAGGCATACAGCAATTAAATAAAAGAAATGTATCATTAGCACAGTACTTTAATTGTAATTTGAATGCAAGGAGTCCTGTTTTTCTTAAAGATCTGATCAAAAGTAAGCCTTATGAGCCGTTTAGTGTCACCTTTTTATTTTGCTGTTTTTTAAAATTTTATATAATTTATTTTCCTTAGTTATCAGCCCCTGATATATGTCCAAATAATTAAAAATGATTTTGAAACTTATGTCGACAATAAAATATGTCAAATCTTCTCTTTTACTTTGAATACGTGATCTTGTATGGGCAGGGGCTGCATTAATCTTAACCCATTTTTGTACATTGTCATGCTGTCCTGTCACAGTTAAAACATCAATCACGGAACATACTGCAAGATTTTTTTGAAGCTGCTAATGATTAGAAAATAGATCAAGCGGAGGGAAAGGTTGTGTAAAAAAATTTAAATAAATAAATAAAGTAGACTTCAAGTACCAGCATGCACCATTCCAGTTCCTGGATACGTCATAAAGTCGCGACTGCTAGGACGGCTGCCGTTAATGGATTCTGAGGTTCTCTTGGTATTTGGCTTTAAATGTAACAATGGCGGAGTCCATAAAGATTGAAAATGTTCAAGATCGGTTGGATTGCCTTCAGGAGCTTACAGAGTTCACAGAAAAATGTAGAAAACGGCTAAATGATATATTTGACACGCTGGGATGGTCGTGGACCTATGAGGACGCTAACAAAGTAAGTTAGCAGCTAACGCTGGAGCCTGTTGATTTTTGTCTATTATAAGGATTAACTTTACGATTTAAAATATCCTGACAAACACTCCATAACCTTGAATCTTCTTTAGGCTTGCTTAGTGTCTCTGCTTGTTTTGTATTGGTAATTTCCATTGGGTCTTTATCCAGAGGCTGTGAAATTACACTGTTTTGTATGTTGAACTACGTTTAACTCACATCTTCAGGCTTCAGATAAGGTGGCTTCTTTTAAAGAATGGCCAGTCGTCAATTTTCTTGTTTTGATTTTTTTTTTTAATTTTCTTTTTGTTGAAGCATGAATAGTTTAAAGTCTCTGGTGTTTGTATATTCATACAGAGAGAATGCATCAGTGAATCTAGTCAACTGTCTTTTCTCAGGAGCCACTGGAGCAGTGTCCCTATGACCCCAACCACAGGGTCCCACCCAGGAGCCTGGAGAAACACAAACTATCCTGCAGACTCCGAAAGCTGGGTTATTCACCTGAGGAGCAGGTAACTTGCATGGAACTGTAACAAACGCTGAAGTAGAAACTTCAGATTTGACATCCTACGTTAATCACCATTAATTACCGCCTTGCAGACAGAGATGGTGGATACTTCTTCTTGTTATCAGCAGAGCACTGTCAGAAGCTTCACCATGGGTGAGTTTTTATTGATCATCTTTGATCATCATCGCAGATCGACGATCATCCTTAGAGGTTCCCCAGCACCTTATTACAGAATCTTTCTCCTTTCAGAAAATTGATTAACCAAGTTTGGTTAATTTGTCTAATCAGGGACCATTTCCACAATGATGTAAAATAATCAATTTTGGTGTAAAATAACTCACTTCACTCCTAAAATGTTCTAGCTGAGTTTCCTGGCAAATGTACGGGTGTCGGGTGTTGGTTAGACTTCAGTTCATCGCTCAAGTAGCCACACAGCTAATTTTAGCAGCAACTAATCTTTATATGTATAGGGTTTATGTTATACGTACTGTTGAAGATTCTTGAAAAGCTATGTGCTAACTCCCTTAAACTTCTTCAAGCATAGATAGGTTTGAGAAGCCAGATTCTCCCTGGGAGGATACCAGTTCAAGCTCTTGTTATGGCAAAGAAAATTAAAGATAGGGAACTAATTTCACTGTACAGCATTCATGTGACACCAAAGTACAATGTATAACTCAGCTCGTGGACGTTGTTTGTTTGTGGTTGTTTGTCCGCTGCTCTCACAGAGAGATCTACCCAGCAGCAGGTGATCCTGCAGGCCAGATCTGCTGCACCTATGATGAAGATGGAGGGAGTCTTCTGGCAAGGTGGGGCTTTAATTTCTCACTATTTATAAGGAGTGATCAATGGAGAATTTTACTTTTCAGGTGCCTACACTGAGCAGCAGGAGGTTCTTGTTGAGCTCTTTTGCCTGTTTCCCCACAAATTGAAATTCCTGTAGTTTAGTGTCACATGTTTTGAGCTGCTTAATGTGCTGACACCTGTATTGTGTGTTGTGTTTGCAGCTACACTGGTGAGTGTTAGAGGGGCCGCAGCTCTGCTCACACACCTGTTATATCCTTTTACCTCATATCCTTTCAGACATACTGTTCCTTTATATCTCCTCATGGGAAACAAAAGCTTGAGTTCAAGTTTAGAGTTAAGAACTTGGTACTCCTGAACAATCTAATGCTCCATCTCAAGATGACAACATCTGTATTTGGCTATAGTGACACCACTTTACCCTGACAATTTTCTTATGGTTAAAATTTTCCTTTCCATTTTGTTGTTATTTACTTAGCTTTTGCTTAAATTGCACATCACCTGATGTATGTGAGCCAGAGAAATGCGTATTTAATTAAAAGACACTTTTTACCTGCCACAATATGGCCAAAAACCCAACAAATATGGGAACTAAATCATAAATGACTCTTCTATCGCTGCATTTATTTTTGATTAAAGTAGTAACATAAATATCAGAGGTTCATTTCATGTCGGAAGGTTTATATGATTATTAGGTTAGAATAACTCAACTAGAATACTAAACTAGGAGTAACTAGTAGGTACTAGTAGGTTACTAGTAGGTAACTAGAATACAGGTGGTGATGGACGTGGTCTGGTTCAGCTTGTGAGTAAAGCCTGTGCTCGTCCATCAGGTCAGTACAGCAGCCAGCCGGTGGAAGTTCCTCAGAACCACAAACGGACCGTCTGTGACCTGACCGTGGCTGATCGATTGGCTCTGTATGATCACGTTATCGGCGCCCTGAATCCAAGAAGCGAAGCCCCCGAGTCCTCGGGCCAGGACGACCTGTACGTTGATTGGGTGTCCAAACTGCAGAGAGGTACAGTTCTTAAAAGTTCTCAGTTCCTAAAAGTTCTAAAGAACTGTTTGAACTGTTTGTGCCTTTACACCCTTTTGATGTCAGACAGAATTCTGATGGAAGAGAAGACTGACGTTAACATATTTCCTATTAAAAACGACTCTTTTCTCATAAATGTCAGGACTGTTTTCTGATTGGTTCATGTTTTTGTTTTTTTTCCTAATGATTTTGATGACGTAAATCAGAAAGACATCTTTATTTGTTCACCCACACGTCCGTCTGTCTGTCTGCCTGCAGGTGAGGAGCAGAATGAACCAAAGACTCACCTGGAGCTGATGGCGGAGATGAGGGACTATAAGAGGAGACGTCAGTCTTATCGAGCTAAGAACGTTCACATCACCAAGAAGTCCTACACTGAGGTGCTGCCCGATCTTCTAGTTTTTTACCCATAATCCCCTCCAAACGTCAATGAAGTTTCTATTCATCAATGTTCTTGATCGCTGCAGGTGATTAGAGAGGTCATCAACGTGCACTCGGAGGAGCTCGGCCGACAGTGGAGAGAGGAGGAGCAAGAGAAAGTGGAGGAGGAGACCAGGCTTAAGGTGTCCTCACACAGGTAGAGGGAATGCTGCCGCCTCCTCCTGGGGATGATTGGACACAAGAATTTAAAATGATCTACAGTATTTCAGTTGAGGAGACTTTTTTTGTTTGTCCATCAGGCGTCGGTCCAGCTCATCGGAGTCTGGACACTCACACAGCAGACGCCATCACAGCCGAGAACGAAGTCACGGTAGAGAGAGCAAGAAGAGGAGGAAGGAGAGGTGAGGAGGGACCTAATGTGGTCCCTAAAGGAAGGGCGGGGGACCAGCTCACTCGGTCCTCTGTTGATTTGTTGATCGTGGTGCTGATGCCTCCTGTTTGGCTTCTTGATCACAGAAATTCCCGTTCACCAGAAGATTGCCGCCATGATCGGAAGAAGAAGAAGAAGAAGAAGTCACGCAAGGAGGACAAGGACAAAGAGAAGTGACGCGAGATGAACATGGAAGTCAATGGATTCAAGACAAATAACCTCTTTAGTAATAACCTTATATTGTAACGTGTGGTCTGGAAGGCTCCGCCCACCTCTTCCTGATTTGCTGTGGCGGTGGAATGTCAGACGGCATCGTCAAACCTGGCACATTATCCTGAGGTCAAAGGTCACCCTTATTTAGACACCTCGTTTTGTTTAAATTGATCTTTTTTTTAAAAAAAAATAAGATTACGAGCTGATTTTTTTTGGAGCATTTTAAATGAATATCAATGTTTTTCAAGATATCTGCACTGTTCTGTTTGTTTCATTTGATACCACAGCAACTAATAAAGAGAAAGCCAAAGTTAAATATGATTCTTGTTTAATAAATGTTGCTTTCAGATAAATTAAGGGTTATTTTTAAATTGTCCTTTCTTTCAACCCTCTGCTGCAGTTGACAATTCTGTTTCCTCTCCTCAAGTCACATTAAATAAAACTCTAAAACAGCATTTATTCTCACACAAAAACATATTTAGAAGCTTTTTAGGGCTTATGAACAATTAGAAATACACATTCAGGATCTGAATTAAAGATAAAAATACACCTGCACACAAATGCACGTCTTTGAGACCTGAGAGATGATCTCTTGACGCCTCACAGCAAGAAGGTTCCCAGTTCAGGTTCTACCTTAGGAAGCTTCTGGATGTTCTGCTCATGTCAGCAGTCCAGACGTATGACGAGTCACTATGGTGACTGCTGGGATAACACATCCTGAACAAGGCTGCATGAAGCTGAAATATTTATTGGTTTTTTCAGAACTCTTGTTTTTTTTGTAAATGTGAGTCTTTGAGTTTGTTACATCTGGAGCTCAAACTTTGTTCTGAAGACGGAGCTGAAGGAAGCGTTAAATCTAAGGTTTTCTGTCAGACTCTGGCTCTTCAGTTCAGGTATTTCACACCCTGGTGAGAAAAGAAGAAGATCCCACCAGTGCCGGAGAACCTGAGGGATCCTGGAGAGGAACTGAAGCAGGTCGTCTCTGTCCTGGCTGCATGTTGAACGTGTCCCGGTCCAAGATCTGATCCAGAACCATGTCAGCTTCCAGCCACAAGGTAAGAAAGTGTTTTGTCTGATCACATAATCTGGAACTAACCGCTTCTGAAACCGTTTTCCCGTTAGATCTGGAGGGTTTAGTCAGTAAATGTGTACGATTTTCTAATTCATCAAAATATCACAGTTTTCATGTCAAAGTCCAGCATCTGAACACTTTTATTTAGAAGAATCTTCATACCTGAAATAAACACTGAAGTAAAACCTGCAAATGTTGTTTTTAATATGACTAAAGCACCTCGGGTATCAGCAATAGGAGAGTTGTAAAGTTTAAAGAGGATTTTTTTCTGTCGTCTGATCGTAAATGAATTATTATAGATGGAGCTTAACTCAACTTACAGCGAGGCAGGAAGTGTGTTGGATCACCTCACTGTCCTGGAGGTCCTGACCATCATGTGATCACATTAACTGGTTTATCCAAACTGGTAGAAACCAGGTGGAGTTAGAACCTTTTAACTGGTGAACTGAGCTTGACCACCCTGAACACTTTTGACAGAACTTCCACAAGTGTTGAATCAAATAATTAAAAAATAGTCCAACAAAACACTGGATAAATTAATCTTGTAACACATTTGAGTAAAAAGAAGAGATTATATCAACAACTTAGCATATTGATACGTCTGTGCTCCAGGTGTACCTGCCCCCAGGTGTGCTGGTGTTCCTGCTGTGCATCATCTCTTCTCTCAGCCAGAATCAGTACTCTGGGTACCACTCAGGTCAGAGGTCACCAACATCTGCATCACGGTCCTTCACTTTACTGCAGCTTAATATCTTATATTTTATCATCAGGTGACGAACACACCTATGAGGCCTCTTTGGACAACGTTCACGCAGTAGCGCCTCCTCGTCCAGGTGAGTTCAGGCTGTTAAATCAAATTTATTTATTTATTTTTTAATTTCTCATCTTTGTTTATTTACTTAGGTCATTGTTTTAACCCAAACCCGCATATCAGAACTGATAATGACAATCTGGCACCACTGAACACACGCACCTTTCTGGGTTTGCAAGGTCCATGTACCCTAGCACGTGCACCTCAGAGCTAGCCACACTTAGCTATGGTAGCCAAATTATTTCATGTCGTTTAAAAATTTATCCATTTCGTACCCATATGTAACCATACATTTATTATTCTAACTAATATTATTATAGCCCATTTGTAAACGCCATAGCCCATTTTTTTCTTCATATTGTCTGACATTCCTTCTATAATTTTTAATTTCTGTATATAATGTATAATGTACATAGTAATGTACATAACATAAGAGTCTTTTTCTTTTTTTCTTTTAGTACTATACTGTACTGTACACCACGGGCTACCGCTGTAACACGTGAATTTCCCCGATGTGGGATCAATAAAGTTTTATCCTTAATCGCCACGGCTGCAAATCGAAGCTTAAATGATCCACATCTAGCTGAGAGTCTACGCAGCTGCATAGTGTTTTATGTCACTTTTCCTTATTTTATTAATTGTATGATGCCAGTTTAAATATTTTTTCTACGGAATTGACAGCGGTGTGAATTTGTATGGCATGCAAGCTATTGAATTCTACAAAATATTTATTTATTACAGTTTCGGATTAAACTACTGGTATTCGAACGCACTAAATCACGAGATAGGAAGTCTAAATGGGTCATTATCTTCAGAATATCCACCTGAGCCAACTCCTGGCTATGGTGAGCAGAGGATTGAAGATGACCTCCATGGCCTCGCACCCACCCAGGTTACCTTGGTTACTGAAGAGGCCTTCCCTTATGCCACCACAGCCGAATTCCACTATGCCAAAGAGGATATGGACACCATGCAGGTACCATATGGGCCACTTTCTACAGCCGTGTTTCTCTAATTGGTCGGTGCACCTTTCTAATCATCTGGCGAACATCGTCTCAGGTCTTTCCTGAGACGGGCTCCTCGGAGGAGGCTGAGGCTGACGGGGGTCTCGGGACAGAGGGGCCCACAGAGTGCGACTGTGATCCTGGCGAGCCTGGATTTGCTGGCTTTGCGGGGCCAAAGGTGCTGTCTCATTTGAGGGGAGAATTATTGAAACTTCAATCTCTCGCAGGTTTGACAGAGCTGGGCCGAGGGGCCAGGGCGTATCAGCCTAGCGCCCCCTCCAGGACGCTTCACCTCCACGGGAGAGAAACTGAGCAGAAGTCCCTGTTTTAAACCAGAAGAATCAGAGCTCTGTGTCGCTCTGATCCGTTTTTATATCAAAATTTTGGTTTGTGTTGATATATTTCTTCTCTCAGGGTTTCAGAGGTGTGCAGGGTATAAATGGGGAGCCAGGAGCTCAAGGCAGACAAGTGAGAGAGTCAGACATTTGTCCAAAAATCTAATCAATGGGATAATCCAGTTACCGCTGAGTTACAGGATGATGTGTGTGTTCATCGTCTGTCAGGGTTATAAAGGGATCAAAGGAGTCCGAGGAAGAGGAGGAGACACTGGACCATTGGTGAGAGTGTGGGGCTCCAACAATAAATAACAGCGATGATGCTCAAGCTGCAGACGGCTGTTTTTAATGTTGACCTTTGGCGTACCAGGGTGACCCCGGGCCTGAAGGTGAAGATGGAGCCTCAGGCTTCTCTGGGGCCACGGTGAGTTCACTGATCAGGTCTGCTCACTCTGGGGACATGCTGGGACCTCAAAGACTGATAGGATGTTTCCAACGAAGCAAAACAAAATATGTGTTAAATTCCAATCGCTTTTTTTATGAAAACAGGGTGAAGTTGGACTTGCTGGAGACCTGGGTGAACTGGGACAACTGGGACTGAAGGTAAATTGTTGTTTGGTCTCAATTTGCTTGAATTTCTTGCTGAACTCTAGAGCAAAACCAGCTGTTTCACCCTGGGACCTGCTGTTTATCCTTCTGCCCTCAGGGGGACGTCGGCCTGGAGGGACCCCGGGGAGGAGTGGGGGTTCCTGGTGAGCCTGTACGGAAGCACCATCCTCACAACTTGATAAGCTTTTCACCCTCATTACAACTCTCATAAGTTTAAAAAAAAAGTGATTTTTCATTAATGTTCACTGTTTATTTATAGTAACTTTTAAACAAAATAAGGCTAGAGAAAAGTCAAATTATAACAAGACTTTCATGGCAATAAAAGTGTTTTTAGCCACTTGTGCTGGGCAACATTTTCAGCTTTAAAATCATGAATGGTGAATTTATTACTCGCTCTTAAAATCTACTAAAATCTGATCATTGTTTTAGGGTTTGCGTGGTGATGCTGGACCTCTGGGTTCAAATGGAGGTCAAGGGATCAAGGTAAGGGATACGTTAACAGTTGTAAATATTTAATGTGAAGGTGACATTAAATACATTATGTATATTAAATATCTTATTATAATAATACTAATTTAATCTAAACCACTCAGAAAGTTGAATGCACATTGACAGAATTGAATAAGTGAAACCATCCTTGGGAGAAAAAAAATTACTTAACTATGGATTTGAATTTAACTTGTGTTGGGTCAAGATTATTACTGATGATAAATTGGTTTATTGTGTGTTTTGTGGTAAAAGGAACATGTCTTATCTTCTGAGACGTTTTCCCCAACAGCACTCATGTAAGCTGGAAGAAATAACTTGCCTTTTTTTTTAGGGCTCTGATGGTGATGAAGGGAAAGCAGGCTCTCAAGGACAAGATGGACGAAAGGTATGGAAATGAAATGGTTCACCTGTATAGGTGAGCCCAGTTTGCCTGCAAAGCAGTAGAACCGGGTCCTCATTCAGGCTCAGTGATGTGCACTTCCCACCGTTGACCAGTAGAGGTCAGTAGCTGATGTGCTGTTTTACGTCTCACAGGGTCAGACTGGAGCTCCAGGGTTTCCAGGAGATGTTGGAGACAGAGGATACACTGTGAGAACTGGTGTTCAAGTCTGGGTTTCTGTGGTTGACCTGCAGAGCTTCTCAACATTGGACTATTTGATCCCTGACTGTTGTGTCCTAAAGACCATCATCCAAGAAGCTAGTAGATGTAGACCTCAGCTAATCATTATCTGGTGTCAGCACGTTGTACGGTAATAGACATATCATTAAATACACCAGCAGCTCTGGCAGTTATCTAAAAGGAGCTGCACATGTTGGCATGTGGTATTATTATTATTATTAGTAGTAGTAGTAGTAGTAGTATAGATAATATTTTTGTATTTTCATGAGCATTTCCAGATGTGAAAACCATTGAAATGGACAAAACCTCATTTAAATGTATATTCAGCCTTCCTGGTTTTCATCAGAGATGAAATGTGGTCTTGTGTAGATTTATAATATCAGGTGATTCTTGCTTTTCCTCAGGGTTACACTGGACAGACGGGGGGCCGTGGGACAGACGGCCCAAAGGTACACATGTATTTATATTTGTGATTGATAATAAGCAACAAGGTTTATCACCAATCATCGGCTCTGGATCTTTTGAACACATTGAAAGATTTTTAGTACAGCCTCTTATTATTGATATGAAAAATAATCAGATTTCTCCGGCTGTTTGTCGGTTTTTACTGTGGTCTGAGGCCTGGACATAAATGTCCTTCTTTTGTCTCTCAGGGGTCTCCAGGACAGGACGGCCTGCCCGGCAGTGACGGCGAGCCCGGAGAAGACGTGAGTGCGACTGGCATTTAGGCCCGGCCGTACGTCCGTCGGATGGTAACCGCTGCTGTTTGCCTTCTCAGGGGCCCGCGGGAGTCGCGGGTGAGACGGGAGAACCAGGACAGTTTGGTACCAAGGTAACTGGAGGGTCTTTGAGCTCCTGCTGGCCATCAACATAATTAATCAGATATTAAATGAAGTCTTCTGGCAGGTTTCACTCCAGAACCAGTCAGTCATCTTTGTATGAAAATGTAACTTGTTACCGGTGCAACTGTGCAGGGCAGTGAAGGGGAACGTGGCCTGAGAGGACCTCGAGGGCATTTGGGCACCGCGGTGAGTCAGGCATGACGTCATAAAGAGATCAGCAGGTTCTGCTTGGGGGCGTTGCCGGTGCGCCGGCTTTGGTTTCTGTCTGAACTGGCTGTGTTCTCATGTGGCACTAACTTATGACACACACACATACGGAGCCACCTGGAAGAGGAAGTGAAAGTGACAAAGATAGTGAGCATCAGAAGTCTTTCCAAACACCCCCTAAAATTCCCCAGAGTCCTTTTGACATTTACTTCACATGGTGAGGTTTAAAATGGGGAACAAGGGTTCTAATTCACAGTTGAATGTCAACAAATGTCACACAGTGAGATAATAGACACTTCCTTCTACTTTCTAAAGTTGTAGAGAGCTCACTTCTCTAAACTGATGCTCACCCTCGGCTCGTTCTCCTGCTTCCACTCACCCCAAACTCAGAGCTGCTCCAACACATCGTAATAAAGATTCTACTTTGGTCAATTCTCCCACAGGGGCCTCTGGGGGCACCCGGAGATGCTGGGTTACCAGGGAAACCAGGACCAAAGGGTCTGCAGGGCCCAAAGGTGAGAACACACAGAAGAATCATCCTTGTATTACTATTTACACTCCTGTCTCATATGAGCTGTTGCCTCAGATGTGTGAGCTTCTGTTTTCAGGGGGGCAAAGGTGCAACAGGATCAGATGGAGAGAAGGTGAGGTTGGAATTCCAGGGACCCATCAGATGCGTCTGTTGCTTATGCGTCATGTGACTTCCTCTTTCACCATCATCACACACTGTGTTGGGGTTTTCCCTTCCTGCAGGGAGCGTCAGGACAGACTGGAAAAAAAGGAGCCAAAGGACCAAAGGTAAATTCACCTGGTGACGTTCTGATGGTCGGACGCTTCTGTCACCTCTGCAGGACTTCACCCTGAACTCTTTCTTCATTTTTCCTTTCAGGGCAGCACGGGTGTCAGAGGAGACAAAGGAGAGGTGTTTAGATCCCCCTTCAACCTGCACAAAAAACCCCTTTGAGTTTAGAGTTGTGGGTTTGGTCATGTGCACACACACACGCACACACACACACACACACACACACACACACACACACACGCACACACACACACACACACACACACACACACACACACACACCTCTGCTGTGCCCATTTGTGCTGCTCAGTTTGCTCTAAAATCCTCCATCTTTCATCTTTCTCTCAATACAACATAAATTTATTCTTTGGCACTGATATTTTCTGTGGATGAGTCTCTGGTTCCAGAAACCCTCAAACATCTCTTTCTTCCTGTCAAGCGTGGACCCAAAGGTTCTATTGGGCGTAATGGCACCTCTGGGCCCGTGGGACCGCCTGGAATTCCAGGTTCCAGGGGAGAGAAAGGTCCGCTCGGTGACCCAGGAGTTAATGGCCGAGCTGGACCAAAGGGGGTTCGGGGTCCTGTGGTGAGTGGGGCGTAAAGGTTGAAGAGCTTCATCGATGCGTTTGAATCTGTGGATGAAACAGGACGTTTTTTTTCCTCAGTTAGGAGCTTTTGTTCTCCTCCATAGTTTTGCTTCTGCACATGAGCATTTGTGTCCTGCAGGGTCCAGCTCTGACTGACGAGCAGGTGCTCAAGCTCTGTAGAGGCGTCATCACAGCTCAGCTCTCCCAGTATGCTGCCTCCATCCAGGCCAAGTGCTCCCAGGGCTGCCCAATCAACAACCGGACCCTGTTAGGGCCTCCAGGAGCCCGCGGGCCCACAGGATCACCAGGGAAAAATGTAGGCACTTTGCCAACCAGAGGAGTAGTCCTGGTAGACTTTTCCTTAAAAAACCTCTGTTTCCACTATTTGTCCCTCCATCCACCAGGGAAAACCTGGAAAGCCTGGATCCAAGGGAGCCAGAGGTGCACAGGGTGATCGTGGCCTGGCAGGGCAGGAAGGAACACCAGGCAGCAGAGGTACATTGTTTGTTTAATTAGAATCTCTATAAACAGCACATCTGTGGCCTGAAGCTACACAGAACTTCCTCAAACATCTGCGACTCTGTCTGTAGGTCAGAAAGGAGCCAAAGGCCTCATAGGTGATCCAGGTCAAGGCTTGCCAGGAACCGATGGACCACAGGGTCTCAGAGGTGAGATGCTTTACCTGCACACTGTGAAACATTGACCTGGGGTCTCATAGGTGCGTCCCATCCTTTAATCCCATCCTCCACAGGGTTGTCAGGCAAACCGGCAGAACCCAAAAGCGGCATGGAGGGCCCCCGAGGTCCCACTGGGTTCCCCGGTGCGGTCGGGCAGGCCGGCGCGGTTGGAGACCCAGGAGTGGCGGGATTCTGTGAGGCGCGAGACTGCAGCATTTATGCGCCTGTGCTGCGTAAAGAGCAGGGCCTTGTGAAAAGGCCCGCTGGGTCAAAGATGTGAACACGAGCAACAGAACTGTTAAGAACCCGGCAGAACCTGAGCTGACATGCTGGAGACCCACAAAGAGCCCAGATATAGAAACCTGAAGTGGAAAACACCCAGCGGGACCCAGAACATTCCCTTTGCATTGGCAAGTTCTAAAAATGCTTCTTAATTGGAGCTGCAGGTGCTGGTTAAAAGTTCCCAGCTGAATCAGAACGGGTCAGGATTTTATTCACAAATTCCAAAGTTCATTGTCAATAGTTGAAGTATCACATGTGTGCTGAGCTCTGAAAGGTGATTCGCATGTACTGATGGATTCAAATTAAAGGAGGTCAGTCAGAGGTCACTGGCGCTAGAACACAGCCAACAGGAGCTCTCTTCAGAGGGGTGACAGGAAAGCTGCCGCGCCCCAACTGGGTAACTGGCTTCCTCCCAGTGACGCTTCACACAGGTCTTATTCTTATTTTAAAAACTTCTCATCTTCAGCTTTTCAGGGAAATAATAAAAATGCACAAACACACTGGAAATCCAACAAACCCTTTATTGTGACCTTTGACTATGGAGAGGAAACATTTTAAATATTATTTTATGGAATACGCGGTCAACTAGGATTGAAAAAGATGAATACAAAGTGCAATTTTTAACCTCTTAGAGGCTGTGGTAGTATTCTTCTTGTGCTAGTCGAGAGGTGCTGATGAGGAAGGAATCTTCACAGACTTGGGTTATAAGAGATGTATATCAGAGAACAGTCAGGGATCTAGCAGACGCTGCAGCTTGCCTGAGGGAGGTTTCGTGGTTCAAATGGTGAAGATCTCTAAAGTGCTTACTTCAGTAGCCCTTTCTTATATTGTCAAGTAAACACATTCTTCTCTGATGACCTCATAACACAATATAGCCAACCAAATGATATAGAGTCCAGTTCAGAAAACTCAGGAGCCTGTTGGCACAAGGATTTCCTCTTGGCAGCTGCTCATACAGGAAAAAACAAGACATTCATCACAAGCACATAAAGAGACACAGGTGATAAGACACATATGGAACATTTGTGAGATGGCACCAGGCTGGCTAAAAAACAAGTTGAGGTCTTCCAGAGGTCAAGGCCTGAGAGAATAGATACAGTCACTTGTAGATGTCAGTTGTAATGCTCTAATAAAATAAACAGACAATCAAAGGCCACACATCCAATATATTAAACATACTAAATAAGAATCACTAAATGAATCTAAAGTATTAACTATAACTATAACTAATGCCATAAGTGTGTATAATGCATTCAGATACAGGACTTTAAGAGTCAGTAAACTTCCACCAACTTGGTATCATGTTCTTCTGCTCTTCACATTAAATTAGTCTGATATTAGCCCAGAACTTTATAGACTCCAGTTGATCAAAATCACAATTGGTTCTGCTGTGAGATTAACTGAACCTTGTTCTGGTCACAGTCCCTTTCCTCCTGTTTAAGCTTCAGCCAAGCACTACTGAAATTGTTCATCTAAAACCTGCAGTGGAAAAACCACTTTTGATAGGAGCAGCAGTGGTGGGCCACATCTGGAGGTGATGGTGGATCCTTCACGTCAGAGTCAGTTCAGGGAGCTTCAGCAGCAGCAGCAGCAGAGGGACAAGACCTGCAGCATCCACAGGAGAACGTGGTTAACTCCTTCACAGCCTCGTTAACAAGCAACAACTGACCAACATCAGAAGAGGAGACCCACCCATAATTGGGACTGAGGGACCAGAATCAGCACAAGGCTGGGTGGAGTAGTAGGTCTTCTCTTCCGTCACCAGGTTTCTCTCCTGTTAACGAACAGTGAAAATGAGGACTGAAACACTGCCAACAGCAGTTAAACTCATTCTTGTTCAACATCTGAATGTCTTTTTGGTCTGAATCAAGAAAGGGACGAGTCAAAACAAACATCCAAAACTGAGACAAATATGAGGGAATAAAGAGATGACAAGATAGAGTTAAGGTGACCACCAAACAGAAGAACATCGGCAACCATGTGCGAACAGTAGGTGACCTACTCCATAGCACAGAGTGGTGTGGTTCACAGCCACACACACTTTCAGCTTCATCACTCCATGTTCAATGTGGTCACATGGATGGTGGCAGCTGCTGGACTCCCCAGAAGCCTCTGCGAAGTCCTGGAAGAAAACCAGGAGAAGAGGGCGTCAACAGTTGTTGAGAAATATCAACGTGCAGTACAAGAACCACGGAGCAGTAAAAGCTGATGCTTACGCTTTGATTGATAGTCCACGTGTTGTCACACTGAGGGTTGAAGGACAGCTGAAGGTCGCAGCAGGAACACACTCGGTGTCTCTCCATCACAAATGAGCCCTCAGCAGCTGGAACACAGAAATCATCCTCGCTCAGACACCAGGTGTCACAACACTGGCAAAGGATCAAGCATCTTTTATCTCTCTGTCTCTTTCGGGTTACAGGGAGGTGCTGGAGTCAAAGAGCAGGGAAGAAGAGGTGCTTTTAGTTGGCTGAGGAATCACAGTTGTCATGGCCGAGCTTTACTTAATGGAGGAAGGGAAGCTCAAAATGAAAGGTAAGTTTGGCAATGCTTAGATTTGAGAAGGTTAATAAATAGCTTTTTATCTTGAGTTTCTCAGAATTTAACAATAAAATGGCCTCCCGAGCGGAAGCCCGTATTTACCAATTGTATCAGAGTGCCATTTTACTGGCAAAGAGTTTTTGAGGGATTCGTGTCAGTGATTGGTTATTGCAGAACTGAGACTGGGAGGAGATTTCTGTCCGGAGAACGTTCGTGAGAGGAGTTGTTCTTAAAATACTCGTCGGAATATGGTGGCTCGAACCAGAAGGTGGCAGCAGTGCGATTCACCGGATAAGGGCTGAATTAATAGTCAAAAAGAAGAAGAAGAACAGTCGGCGGCTAACATTACAACAATGCTAATATTTGCGCATCAGAGGGAAAGGTGCCTTAAAAACCTAATATTGTTTAAATAAGGTGATTAAGTGTTTTTACTAGAGGTTAAGACTGGTCTTCTAGCAAGGAAAGTTCCTTGACCTTGAAGGACGAGCACTTCTGGAACGCACGTGGAGGCTAATGTCAGCCACTAACATTAGTTACTAACAAGTTCACTCTCACGAAAGCCGCAACAGTCAACCGTGTGACTTTTAACGACAGTAAAAACATTAATACTCACCTAAAAAAAACAGAAATAGAAGAATAGCCATGGAGTTTCTACGAGGGCGAAAGAGAGGAGAAGCAAAGCTGTTGCCACTTCCACGGTATTTCCTCCCTAAACTTTCACGGAAACTGCTTTAATAGACGAAAAACCCCATGGGAAAACACCCAGGCGGAGCCTGAGGACGCAGCTTGAAAATAAAAACCTTAACTCGAATGGCACCGAGCCGCGGAAATTCCCCCAAGAATCCCCACATCACGTTGTCAGCACTCCCATAAAATAGCCATTTGGGTTCTGTCGGTCGTCATTTCATCATGTCTCCTTGGTTCTTCACGCTCCTCCTGTTATACAGTAAGTGTTGTGTTACCGGGGGGTGGTACCGGGGGGATGGGGCACCTGCGCCGGGCTCCAACACTCACCCGCGGTGTTGTTGAACAGGGTCGGTGGACGGAAGCATGGCGGAAGGTGCCCGGGAGGTGAGCTCCGTCTGCGGGCAGGATTGTGTTCTTCACTGTGGTGCCGATGCGGAGCCCGGAGTTCGGTACCGGGCTGTCAGGTGGTACAAGGTAAAAACACGTTATGGGTTGATTCGATCATTTGTATGAAAACAAAACTAAACTTGTCTTTGAAAATCAAATAATACATTTATAATCAAAAGGGGACAAAATGAGTTTTAGCGGTTGAAATATTATGTTAATTAAAATAAATCAGTTATACATGATTGAAATGCGTAAAGACTTCTTTACGTTATGGGTTGATTCGATCATTTGTATGAAAACAAAACTAAACTTGTCTTTGAAAATCAAATAATACATTTATAATCAAAAGGGGACAAAATGAGTTTTGGCGGTTGAAATATTATGTTAATTAAAATAAATCAGTTATACATGATTGAAATGCAGGGGAATAGACGGAAAGTACCTAAATACTCATCTGTGCCTCACATCTGACCTTTAATCTCATAACTCATTCTGAGATTGAGTAAATGTTATCAGAAACTCTGCTGATATCAGAACTGAAGTGGTTCTGATTATGTTACAGGTCAGCCAGAACTCATGGCCTCATCTCAGTGGCCTCCTGACCAGAAATCTGACCAACGGAGTGACCCACTGGTACAATAGCACCCACCTGAAGGCCCAGCCGGTCCTGCTGGGTGACTCCTACAACATCCGCCTGTCCAACGTGACTTGCGCTGACAGTGGCCGCTACATCTGTCACCTGGCAGCACCGGTGGGAGACAGGAACCGTGAGGGGGAGATTCTCCTCAAGCTGACAGGTGAGGAAATCAAACACCTCGCCTCCCACACAGCCTCACGTACGTGAAGATTGATGTTCCTCTGTTTTCAGATTGTCCTGAGAGTGGAGAGGAGACGGCCATGAATGACAGCTTCATGGCCATATTAGCCACCTTGGTGCTCATCTTTGCCCTTTTTGTGTTTGGAATCAGCTACGTAAGTGACCGAAGATGGAACTAGTCACTCGTCAGGGTTCAGTCTGAATGTGCGCCTTATTCATGCCTCTCTCTGATTGTGCTTGACTCTTAGGTTTGTTTAAAAAATACCATCAGAGAAAGAAGCAGAACCAAGCAGAAGTTACTGGAGGCAACGCTCAGACCTCTGGAAGCAAAGGACTTAATGTTGATCTATAGGTTGGGGCCAAAACCCAAAACTAAGCACATCTGTGTGTAACTGTTACACAACCACTAATATGACAATAGACATTCTGTATCATGCTTTGGAAAATATATTTTATTTTTATTGTGTATCCTCGCTTTTGTAGAAAAAAAAGTCATAAATATTTCTGACTTTTATGGTTGTGATTTTCTTTTTCTCTTTTCAACACCTCAAGCTAAATCAGTTTTTTTATTTTAAATTGTATTTGTTAAATCTAAATGTAAAAAAAAAAGGCAGCAGAAAACAGATTTTCATTTTATTGATATTAGTCCTACCTCTTATTTATTATTTGTGCAATGTGACAATTTTATTAACCATGTTGATTAAAACCTCGGAGCCTTTTATTTTTCGATTCCTGAATAAAATCAGGAGCCTTGAGACTATTAACCTGCTTACAGATGCAACATTTAAAACTAAATACTGAAAAAAGATCTGTGCTGCAAGAAACTGAAAGGTTTCACCTCAAACAAGTTTCAGAAGAAAAACTCCAGGTTTTCTGAACAGATATGTGTGTTTCCAGTTTACAATGATCGGTGGAGGTGAAACTCGAATTAATCCAAGTTCTATTGAAACTGGTTCCCTACACTTCTTTACAGTGCTTTTGGGCATGGCTATATATAGTTGTCGTGGCCGAGTGGTTAAGGCGATGGACTAGAAATCCATTGGGGTCTCCCCGCGCAGGTTCGAATCCTGCCGACAACGCGTAACCTTTTTCTTTTTAATAAGACGATTATGAGTATATTTTACGGTTGATGACCACTAAAGACAGTTGCTTTTCTTTTGACCTTTCATGCAATGTTTCAATTCACTCCTAGATTCAGGTCTGAGTGTCCAAAACCAAAACGACCCAAATGTGCGCACTTACTCCAGATAAACCTGATTCTGTTTCGAGATGAGCTTTTCCGATCTTTTAATTATCAAATATGAAGAGACAACAGTATCAGGATAAAATTATAACTCAATGTTGTCACGCCATATTTTTGTGCCAACATTTATTTTGATTTTATTTTGAAAAAATGATTCCTTTCGTTTCCTTTCGGTCAAACGGTTACTTAGCAACGCGTTAGCGTGCTAGTGGCTAATGGACAACTAGCTGCTTCTGTTGCTGTCCGAAGCCAGGATTTAAGCCCTGAAGATGGAGGACGATGACCTAGACGAACTACTGGACGAGATTGAGAGGACATTTTGTAAGAATGTTTCCGTTTCTGCAGCATCGGGACCATCAAATGAGACTTTAAACAGGGGGAAAGACAGCACAGTACGAAAGAAAGACAGGTAGGAGCTAGTTTAATAGCAGCTGAAGCTAAGTGGCTGTGTTTCTTCTGTCCTCAATAGCGATGGTTCCGTATGAATTACATGTTGACTTGTAAAATGTTGCTTTTTGCAGACTCCAGATGATTGCAAATAATTGATGGAAGCAAATAACTGCGTTTACATCAATTTCAGCCTCTCAAAACCCAAACAGCCTGTCGGAAAGGTTCTTGAAGATATCGACGCCCTCCTGGAGGAATTACTGGAGGAAGACTCTCAGCAACTGAAGGTGAAGCACTCAAAAGAACTCTTGTCTTTTTTTAAATTTATTTTGAAGCCCCTTTCAGACAGAATTCCTGTCTGCGAACCCCAACAGAGACGAGCATGTTTGTGCTTGATTTAAGCTGCTTTTCTTTTATTTCAGACTGAATCTGAAGGGGGTTCAGAGGAGAAGACGAGATCTTGCCAAGCAGCTCAGAGAAAGTGAGGAGATCCTAAAAACAACACCTGCAATCCTCCAAACATTTTTCTCAATGTCTTGTGATGAGGGACCAATCCCTGAATTCATCCACATGCAGCTTCTTCTTATAAATATTATTATTATCATTATTATTAGTAGTAGTAGTATTGGTATTATTGTTAGATTTTTCAAACAAGAACTGTTTTTCCAGGTGTTGTCCCGTTTTTGTTGGGGGCAGTTCGGTGGTGAGCGGTGTAGGAACAGTCACATCCAAGAGGTGACTGTTAACATTATTATTGTCATCATTGCAAAATCAGAGAAGTGAAGTTAACATGTTACATCTACACACAAACACACACACAATCACACAGACATACTGTATATGGAGCGGGAGTTTATGTATGTCAACAGTTTGATTTTGCACACACACACACACACATATATCAATTGCTTAAGTCACCAAATTTAAAATAAAATGATTTATTCATTTATTGACAGGTCATGTGACCAGTTACGATGCACCTCTTGCGACTTCCGCGTCTTGATGTTTGATGATTGCGAGTGGGACTCGTCATGTGACTATCTGTTCCTCAGGTGAGTCTGCAGGTGACCTGTTATAACACATTTTTATAAATAAATTAAATTAAAGAGGCCCAAATATCCAGAATGACTGTTGTTAGCAGTCTGTAAAGGTATTTTATTGAAATCACCAATGCACTGACAAATGGAGCTGATTTATTTGATGAATTTTAATTTATTTTATCATCTCATTAAACACTAAACAAATTAATCTGTTCACCATTTGCTCTGAACCATCATTGGGCTCTGAACAGAAACAACACACCGGACGGACACAAGCTCAGGGCCAGACTGAACCGGAGGAGGGGTGTACGGGCGTATGCCTGCCAGTGTAGCTGGTTTTCCGTCCTGGAGCCAACAGACCTCCGAGAACTGCCCCAGCTCATGTGGGTCTGCAGTAAACACCACGACTGACGTTCCTGCATCACCGCGTTCACACTGGAGCCACTGTTGAATGCGACTGTCAGTCTCACGGTTGCAGCAGGCCTTCAGACCTTCTGTAATGGTGCAGCCACTGGTGGGAGTCCGGAAAGATTTGTTGATGAAGGTTTTCAACTCCAGCCGAAGAGGCAGCCTCATCTGTAGCTGATGGTTCCCTTGTTCTGTTCTGTAACTCTGGTTTTGTTTTTTTTGAGTTTATGTCCGTTTTTTATGTCCTTCCCGCATCCTTGTTTGGTCTTCTTTCACTTTACTGTGTTATTTTAGGATGCTTAACCTGAATGCATAATAAAAAATGTTCTCTTATTTGTTGTTTTGTCAGTAGGAGTGCTTTTTTAAAGATGACAGGATTCTCTGAACACTATAGCCCTGTTTGAATTGAAACAGAACTGTCTGAGCTGTATTTTTGATTCTTTTCATTCTTCCACATTGGTGTTAGACGTCGACAGAAGGCAACGCCTGAGTTCGTCCACTAGGGGGCGACACCTTTTTACTCATTGGCTAAAGCGACCGCCGAGAATCAAAAACCGGAAGTAATTGAAACGTGTAGCCCGGAGGGAGATGGAGGCGTTTGAAGATGGTTTAGATGACTGGTTCATCGAGTCCCTCAAAACGTGAGTTTAATTTTTCTTTTAGTGTCCACGTTACTCCTACATTAGCGAGGTTCTGTACTGTGAAATACTGAAGTATCTGTATTTTCTACCAGCTACAACGATCTTTACGTGTATCAGTTGGAGTCTCCCACGAGAGTCGCCGATTGGACTTCAGGAGACAGTGAGTCCATCTATTCTAGGGATTCCGTGTTTCTCTCTTTACTTATTTATCTTACTTCAGTATATTCAGGCAAACCAATTGAGTGTCGAGTGCAGACAAACTGAATGTTTCTTTAACTTTGCAGCCGTGTGTGTAGCAGGATACAGTTCGTCTAAAAATGAAATTCTGGAGCTGAGATTGCCTCCCAGGCTGTTGGCAGATGCAAATAAGGTAATGTCACAAACTTCGGAATCTTCCGTGGTTTATTGTAATAAAAACTCCATTGATACCAGTGTGTGGTGTGTTCAGGGTCTCTGCGCAGAGCGGGACTTTAAAGTTGTGCATGGTGGCCTCACTGACACTCCTGTTCACTGCCTCAAACACATTCCAGGTACCAGGTAAAATAAGGATTACATCCTATTTTATATCATGATTAAGAAACTCAGCAGGCCACATAAAGGTCTGGAGTTAAGCTGTTTAATTAACTTGCTAAAAAAGCAAAATATTTGTATGGATGCAGTTCAAAATGCAAAAGAAAATAGACTGTATGAATATTATTAATAAATTCCATCACTTTCTGCCCTGATTTGTTACAAATCGACGTAACTGCAGCAATGGCTGCTGCTGTTTTCTGGCAATCAACGATTTGGAAGATTGAAGAAAGTCAACAACGTTACATTTGGTCTGACAATAAAACACAAACATCTCATGGAAAACGTCAGTAACTCAGATTATTGTTACAGGTATATTGTCACCAACGATGGTCGGAGTTCAGATCTGCAGGTGTGGAAGCTGGGAGAAGACAGTGGTGAGTTAAACCCCACTTTGATAACAATAAATCAGAAAAATAAAGCTAATTACACCTATCAAGTTAGGTAAATAACCAGTAACTTGTGTCCTCGGTCAGGACATTTGTACTCTTTATATTAATCTTTAAAGTTTATATTGCTAAACTCAGAGAAATCATTGTGTTTCTGTCTCCTTGGTTGTTTTTACTGTCAGATGTGATCCAGAGAGCAGGAGGTGTGGCTGGGCGAGGGCCAAAGGGAGGCAGCAGGATGGCAGCCCGCCGTTCATCAGATCCTCAGGTTCTTCACGGAGCCACGAGTGCCGACGTGCAGCTGAGCCAGCTGGTGGCAGGAAGTCTCCTGTTTGAACTGGGTAACAGCTGAGCTGTGTGAACATAACGCACCTTAGACAATGTAAAGGTTTAAAACTGCTGGTGAGATCGATTTCATTGGCACTTAATGGTGTGATCAGGTATCCTTCCTCCCCGACAGACGTGGCCTCGGCAGATCCGCTCAGCTCTTTGCAGTTTCTGAGCGACAGCGTCTTCCTCGCCGGCTGCTGTAACGGCAGCTTTTACATTGCTGATGTTCGGGCATCCAGCTCTCCTCAGGTTTCGCCTCCACCGGCTTCATCAACAGAATCTAGCCTCTGGTGGACGGAGGCGTCCGCAGGGCCGCCCGCCAGCAGGATCCTGAGAGTTTCCTCATCTGGAGAGATGCTGGTTTCAGACTTGAGGAACCTGGGAGAAGCTGTGAGTGCAGCTCAGATGGATACTGGACCAGTGAGGGGCAGCATGGACCATGTCAGAGTGTCGTGGGCGCCAGTTCTCAATGGCTGTATTGCAGTATCAGGTTAGTTTACACCTATAAAACAGGAAGTAGCAAAGTTAGCTAAGCATAAAGTCAGGTAGCCAGCCAAGCACTCCTGAACCTAAGGGTAGCTCCTTCAGGTGTTTGAACGGTCATCCTGTACAGCAAGAAAGATCTACCAGTAGTTAGTTTCACATGGTTGCTTCTACACTCATTCACCAACACTTGCGTTCACCCGTGAGACCTGGAAGTAAAAATCTAAGGAGATTCTTGATAGTGCTAACCATGAGAGACGGTTGTACAGAGAGGATAAAGTTCATACTACGTTAGCACTATTGAAACTACATAACCCATAATCCCCCACAGCAGTGAGCTGCTGTTTCTGTATGTACTGTAAAACCATTGTCTTGCCTGGGTCAGGTGAAAGTAGTGAAGAAGACTTTTTTTCCTCTGTCACGTCAGGATTCGGTGGAGCGGTTCAAATCTACGACACATCCTGCTGGACTCGGGAGCTCCAGAAGGTTCCCCCCGTCTTTGTGCATTGTGGCCACTCCGTGTCATCACAGCCGGGGGACGATGTCGTGGTCACCTCTCACCTTTGGCATCCCCACCGGCCGAGGACGCTGCTGTCGACGGCGTCGGACGGCTCCGTTCATCTGTGGGACTGGGTCGACCAATCGGCTGCCAGCTGACCAAGGGAAGGAAAGAACCATAACGTCATAGAAGAACCTTTGGGGATCCAGAAGACTTTAAACATTTTCACAAGAGACATTAGACTCACTTGTTTCTTCATTATTCTTTTAAGCAGCAATGTTGCCATCTAAAGCTTGGACTGCACAGCCAATCTTCCTCCTCTCTGCCTTCGTGTCCTCTCGGCTCCATCATCCATCTCATCAAGTCCATTTGCCCACCATATTCTCTGTCCCTCCTCTGGACATGTCCAAACCCCTCTGACTTTTATCTCTAAGATAAGAGGAGAGCAGAGGACTGACAATAAACAATAAAGCTCAGGAAGAGGCACTATCAGCTTCCATCTTGCTGACCTTTGTGTTTAAACACATGATTCAGTTACATCTTTACAACTTTCTTTTCTTTATTTGGACATGAAAATAGAAATAAAATTCTTTTAATAGTAGCAAGCATGCTAATATCTGTCCCATCCACCAACACACTGGTATTGATATCAAGCATTGGCCCAGTACTAATGCAGATATCTGAATGTGTCTTTCTACAATTATTAAGGAGCTCCAGGTTTATATTTCAATAAGTGATGTACAGAAACAGGCTGCAAAGGAAACTCAGAAGATCCACTTCAGCATTTAAATGAACTGAAACTAATTCTGGAATTGCCATCGGGGTGTTGCAGTCGGTGTAAATGGCTGAATTACAACTGTAAACATTTAAAACCTACATATGTAAGCAGATTGTCAATAACTGATATTTTTGTTGATTCATTTTGCTGCATAACCGGAACAAAGTTCATTCTAAATTCAGAAAACTTCCCCCGCTGAACATTAGGTGGCGCCATTCAGAACACGTTGGAGCAGCAACGTTGAGTTAAGTTTATAATACAAATATTTAATGTTGAATTTGTGACAAGTGTTTCCCCCTGTATGAAGTCAGTCATTTGGTTGGATTGATAAAAAATATATTGTATAGTCACCGAAACCTTTGCAATAAACGGCAAAAAGTTGCCGCGTTTGAAATTATTATAATGGAACCACAAAGTGATTTAAATGTACAGATTTAATCTACAGTTAATCACCATCCTGCACCAACAACCATTTGATAAGTTAACAAACAGAAGATTAGATTTCTTACCTTAAATCAGTGCTGTTCTCCGGGAATAACATTCCTAAGGTCTATTCGCCTCCTTTTCGTTTATAACTGCTTTACGTGCAGATCGTTTCGAATCTGAACGTTTAGATCCACACTAAGCTAAGATATCGAATAAAATATCTTTAGTTTTATTCCAGCATAAACCCACCTGTCAACACAGCTGAATCTGGTTAAAACTTCAACATAAGCTATTTTAGAGGCTATTGTGTTTGGCATGAGTTTGCATGAACACCAGAGGATTTCTTGCACCTTAATCAGATTAATCTCGTCGCTGTGGGTTTAAAAGTTCTTTATTCTGTTTGACAACTATTAGTTTTATCCGCTTGAATTTAGCTGATTACGTAAGGAGCGCTCGGTCAAAAGCATTACCGTCTTCTTCTGCTCCTCGAGGCTGCCGCTTAAAGGCGCAACACTGCCCCCACCGGCAGGGAACCGCAACTACGTCTGAGTTTAAAAATAAGTGACGACTGCAACTGCTTTGGCATTGCTCTCAGGTAAACTACACTTAAAAACTACGTTACTGTTATAGCCGTTATTTATTTGCTTTACATTGTTCCACACTCTGTTTTAGTAAATCAAATAAATTCATAGTATCCCTGAATTTTTACTTCTTTCCCAGTTTTAGTGTAACATATTGATAGGAAAGTAAAAATAAAGTAGAGTCAACACACGACCAGTCTGGCTTTACGCAAGTCAACATTTATATACAATATAATTAAAATTCTCTGAAATTAGTAATGAACAATGGTATGTTGGATTACAATCTGATCAAAGCCCTTTTTAGAAGATTTTCAAATTAAAAACAACCCCCCGAAATTGAAGAGAAATAAATCAAGAGAACATTAAAGAAAGTAAGGAACCACAAAAAAAAGGGATTTCCGCTTCAGCCATGAAGGTTTCCACCATCGCATCGATGCTGCCAGCCCCAGCAGCACAGGCCGGCTCTGCAGGGGTGATCCGGCCCAGGTCCATCAGCTTAGGCAATATAGACCACAAGATGGGATCAATATCTGGATTATTTTAGCCTCTTTAAAAAGATATTGCTGAACATCATCTGTCACTTCTCCACAGCAGATGGTCCGAGTCCAAATTCAACGTTGATCAGGCCGATTTCTTTTTGAGGTCGTAAATCAAACATCTCTAGCTGCTGATTGGTTGTCGGCAAGTAAATTAAGCTGCAGACGAGGTCAACAGAACGAACCTAGATGGCGTCATTTCAGAGCAGAAGACGACTTTACTGCAAATGAAAACCCAGATCCACAAAAACCAACAGAACAATCTGACTTTGTTAAGCAAACTGGATCAGCCACGCTGAAGCTCTTAGTGATCATTAGTATTCTTCAAATCATTTTCACTGCAGCAACATTAACTTTCACTGCCAAAAGATTCCCTTTCTGGTCCCTGAACTGTTGCCACCAAGAGTCTCACTCTTCAGAGCCACCGAGAAGAGAAACTCTCCAGATCACATGATCTACGCTCACATGACCACCAGACTTCATCATCAGGCTGTGAAAAAGGAAGGAAAACAGAAAATAAAGCTGAGCCGCAGCGCCGCCCTTCAGGGCCAGAGCCGCAGCGCCGCCCTGCAGGGCCAGAGCCGCAGCGCCGCCCTGCAGGGCCAGAGCCGCAGCGCCGCCCTGCAGGGCCAGAGCCGCAGCGCCGCCCTGCAGGGCCAGAGCCGCAGCGCCGCCCTGCAGGCCCAGAGCCGCAGCGCCGCCCTTCAGGGCCAGAGCCGCAGCGCCGCCCTGCAGGGCCAGAGCCGCAGCGCCGCCCTGCAGGGCCAGAGCCGCAGCGCCGCCCTGCAGGGCCAGAGCCGCAGCGCCGCCCTTCAGGGCCAGAGCCGCAGCGCCGCCCTTCAGGGCCAGAGCCGCAGCGCCGCCCTTCAGGGCCAGAGCCGCACACGCAGCTCGGTTTCCTGATCCTTCTGATTAGACAGGATTCACTGTTGCTTGGGGCATTTCTCAGTTGGAAGAAGGCACTGGAGGTGAGTCTACTGGAGCGTTCATCTGCTCGGAGAGTCAAACACTGCTTCCGAGTCTTAAAAACAAACCCGCTCTTTTCCTCCGAATATTTTCTGCTTCCTTTTTTCCTGAGACAGTAAAATGAAGATAGAGAAGACAAACCAACAGCCAGTTTTCACATTTGTGCATCAGCCCTCAGAGAAAATGAGCAGCAGGTTAAAACAGTCAGTAGTTGCGGGTCTTTTGAGCTTAAGTCAAACATTTTCTTGATTTTAAAGACACCAAAATGGTGAATTATTACCTTTGAATATGAACCTGGGACATTAACTGAGGAAGATGTTAAAAGCAGCTTCATTTTGTGAGAACAGTTCATATTTGGAGACATCCATTCAAATTCAGCTTTCGCTGCCTCGTTCTTTATGGGATTCCCTTAATTTATTTCAAATCGCGACCGTTGTTAGTGAAGCAAAATGTGTTTTTGAGCTCAGAGGGAGAGAGAGGACGATCGTCTCAGACCTGAACCTGTGGTCGTTAGCAGCCTCGATTCATTAAAAATAACCTCTATCTGCTCACTGAAGGCACCAGGTGACTTTACAGGCCAAAGGTAGTGTTGGTGGCTGAGGAAAGCTGCTGCAGAACACCTTTCATTATATAAAACGCTTCTTCACAATAAATGTACAAAAATAGAGAAGAAAAATGTAGGAGCTTCCTAGAAAAACCCAAAGCTTTGTTTTTCCCTGCAGAATGTCCGACCTCTGTAGTTCGTGAACAAATACAAGAAGCCTGAAAGGTGGAAAGAGGACGCAGGTGATGGGAGGAGCACCATGTTCTGTTCTAACCAACCGTCGTCCTGACAGGGGTCAAAGGTCGCCTGGCCCCCGACTCTTCTCCCTTTAGCCACAGTTAGTGCTGGAACAGGAAGGAGAGTATTTTGGTGCGATTTCATCCTCAACCATCCCGCCGCAGGCACGTCTGCTCCTCAATCGCTGCTGTCGTCGTCGTCGTCGTCGTCCGACAGGTTGCTGGTGTTGAACTTGCTGCCCGGCCGGCTCAGGGAGTCCGAGCGCGGCGCCAGGCCTCCTGACGTCAGCTGCATGTAGCAGAACTCGCAGACGCGCACGGGCTTGGACGACTGGCTGGGCAGCAGGTACTTCTTCTCCGAGCACGGGCCGCACACCACGAGGCCGCACTTCCTGCAGTGGTGGCGGCGGCTGACGGGGGTGAACTTCACCTTCTGGCAGCGCATGCAGACCGTTGCCTCCGAGTCTGGCACCCAGACGGCGGCGTGCTCACCTGTCGGCGCTTTGCCGCTCTTCTGGACCAAGTCACTCACGCACTTCCCGATGTGGTTCATCCACTCCGACTTCTCGGTCGCCGTGGCGGCGTAGACGGCGAAGGACTTGGTGGGCGTCTTGATGAGCCAACCGTTGCGCAGGTCGCCGTCGTCGGGCACGGTGTCTATGGTGACGCTCTCCAAAGGGATGATGTGCTGCTTGTTGTACTTCTTCTTCTGAATGAGGATGTTGCCGTAGACCAGGATGTCATTGAACAGGAAGAACTGGCGCGTTTTGGGCTTCTTGCGGCAGACTTTGGTGAGAATTCCCTCACCGATCAGCACCCGGCCGGGGATGGCCAGCGGCTGACCCGCGGTGCCGAAGCAGCCCTCCACAATGGCGATCCTCTTTGAGTTGGCCTCACTGTTAGCCAGTCGGTCCACCATCTTCACCTCACCTGGGAGGAGGGAGAGAAAATGGTTCCACATTATCACCCTTTTCCCCACTTTTCATCAAAATGAGCCGTAACACAGGAGTTAATCAAATCCGTCTTCATGCTTCCTTCTTTTTTTTTTTTTTAAAGATCCACAGAACGAGAAATGATGCTAATGAGCCAGAGCAGCAGAGCCGGCCTCGTCCTCCAGTGATCTGCACACTAATAACCCGGAGAGGAAACTGCCTGATGCTGCCACAGAAGCCCCGGAGGGCAGAGAGGCTGCTGACACGTCAACACTGTAGGCAGGGCTCGCTGCCACTCCTGAGGCAAAGAGCAGCCAGCTTCATCACGCAGGATGATGCAGGGTGACAAACTCAGCAAAAGGAGGCCGAGACAGCTGGAAACGTGGCGGCTGAGGGACGCTTTTACAATAATATCATTTTCCAACTGCGAAGGCTGCGATTACACTATCGTCACGTGACAGTCGCGCACGAGCCGAGCACATGGCACGCTCCACAGCCTCGGGTCAGCCAGAACCTGGCACCACAGCTATGAAGCGGCCTGCAGCAGCACATAATGGAGGACTACAGGTGGTTCTGTGAAACCAGGTCATTTGCAGGATGCTGAACTCTCCATGCTGAACCAGTGTTTCCTGTAATGACATCCAACAGCACTGACGCGTCAGAACCAATGACTCAGATCAAACCCTCAGTGGACACGACATCCATCTTCCACAGTTCACACAGGAGGCAGAAAAAGTGGAAGGTGCGCTTGATTATTTTTTTTGGAGATCCTTTCTAATCTAGACTTTTCAACATGATGCCCCAGTGAGAAGAGCTCAAGCCTACTGGGAGCAAACTGGTGACAACACAGGCGGGCGGAATGGTTCCTGTGGGCTGTCTGCAGCACAAGGTCGAGCGTTTGGGCTCAGGGGGAAATGTGTCATGGTGCTTGCACACTGAACTCCTTAGCATCCCTGCAGACCTGACAAAGCTGTTATTACATTAATGTGTTCTTAATAACAAGAATGTATTGATACCAATCCTTAACTGACAGTGAGCGATGCTTAAACCTGGTTTCTGTCCCTGTTTTGATGAAACAGCAGTTTGACAAAATCTTAATGTTGTAATTAGAACTAGAACTAATTGGAGGTCATCACACCCAGTCAGTCCTTCCAGACATTCTTAAAACATCTGCAAACAGGATGGACAGACTTCCTGTGAAAAGCCCTTATCGGCTCCGACAGCCCAGTGTGAGACAAGAGCAGCCGTCAGATTATTTGAGGGATTACAGCGTCACGTGAACACAGAAAAGCACTGGAGGGTAATCTGCTGGACTAGCACCGCTAGCTGTTAGCTCACCTGAAACAGTGGTTTTCAAAAGCAGATTTAACAACTGAAACCAGAAACTAGGCTCTGGAGCTGGTTCCTGTTTAAGCACAAACGCATCTGTTTGTCTCAGTGCTTCAGTCGCGTCTCAGCGTGTTAGCACAGCCTGCAGAAGGTAATAACCCTCAGCTCAAAGTGCACAAACTCACCTTCCAGCACCTGGCAGGACACAAGGGTCACTTCCTGTTTTAGCTCAAGCTACATCCAGATCTTATGACCAAAGCTAGTTTACTGAACACTGAAATGTCAATGTTGATGAAAAGACGGCGAGTCCTCGAGACGTCACCTCTTCAGACTCCCACTGAAACATGGGTGTTCCGGGCTCGTGCGAGAGCAACCGTGCTACGGTTGTGAGCAGGCAGGACGGTTTAATCCTCACAGGTTCCAACAGATTACAGGTCTGACACAAGGGCACGAGCTAAATAATTAGTCAAGTACATGTCGGCACACGAAGCATCGTCCCCAATAAGAGCGATGAAGCTGTTGCCTGGTTGGGGCTGGCGCTCTGCTACCTGCTGGCCCTTTTTCAGCAGGGACCCAAAGCTGCTGAGCTCAGCTGAATGAAGGAAACAGATGGAGGATCACAGAACATTCCACAAACTCCGTCCGCTCCATTTTACTGCAAAACACCAGTTAACGTTGGATTCTGCTTGTCCAAAATGGCGACCCCCCTCCTCCTCCTCCTCCTCCTCCTCCTCCTCCTCCTCCTCAGGTGTTCTCGACCTGAAATGGCACACCGGAAGTATCCTGCTATTCTTATGTCTCTAATCTGCAGCCATTTATTCTTGGAGACATATTGGATTATGTGCTGGGTGTCAGATTACACAGGCCAGAAGGGCAGACGTGCTGCTCCTGAACAGTGAAAGGACAAGAGGCAGAACCTGTCTAACCACGCCGAGACACCTTATGCACACAATATTCAGCTCATTTGGTTGATGATTATTTCCCACCACAATTTGCAAGCTGCCCGACTCAGAACCAGGAACCATCCCATCTTCCACAGCTAAATCAGCCATAGCCTTGTGTCCGAGGAACCAACACAGTTATCCTTCCTTATAAAGTGTTTGTTCTACAGTCAGAAGATCGGGTTCGTGAGCAGACAGCAGCAATAAAATGCTCTAAAGAACAAGCTCATGGATGATGCTGAAACTGGACACACTGGACACACAATGACCTGAGCTTCAGTGGATGAGGAATTCCTCCTGGAGCCACGGGTCCGGTCCTGGACATGAGGTCATAACAGGATTAGAGGCCGTCAAAGTGGACTCTGACCACCCGCAGCACCAGTCAGACCAGCTGCAACCCTCCCAGCCTCGCTTCAGATCCAACTGAAGGAGACTTCCTATCTTGTGGTGGAGAACATTTCACCCACAGACCGTTTATTTCCTCATCGCTGTTGAAGACGTCTGACAAATCACTGCACAATTCTCCACATTTCAGCCTCAAACCTTCAACTTTCACTCCACGGTTAGTTTCGGACTCCTCGTTTCCATTCCGTCCCGACCTTCAGAACTAAGCAGGCTTTATCCCAGAGGTTTAGAAAGTCCACCCCGGCGAGAACGCTTTGAATAATGGTGACTTTTCTTCCTCTTTTCTTTACTCAGAAACAACTTTCAGGCTTCCTTCGAGGTGTCAGCGTTAGCCTGCTAGCACCAGTTAGCTTCCCAAAACACCGCTCAATTCTTGCAACTTGCTTGGGCTTGTTCAACAATAGTTGGTTTGTATAGCAACGTTTCGCAGCCCTTTAGGTTGACATGGGCGAGAGATTCGACCGTGGAGTTTGAAACATATTTATAAAGTAGAAGCTTAAGTTAGCTTGTCAAACTGACACAGCAAGAACAACTTTTCAAGGAGCAAAAACTACCGACCCGACTGCAGCCGCGGTTGTCCACTAACTTGAACTGTACCGATGGAGATTAGTTGGAGTCCGGGTACTTAGAGGAAGCCGTGTCTCCCCACACAGAAGGTCCGAGTGTGCAGATGGAACACCGAATATTCCGCCGTCGCCGCCGCCGCCGCAGCTGCCCGAAAATAATACAACATGGCAGAGGCGCCTTCACGGCCCCCCGGAGAGTCCAGCGCCACGAGTATTGAGGAAGAGCAGCCTGCCAACTGGAGGACATAACATATATCGATGTTATATATGTATCACATATATATATGTATGTGCACCGCACAGTTGGCCATTCAAGTCTATAATTCTATTTAAATTCAGAAACCGAAACTATTTGCAGATCTACGTTTTACAGCCGAATTATAATAAGCAGACGGTGCCTTTGGAAAATAAAAATAGCAACGGAATTATATATGAAATAGTTTATCCTTATCCTAAATTTGAAAATGATTATTCCTGAGCTGTATTAATAGTTTTTATGTGTATAGTTCCGTTCTCATTTTGAGTAAACCGTTTGGACTTTGGTGTTTGGGTCTCCCGGGGTCCGTGAAGGCAGCAGGGTGGAGACCTTGCGGGTCAGCAGCAGGACAGAAACGGTCCGACGAGGTGTTTGATGAGCACTTTCAGATTGACTTTACTGCAAATATGTCCTGAATAGTTTACATTATTACTGAACTTATACCTAAAAACAATCGCTCTAAGTTTGGGGAGTAATCAGGGTCACTTTGGTGGGAAAAACGTCATAACCAGGCATTCTGTTGTGCTTATGAAAAATGTAGCTAGACTTTTAAAATGCACAGGTAAAATGGAGAAAAAAGCTCAGTAGCTACAATTTTCATGCTTGTTTGTTCTGTTCCATTTACTGATGACTGATGACAGCGTGATGTCTTGGTATGAGATCTTTAATCTGGAATGAGGGAAACAAACAGATTTCTGTCCTCAAGCAGCATTTGTGGGAATGTGAGCAGCTTGTTGTGGCAGAGCCCAGCTCCACCGACGGCTCGTGCCAACCCAGGCACAGCAGGCTCTTATTCTGCACTGGCAGCACCGCGGGGCTGTTTGGAGGCTCCAGGAGGACAATAAAGATGAGCCCCACACACAGCTGGTGCACTACTGTTGGTGCACTCCACTATCACAGGTCCTGCTTCAGCGGAGTCCGTTCAGCTTTAAACGTCATAGATTTCCCCGAGGACATAAACCCTGAGACTTGTGTGACTCTGGGACAGGAAATGCTTGGACCAACACAGTAGAGATCCCCGTCAGCCCAGAGGGGACCAAAGCCACCCGACACACAGGTTCTCAGGGCTCTGAGGCAGCTCAACCCCAGAGGAGGACATTCTAAATCAAATGAAACCTTCACAAGGTTCGTCTTTATTTGTCCCACAGTATTTTTGTAACTGATGGAATCAAACAGCTTTAATTCCAATTGTCTTCAAACGCAAAATTACACACAAGCTAAAGATTTGCTGCACAAAGAATCCTCTGGGAATTATTACTCTTCTTGTGTTCTTTATCAGATTTTGAGTGGAGATGAAGTTCCTGTCAGATCTTATTTGCTTCGCTATGGGGCAGTTTGCTGACGGGCCGGGCCCATCCTGCAGTAGCTGGGACGTCAGCGTTGTTGTGACATGATGCGTGTTTATGGCCAGAGCTCGAGGAACCTTCCCAATGTCCAGAACATCAGATCGTCTATGAAATCATGAGATTGTGTTGATCACTGAGCCCGGAAAAGAAGACAAATCCTCCCTCAACGCAGCCTAAAGGTGCGGACAAATGGAGTGTAGTCTCAGGGGTCCAGAGGGGCTGCACTGGACAGGACGAGAAGATGGAGGCTGTGGACCACATGCGCTCCGTCGGAGGAGCAGCAGAGAGAACGTTGGGTTTTAAGATGATGTAACATGAAGGCGTCCACACATTTATGAGCCTGTTGTGTAAAATCAGCTCAGCTCTGCTGATATTAAACACTCTTATATAAATGCAAAGAGCAGCGAGAGGACAGATGCTGACAACTGTAATGGTTTCATAGCACCCCCACCCCCACCCCCACCCTCCCCCCAGCGGCCGCGTGGACACACGATCCCAAACAAAGATGACATCATCGCACATTCAAACGTGCAGAGCAGCTCAGCCTCCTGCGGACTCTCCCATCTGTCGCCTGAAACCCTCGGCAACAGAAGCCCCCCCACGCGCTGGTGCATGTGGGGGGGTCTGAAACCGCCGAATGAGCGAGCTCGTCACAGTCAGGGCAAATTAACTCAACGGCCGAACGGTGGCGTGTCGCCTTCTCAGCGTCCTCGCTCGGCCTCGCGAGCTGCTGTGTCACACACGCACACACACACACACACACACACAGAAATGATCTTTGAAACCACAATAATTTGCCCTGTGGTCTCTTCTGCTCTGTCACATAAGCCTCATCTGCAGATCAGAGGGACACTGGACGAGCGTCCGGGAGGACATCCCAGCACAGGCGCGTCCTCAGCGTCCAAACTGAGGAGGGACACCTAATGACAATGAACCTGAGGACCGAGACACACCTGTGGAAACTAGATGAGCAGATTAGAAAAGAATCCCTCTGGAACCTTCGTCTGGCTCAGCGGTGGACACACGTGGACACTTTTAAAGAGAAATATCAAGTGAGACAGAAAGCTGAACTCTTAAGCCAGCAGCACCAGCACCAGCGCACGCACACGCGTCCCCTCCAGAGCACGCACACGCACCCTCCAGAGTATGCACGTCATCCTCTGCTCCGAATTTGCGGTCCTTGATTCTGCGTTTGTGCTGGGAGCGCGAGGACAGCCACGCACGCATCGTTCTGCGTTTGGAGGGAAACTTGATTCTTTAAGTAAGTTTTGTGTTTCTTATTGAGTAATTTCATCCCGGAACCCTCACATGGGAATCCAATCCTGTTACAAGAATGTGGAAATTCATTCAAGCTATTGAGATTATTGGTTAACTTGTTCCTTGTTGTTTTTCCTGTCGATTTGATGTTTTTGTCTTTGCAACCTGAGATTTTTCACTGCAGCTGGAGGAGGTTCGTGCGTGGCTGCGCGTGCGTGTGAGAGCGAAGACTTTGTGGTTTATAATGATCATAATCAGCCTTTTCTGTAAATTTGTAGATTTATTAAAGCTCAGTATGTGTTAAATACGCTTTTTTCAAATCAACGCTAAATATTAAACCACAGCAACAATAATTGTGATTCTTATTATAAAAACTTATGCTGCCGTTTGGATATTTAATGAATGCTTGACGTCATCTGGTCAAATCAGTTTGTGTGAACAAAATTGGAGAAATCGGAATTTTGTCAAGGTTCTGTCAAGTTCGCACGGTGGTTTGTAGAACATGGTTCTGGGGGATGTTCTCCAGGAACCGGCCAGATTTGTGGATTAAACGTGCTACAAGCAACATCTGATATTTGTTTACTACTACAGATGTTGCTCTGCAGAGGTCAGATTATGACGTTATGGAACTGCCCACTACAGACAGCTGGATCAGTCACATGTCAGATGATGTCACATCCGGTGTAAACTGTAGTTTATCATAGGAGTGAAAAAAGAACCGCCACATACACATTACCCAATGGGAGCCATTGTTAACTAAAGTTGTGCTAATCATGAATATTTTTCCATCATTCATTAATCTCTACTTTATTTTACATGCTCTATTAGAAGAGGTTCTGACTTTTAAACCATCACCCTGGTGGAACTGGTTTTGCCAGAAAAGGTGCTGATGCAGCCGTTTTGACTGCTCCAGATCATGACCCCAAACTTCTCCTCTGTTACTGATTCCAGGCGATGACCTGCTTCCGCAGCAGCTTCTACCATGATTGAGAGCAGCACCTCCTCCATGTTGGATGGAGCCGAGGCGGCGCCGTGCAACATATGCTGCTGCACCCTGGCCAAAAGTCCTGCTGGTGTCCTTCATGGTGCTGCTGATTGGAGCCATCTTGGTTGGGAACTTGGTGACTCTGGCTGTGATTCTCAGCACTAAACACTTCCACACACCACAAGGATACCTGAAGGCCTCGCTGGCTGTCGCTGACCTGGCTGTGGGGGTGTTCGTGGTGCCGTTGTCCGTCTACGCAGAAGTTTACCTCATGACCACTGACTCTGCTCCAGAGTGGACCTCATACAACTCGCAGTCTGTGAGTTTCCACCCTTGCAACCTTATCGGACCCATCTTTGCCGGGTGCACCCTGGTGTCCATCACGACCATCTTCCTCATGACCATTGAGAGGAGCATCGCCGTGTTGAGGCCTCTGCACAGGGACTCTGTGATCACACGGAAGAGGACCACGGTCCTCATCATCTTCTCCTGGGGGGCCAGTTTCTTTTTGGCCGTGTCTCCGATGCTCTTCAGCAGAGAGATCGCTCTGGAGTACAACTCCTGCAGCCGCATGTGCAACTACGCTCTGGGCAGCTTTGGCGAGTTCTCCAGACAGGCCTGGAAGATCCTGCTCCTCTTCCCCGCCTTTGATTTCACGCTGTTGGGTGGGACTGTGGTCATCAACATCATCTCTCTGTCCAGCATCAGGCAGCACTCGAAGCGGCGGAAACATCTGGCCAAGTCAGAGAGCCACACCACCTCCAAGCCGACCTTCTCAGACATCAAAGCAGCCAGAACTATCGGGACGCTGACGGTGGCGTTTACCGTCTCCTTCACGCCCATCGCCGTCTTTGTGGTTGGAAATGTTTTGGGGAACAAATGGTGCAACTTTTCCTTTTTTGCCTTCTGGATTTTGACCAGCAACAGCTGCTGGAATGTCATCATTTACAGCGTGAGAGACCAGAAGTTCAGAGCGCGTGCGTACCAGCTCTTCAGGCCAATCCAGAGGAAAAACACCAGCGAGACCCAGAAGAAGATCAGAGACTGAAAGCTTGAGCTGAACTGTCAACCAGCAGACTCGGTATGGGATAATTATGGGATGTTTCTGCATGCACTCTGACCCCAGGATTTTCCATTCCCTGATAAATGTTTATCAGTCATTTCTTGACTTTATTGTGATCAATTGTTTCTGTTTTTGTGAACACACATTAGATGTACGCCAAACCTAAACAATAACAGAACCAATAATCTACGTAGGACTGGTGATGGACGCTTCTTCAGCTTTGGAGACGGTGTGGTTCCTGCAGGACAGCAGGAAGCTGCTGCTCTGGCTGTCAGAGAGGAACCAAGCCCAACATGTTTACAGTTGATGTATTCAAACAACTCTGACCCGGCTAAGGCCCCAGAACCACTGGAAGGACTCATCAAGCATCATCAAGTTACCAAGGAGCTGGACCTGATAGCCGACAAAAAGTCCCCACAGATACGAATATGATCATCAGAGTCCAGCGAGGTCAGACTGGGCCTCTGATAAACAGGATATTTCTGCTCCCAATAATGTGTCCATAGTCTTCACAGCATTTCTGTTTCTATTTCCAGACTCTTCCATTAAGAAACATTATATGTGGTTCAGGAGGACACTTGAATACAAATAACATTAAAATCTGAATCTGCCCATCTGTTCTGATTTACCATAGTGATCTCATATAATTGAGTAGATGCTGTCTCCTTGGCAACAGGTCAGCTCTTTTCTTCAGTGCATTAGTGGTTTCTTTATTAGTCTGATTCATGTGATTTTTTCAGGTTGGTTTCACAGTTTTCAGCACATTTTCATCCATTAACTCAGGTAAAACAAATTAAACTGCAGCCTACATTCACAGTTCAGATTAGCTCTTCATATTTTATCACAACCCCTTAAATCATTTTAATTGATTTACACTTTCTTTTACTCTTCAAATTGGCGTATTATTTCTCTCTCACAAGAGCGCGTTTAGACATGTGCTAACACTACACGACCAGCAGGGGGAGGGGGAGGCCACAGCTCCTGCCTAAATTTATGACGTCAACATTGACATGGGGACAGTTTTTGTACCACCAGACCGTAAAGTCCTGAACAAACATCCTGAAGAAGAACAACCTGCTCACACGGTGGACTGTCTAGTACCTGAAGTTCTCCACACCTTTCTTACATAAATGGAGTCTGCTTCAACTCTCTACTTCTGGTCTACACCAACTATGAACACACTGAATGAGTCTGGACAGGAGGAGAACTCACAAGGTGACACCCACACACCCGGTTCCAGAAGCTCTTTGGTGACTAAGCAACGTGCATGTCCGTACTGATGCAAGCCCTCGACTGTGACTCACAACTGCTGAAAGAGGAGCTTTAGTCATCATGAGCCTCCGCGTTACAGTTCCATATAATTAAGGCTCGGAAAGAACCGAACCCAGCAGATCTAATCCCACTTCATCAAGGTTTATTCTCTTCAGGGTTTATAATTTTCTCTTCCTGACCAACAGCGCCTGATTCAAACTCTCGCATTCGTTTTTTATCACGACCCGTTTTAATTTTCCTAATTTTTTAAATAAACATCAGTATTTTACAGAGTCTGGGCCGGTGGGGCCCTTAGGTGGGGCCCCAGGGACCTGAGGTCAGTAGGTCTTCTTCCAGGAGCGGAGGTACAGTTGCAGTGGCAGCAGGGGGTTTCTGGCTTGCAGACTTGGATGGAAAACATCAAAATGGGCCCGTCTCACTCTCTGCAGGTAGTCCTCCAACACCACCTGCAACACCACAGAAGAAGAGCCCTGATCTGACCTCGAGCTCTCCAACACAGAGGATGTCATTAACATTTAGTGTCAACATGGAGGTTTTTGTTGAAATGAGCTACACTGCAAATGCTTCTGATAACTCTGAAATGTGTTTGTGTTCCAGTTTAAAATAAAGCGTCCTCTTGCTGTGTTTCTATCGACGAGGCTTCAGTGTTCCTCAACCAAACCTGCAAATGACTAAAGTTTCAGTGAGAAAATCAAGCTGTTAGATGCACGAGATCCTCATGCGCAATCCTGAATCGGCTCAGCAGCACTGCAGACTGGGGACTGGACACTGCATTGGACAACGTTTATTTCCTTTATCATTATAATATCTTTTGACTATGATATTTATTTACATTATATTATCAATCACATCCTGTTGATTGCATCGTTTAGTAAATGCGGGCATTGGATCCGAGCCCGTTTAACTCACCGTCTGGAGGAAGGCTGGACAGGCAGCAGCTGGGACACGTTTGCCGAATGATCGGGCCTGAAAATAACAAGTAACAACAAACAGAATCTCTTATTTTCAATATTTATATGCTGGAACATACTAACTTTGGGGAGAACAAATCTAATTTAAAGACATTTTAGGACTGCAGGTAAAGCAACATTAGCAATAACATATAAAATACTATAAATTAAACTAAAACTTTGACAGTTGTTGCTGTCACCGGTGTCTCCGCCAGGAGGCGGTATTGTCTTTACATATATCCATACAGGTCATAATTTAAGTCCTCCTGCGAGCACCTACGTGTTGAAGATGTACATGAGCCTGGCTGGCAATGTCGTAGACAACATCTCGGACATTCTGCTCTCTGCTGTTGCGGATAAAGTCCTCTTGAGAAGCTCCGTGCTGCAGAAACACCAACAGACCGATACTCAGTTGATACGCACAGTCAAATGCTTCCCTGAAGGTGGCTAAAACTACAACTAATCAGACTCAGGTGGGTAATAAATATAAATGTTCAGTCAGCAAATGTAGTGCTGCAGTGATGGAGCAAAGGCAGATGTTTGGAGACAGGTTTGTAGCTTTAGAGTGATGGAGCAAGAGCGCCCCCCTCAGTCAGCACAGGGGATTATATAACCAGATGACGGTCACAAATTTTAATTAGAATCCTAATCTCATATTTCTTATCTTAACCTGAAAATAAGAAATAAGGCCTCACCAACATGCAGACGTCCATTGGCAGGTAGACCTTCCGCCGACTGCTGTGGTACGGCGTTGCTCTCAGACACGTCGTTATTCCCTGAGCTTTACCGATGTGACTTGCTGCATGGTCTGCATGCACATCTTTCACGCCTGAAAAATAAATCAAACAGATGTTTACAGAATCGGGCTTTAAGCAGAAGTCATTGAAAGTCAGATACCAGACACACACCATTCATTCAAATCCTTTTTAACAATGTGGATGTGTCTGAGCTGCTGCTTCATATAAAGAACTGGTGCTTCAAACGTTACTGAAGCAGATGAGAGAACCTCTCCAGGTGCGGTGGATTATGAGTATGTATGAAGAGCTCAGTAGTGCTACAGAAAGGTTCAGCTTTTTCACCTAAACACTCCAGCAGCAGGTAAATGAGGGAAGATTGTGTGTTCTCTGAATACGCCTCCAGCTCCTGGAGGTTTCTGTAGGCTCTGTCGTCCAGATCTTTCTCCTGCTCGGACACAGAACTGATTTTCAAAGTCTCATCCAAGTATTTTTATAAGAACTCAGTTATCTAGCAAAGAAAAAAGATTTTGATCCTATCTTACCCTGTCTGTTATAATCCTCAGCAGCCATCTTTTTGTTAAGTTGTGCTTCCTCACCGCCTGGAAATAACAACCAGATGTCATCAAAAGAGGGAAGCAGGTAGTCAGAGTTCTGCAGGAGTGCGACGCCACCTCATGTGAGTGAGTTTGAAACAGCTGGACTTCTGTCAAAGGTATTTACCCTCCACAGCTCGGTGCCGATGGGTTGGCTGGGAGGGTCGTCGCTGTAGATTTCCTCGATGGCCGTCTTCCAGAACTGCATCCGCATCAAACCAAGGGTCTTCTGGGAAACCGAGTCCTTCACCTTGTAGAGTGTGGTCATATGAAAAGAAATGAGAAAACTTTACAAGGACTTCTTTTTACATAGGTAGCAACTGCTTTACATCCAGCTGGGCTGTGGAAATACCTGCCTGTGCTAGCTCCACATTAAAAGCTCTCAGAGCCAAAGAGGAGCGCCGTGCATCTCTGGGAGGAGGAGAGAGGACACGAAACCATCATAATCTCTGGACCTGAGGGGCAGCAACAGTTGGCCCTCATTTCATTTCAGGTAACAAAAAAGTGGCTTAGAAAGATAATTCTAGTTTTTTTATTGTCTGACATAAGTTATAAATATAAACAATAGAACCCACATCATTAAAAGATATCATATAAAATATGCTACATAATAAAACAATACACCAACTTAAATATTGAACATAGAACTCATCTCAGTTTAGCCTGCTGTCAGGCTTTATCGTAGCATAGACGCAGTTAGCACCGACCTGACCAGATCCAGGCAGTACTTTTCACTGAAGCGGGAATCTGTGGCGCTGGTGGACGCTCTCACACTCTGTAAATCGGTCGATCTTTGTACACAAACGCTGGGTAATGTCGTTCTGTTAAGCGCTCGGTAAAACGGCACTTTGCTTTTTAATAGTCCATGTATAATGCTATTGCTAGCTGCCATGATCCCTGTCACCTTCCACTTGTGTCACTTTAATTTCCTTCCCCTCACCCTGAAGAGTTCCGGGCACTGTCTGCTACACTAATTTGTGTCGCAAAATTAATGCAACGGTTTCAATGTTAATCTTAGTCTTCCGTGTAAATCTGATAAATTGTTATCTTAAAGCTGTTTTATTTCCATATCTGAACTGATCTTTTACACTCTGAAAGATGCATAGAGCGATTTTGTGGAGGCACTCTCAGCGAGGACGGTCATGGGTCATAATGCCAAAGGCAACCTGGTCCTTGCTAATCTCCATGGACAGATGGAAAAAAGAGGGTAAACTGCCCTGACATGCACCAACACGGGTGCACACAGCAACAGTCAGAAGCACCACATCTGTGTGTCAGCGTGGCAGGAATCTGGGAGGTGGCAGAGTTTCTGAAGGAATTCGGTGTGATCAGCGTCATCATGCTGGATGGCGGTGAGTCCTTCCACCATCTTGCACGTCCGCCCGTGCCGCTGCCGACCCGCTGACTACAGCAGACGTGGTAGATGTGTGGTGGGACAGTGTCAGCGCTAGAGAAGGCTGGCAGGGCGCCGCCACCTGTGATGCCAGCCATCCACCTCTGTAGGAAGGCTCAAAGCGTCTGTGAATGAGCCACATGCACAGGATGGACATTAACAGTAACAGTGACATAATAGCACACTGGAAGATAATTAAGGGACGACTTGAAACGTCAGTAATTACTGAAGCGATTTGGTTTGTGGCTCGATTGATGGGTGAACCGTCTGGTGAGTCTCCCAGTTTGAAACCTTCATAAAACTGTGTTACAACTGAATTATGGCCAGCAGTGATCATTATTAATGCTTCTTTCTAAATGTTAACCTTAATATTTCCTGTTTCAACATTAGAAGATGTCACTGTGAGGTCTTCTTGTCTTTTCCAAGGTTAAGTGTGCCCTCCAGGTCACTATGGCCACGGCTGCAAACACACCTGCATGTGCTTTATGAGAGCTCTTTGTTACCAAGCTGCATCTGCCCCTCAGGTTTCCATGGCAACCACCGTGAAGCTGTTTCTTAGCTTCAACAATTCAGGGAAACATTTTTAACCAAAAGGAACTCCGTAAACAGCTGATTAAAAAGAGGAGTTTTCAGTTGGAGCTGTGACAACTTCAGACTAAATTGAACTTGTGAAAACATCTCCAGTTTCTTCAGTTGTTTCTGAGAAAGCTCCAAACCCATGAGGAAGCTTGTGACCTCTGATCCCATCTGATTGGGATGCCGACTGGACTACACGGCAGGGCTCTCAACCCCTCACACCCCCCACCACCATGAAAACTTTAATCCAAGAGGTGACAGAGTGACGCCAATGGGCGCGTCCTCCTGGGTCCTACGGTCTGTCTTGTGCTGAGACGTCAGTGTGAGCACCGGTGTGCATGTGACCCACAGACAGGAAGTTGTGTCATTACTGGCAGCAGATGTTTGAATCCTTAAGACAACAGGAGGAAGCCTACAGACACCAAGCCTTTCTGACTGTCAGGCTCAAACCTCACGGAGCATGACGGTCGATCACAACAGAGTCGCTTTTCTCTCTCTGTGGACAAATCTTTGCGATGGTCACTGTCATGCAACATTCATGCTCATTCGTGAATGTGAGCCATCAGTTAAAAGTTAACATTTGGCTAGTTTTAAGTAAAACACATAAACACAAAGAGATTTATATTATTTAGATATTGTATGTGTGCAAGAATCATGCTTAAAACCATCGCTTAGCTTTGTTTTGTTTGGGTTTGTGGCAATAAGGCGAGATACAACACAGGGGTTGGTGTTGGTGGGGAAGAAGAATATGTTTTGGTGAAAGTTTGGGCTGAAAGGAAAGAACTGGTCATAGTACACTTTTACAGTCCTTGCACAAGGTTAGAGTTCAAGAGACGTACGGGGGTAGAAGGACAGGGTGAGGGGGCAATTATCTGGTGTGGAGATTTTAATGGGCGCAGCACAGCATGGGGAAGTGACCGGACTGATCATAATGGGCAGATAATTGAATACATGGCTGAGAAAAATCTAGTGTGCTAAAACAATACAGGAACTAATATGAAAACGGGTAAAGAGTCTGTGCTGGATTTGACATTGATGAAATGAAAGGTTAATATGTTTAGAGGGAGGGGCTGCTGAGAATGGTGAAGTTAATGGGGATAGCAGGGAATGTATTTAACTGGGTAAGGGATTTTTTTTTTTAAAGTGATGGGTCCCTTCAAGTGAGGGTAGGGGCGGAGGTTTCAGGGCAACACGTCAGTGAAAATGCTACACCGCAGGGGAGTGTGGTCAGCACAGCCCTTTTTTCAGTTGTGAGAACTGATATATTCTCAGGGATTCCAGAAGTTATGGGGAGGTCACTGTGGGCAGATGATGGAGCCCTTTAGAAAAGAGGAAGGAACTGTCAGTATGTTGTAAAGGGGATACAGGAGGGAATATATAAAGCTGACAGATGGGGAATTAAAAAGGGTTTTAAGTTCATAGGTGATGGTTTTTTTTTTTTTTACAAAAAATAGGAGAGTGCAGTTTGAAGATGTATGGGAGTGTATTAGAAAGGGTAGAGAGTTTTTGCTTTCTTGGAATTTATTTTGATCAGAGGCTGAGCTGGAAGGAGCGTAATGGAGCACGTGGGGGTGGGAGGTACGTTCTTTGAGGAAATGGTGGGGTGGCCTAGTAGCCCGGTCTGGTTAGGGAAGTCGAAAAGTAGACTCAGCATTTATAGTAATGTCTGGAAACATTGAATATAGTGCAAAAACATCAGTCTATATCTTTGTATTGGCAGCTGAGTTGGTTGCAATACAAATTGCAGTGCAGTGGGTAATCCAGAATAACATCAAGAGGCACTAAATTGCAGTGATTCAAAATCTGCATTAACAAGTATTAAAACAGGAGTGTCAGCAAGTCATCAAGGTTTAGTAATAGATACAATAACAGAGTATAGAATATGTTTAGGGAAGGGGCTTAGTGTTGGGTTTTTGTGGACCCCAGCTCACAAACAACAGAAAGGAACAGGTGATAATAGCAAGATTATGACTAGGGCACAGCAACTTAAATAGTATCTTATATATGGTGGGGAAACATTCAAGCGGGTTGTGTGAGCATTGTCGAGAGCTGGAGACATCAGTGTACTTTTGGTATGTGGGCGGTATGGTGAGGAGAGGAGGCTGATTAGGGAAGGACGGAGGAGGCTGGGGATGGATGGTGGGGACGAGAGGGGCATTTTGAGATGTCTAGAGAGTTCAGGTGGAAATGAAGGAATTTTAGATCTCCAGCCAACACCGCTATATTGAAAAGGCTGTAACGAACATAAACGTCGATAGGTGGCAGTAGTGCGACAGCTTGGATGCAAACTGCCGTTAAAACCAAAAAGCAGAAGAGGAAGAGCCAGAGGCGCTCTGAGTTGGACGATGCGGAAACTGGCTGCAGGAGAGAGAAGCGTCGGCGGAGAGGTCTCCTCCTCATATGGCTGCAGCTTTGGGGAAACATCGATGTGTGTGCCTCCTGTTATGGCTCTTTATCCCACTGTCCCGGACCAAAAACCCCCGGTAAGACCAAAACTTTTCTGTTCAGGCAGCAGCTAATGCAAGCCTGCTAGCCCCCCAATATTCACGGGGGGGCTATGAATATTGGAGAAGTTTCGTTCTTCCATGACTGGTTTCGTTTTCTTTTAGAAGTCTTTGATCTGCCTGGTGATGATTAGGGTCACATTTAGCCCATCAAGAGCACACCAGATCCATCCAACTTTACAGCTGTTCGACGCCAAAATTTTAGTTTAATGTTATCTTGGGTCAAAGTTTAGGGGTGCGATCGACCTGAAACCTAAAGATAGAGTAAAATGACGATAAGACGACTGTGTAGTAACTATATAATGCATTGTCAGCTGTCAGTCACATCAATGAGTTTAGCCCGTTTCTCTGAACTGATATATTCTCAGGGATTCCAGAAGTTATGGGGAGGTCACTGTGGGCAGATGATGGAGCCCTTTAGAAAAGAGGAAGGAACTGTCAGTATGTTGTAAAGGGGATACAGGAGGGAATATGTTGAGTTGATGTTGAGTTTTAACTTATTTAATGATAAATAGCAGCTATATTCTATATAGGCTACATTCCTCTGAAATATGGGTCAACTCGTGTTTTGTTCTATATGCATTAAATTACATTTTCTAGTGTGACCACGCGGTGGCGCTGTTTGGCCATATATTTGGGTTATTTGAAAGATAATCCGCAGTTAGAGTTTCCAGGTTCAAGGTAGTTTTCTCTGTTTCCAGGTTGTTTTTACTCGCCTTATGACTGTATTGTGAGCCTTCCCACAGCCTTCCACCATATATAACAGCACGTCTCTTATTTCAGCATCACCACTATATAATATGTCCTGCCCCTAGTTATCCTTTATATGTGATGAAACCCAGTGTTGATGAATTAGTTGTATAAAGAAAGCTTCAGACTGGTTATACTGAGACCGACTATAGTTTCCATCTTTCTCTCTGCAGAGCCTCAATGGATGATGACCTCCTGTTGCCTTATGACCACGGCCATGGCCCCTCCCACTCTCACCGCTACGTCAGAAGTTGTCAGTCCGTTCTTCATGGCAACACCACCTATGAGAGTTGGCCGGCCAGTAACCATAGCGTCCAGCCTCCGTCTGAGTCCTCTGTGTTTGTGACAGAGACAACAGGAAGCTCCAGATGGGTTTATGGTGACTGGACGTGCAGACGCGTTAATTCAAAGTCCGATTCTCTGCTGAGGTCACATTGAGATGGTTGTCTGCAGGTCACATGACGGTGGTCCACGACCCTCTGAGCACTCTGTCGGTCCTGGAGCCCGGTGGGCCGGGAGGCTGTGGTATGAACCACAGAGCCACTGTGGAAGAAACGGCTGCAGCCGCCGGGTGTCTGGTCGCTCAGAACGCCGGTTTCTTCAACACAAATCACAACTGGTGTCTGGGAAACGTGGTGAGCGACGGCAGAATGGTGCAGGACAGCGGCGGCATACAGAACGCCCAGTTTGGCATCAGGAGGGACGGAACCCTGGTGTTTGGGTGAGACAAATGAATATTATATTTGATCAGACATTATTTCACAGGTTCATGTTGGACAAAGCCAATGTTGGCGTGACCACAGCTTTTATTTCGATAAGGTTGATTGTCCTCACTCATGACTAATCACGGTGCCACGCTATGATATTAAGAGTGCAGCTGGAGTCAGACCTCTGCAGAGTAGAGCAAATATTTATACCTGACACACAGACGTCATTGTGCTGCTCTGTGCTCCAGCACAGTGGCGCCTCGGCACGCCCTAAAAAACACACCAGCGACAATATTGCATCATCCACACAATGTAGTTTTTTTAGTGGTGCAGGACTGGTGGGGCAGCGCAGATGTGTCCCAGGCTTTAAAAATTGAAACACAACTTTTAGAACATGTGGCGTTGCTTTTTGCTGCAGTGGAAATTATTCAGACGCCATCGCCCCGGTTACACAGTAGAGCCCCGCCCACACACCACCCCAAACACTCAGACACAGAACTCAGCTGTCGATCCGCACTCGTGCCTGTGGTGTCGGGCGGACTGTTTAAAGCTAAACCGATGAGAAACGGGCAAGATTACGGGGAATTATATGTAGATCTGCTAAATCTAAGACCCATTATTGACCTTTCATCTCTCACTAACACACACGCACACACACACGCACCTTACATAACCTAAAAGTCTGCGTAAACATGAACAGATTTCGTCTTTCTCTGTGTTGGTTTAGTATAAATAAAAGCAGGATTGAAGTATTAAGCTTCCTGTTTTACGGCTCTGTCACATAAACAAGCTCGATTTGTCAGAAAGAGTGAAGCTGCTGCTGTTGGGCTTCTTCTTGGGCTGTTTCTGTGAGGGCAGGTCAGAGTCGAGGGGTCTGATGACCCGGCCTACTTCCGATGTTTGCTCAGCTAATCTCTGCTGTTTGGCTTAATATTCCATGTTGCGATGCCAAATTTTCCACCTGGAAGTTTCAGAATAGATTTTTCCGCTGTAGATGTTTGTTTCCGCAAATTGAATCTCAGGAATCAGATCGCATATTTTGCAGCATGCAAGCAGCAGCTGCGAGTGCCACTGTACTGCTCTGGACTCACAGCGTTGTGGTGTCCCAGGTATCTGTCACAGGAGGAAGTTCTGGATCAGTCCAACCCATTTGTGCAGCTGGTGAGCGGAGTGGTGTGGCTGCTGAGGAACGGCGAGGTTTATATCAACCAAAGTCTCACCGCTGAGTGTGACAAGACGCAGGAGACGGGTACGGAGGCGTGCGGGCATGTGACCGGACAGGTTTTGATGTTACTCAATGCCTCTTTTTTCCTGCCATCAAAGGAGTTTTCCGCACGTTTGTGGATGTGTCTTCGGCCAGGACAGCGGTGGGCCACGACGAGCAGGGCAGACTGATCCTGTTCCACATCGATGGAAAGACTAATGAACGGGGGTGAGCGATCACACACTTTTACAGATGCATCCAGGCCAAGGGCGATGGAGGTAAAGGGGAACCAGCAGGTTCGGAGAGAAGAAGCACGGTGGCCGTATTGGCCTGATGATGAGTCGATGTCAGAGATCTGATCGACAGGCGTAAATACGTCTGCTTATGTCCGTCCCATAAAAGTCCTCCACCTCGCGCTGTTGAGGCGTGTGCCTCAGTAAAGTCACATTTGAGAAAGGTGACGAGATCTCTCCCATGACCTCATCAAACCCCAACAACCATCCACCTGTTGAAGGACTCAGAGAAGCTCCTCAGGAATGTGAGGTCACCCCTGTGGAGCTGAGGAAGAGATCTGCGGTTCACTTTGTCTTGTCTGGTTGTTTCTGTGGACAGGATGAATCTCTGGGAGGTGGCTGACTTTCTGAAGAAGAACGGCGTCATCAACGCCATTAACCTGGACGGAGGCGGGTCTTCCACCTTTGTGGTCGGCGGCTCTTTGTCCAGCTATCCTTCTGATCAATGGTTGGATCATCCATTTTTCACACGTGATGAGATGGTTCCAGCAGCTTTTTCTTGACTCTCCTTGTTAATTTCTGGACAGTAAACCAGACGGCAGGTGGCGCTGTGCTCGCCGTGTCTCCACCATCCTGTGCGTTCATCCGCGCCGCTGCCAGCCAGAAAACTGCAGCGGACACGGCGACTGCGTGGATGGCTTGTGCCGCTGTCACCAAGGCTGGCAAGGGGCCGCCTGCGCCTCTCTGAGGTGTCAGCCGCCGCACTGCGGCCCTCACGGTGTCTGCAGCGCCTGTACGTATGATTAGATCCTGATTCAGCTCCTTTCCTGTCACCTGGAGGAGAACAAAGCTGCAGCAGCAGCAGCAAGTCTTCCAAATCCACGTCCAAGGTCAGGTTGTGTCTCTGTGTTGCAGCTGGTTGTGTCTGTGATGCTGGCTGGAGAGGAGACAACTGCAGCCAAGGTGACCACCAGCCTCACGCCACTCCAATAACTTCTTAGCATGTGTTAGCGCGCGGTAGCATGTCGGCAACGGTGTTTTCCTCTTGTTTAAAGAGTGCCTGGTGGGCTTTTATGGCGATGGCTGTAGTCAGAGCTGTGTTTGTGTTAACGGGGGTTCCTGTGACGCTGTCCACGGGCGCTGCGACTGTCCGCCTGGCTTCTATGGCGATGCGTGTGAGCAAGGTAGAGCTGTGCTACTCATAATAAGCAGTAAAGTCTGAGATTTCTGGATCCAATGGAACATTTGTTATGCGCTCCTGTCCTCCTCAGTGTGTCCTCTGGGTTTCTTTGGTCCATCCTGCGCTCAGGAGTGTCACTGCGATGACCTCTGCCCATGTGACCCGCAAACAGGAAGCTGTAACGTCACCCTGCAGGAAGACACAAACGTGACCTTACACCGAGGTGAACATGTCTGAGGACATCCAAAAAAACAGCTGATTTTGTGCGTGATCCAAGTAAATCTCTGGCAGCTGATAAAAAGGGCGTGACCAGAGCCTGACATTAGCGAGCAGCTGATATGGTTGATGACGGCATGTTTTTATTACGTCAGATAGCAGCTTCATCACTAATATGACTGGTTCTTCTCTTCCTCTACAGCTGGACACTGTCTTGCCAAGCAGATGTTTAGATCCTGGCAAGAAGCCGACGGAGGTCATCCTAAACAGCCTCACCTGTCTGAGTGAGTTCTGCTTTTTGGGCCAGGCGACCTGGTGACCTCTGATCTTTTGAGGGCGTGGGCAGATGTTCCTGATTGTGATTTTCAGAGTTGAAGTTAACTCCTGAAGGAGAAAATGTTTCCATCTGTGGCCTCATGTCAAACTCTCCCCACTCAGCTGACTTCTAAATCCAGACCATAATACTCCAGCATCTGATGCTGAATCTGGTTGCTTTGAAAAGACGACAAAGAGCAGCTCTGCTTTCACAGTTTGATGGGAAATATTTAGCAGTGGAACATCCGAATAACAAGTGTGTTCTTGTCTCTACTTTACATGTAAATGAGACCTACTCCACTCTTTCATTAGCCGTGTTAGCTTTCGCATGCAAGTGAGGGATTGTAGACTGTTGCCATGGTTTCTGTCCTCTACTTCAGAAGAACAGTTTGACTCGGGGCCCCGTTTATACGATAGCGTTTTTGGGTGAAAAAGCAAAAGTTTTGTTCTGTTTTGTCTGTCCGTTTACACGAGGACGCATTGAAATGGAGCAAAACCATAGGATAGAAGAACCATGGCAACAATATCATAGCAACAATAACCCCCATTCACCATCCCTGCAATTATTTTAGTTTTGTAGTTGCTTATAGATGCAAACTCCACCTGCAAAACGTGGTCCCTCACTATGACCATTGTTCTGCAAATGTTCACTGTTGCGATCACCTGCTTGCTTAAATGACATGTTCACTGCAGTGTTCTGGTGGTCTGTGAGCACCGAGATAGTGTTTGATACCTTGTTGTTTGCACGGGGAACTAATTTGCTACAGATCTGAAAAAGGTAGTGATTGGAAGGGGGCATTAAAGAGTCCAAACTGTCCGAACAGGAACAGAGGACCAAACGTATTTAGCTCAAGTAGCTAGCTCTAATTAGATTCAGACAGGATCATGTGACTGCCACTTCAAACAAATGTGTGTCTGAAAACATCCAAGTCAACGCGTCCTTCTGGACATCAGCCTGCCATGACGTCTTGTGTGGTTGTCCTCAGGCAAACCTGGGCTGTCATCGTCTTCACACTGGCCTCGCTGCTCTGCCTCAGCCTGCTGCTTCACAGCCTGAGGGCTCATCACACCTCGCTGCCGACGCCCTTCCCTCAACGTCAGGACTATTCTTATGTCCCGCTGAACAACATCAGCGGAACTGGCCCGCCCGCCGCAGGAGATGGCATCAAATGGGGGACCAGGAGGTTCCGACTGGACGATTCTGACTCGCAGGATTAAGGTGTGGTTGCCGTGACACCCACAGACTCCGTGGTTGTCAGGTAGATGATGAGTGCAGCCGCTCAAAAGCAAACTGCCAAATGTCTGTCACGGCCACACTTGGCCACAGGATCCAAGCCGTGCACGAGGTTCTGGCCAGTAACGAAGGTCACAGCTGAGACGTTTGACTCTTTTATTGTTGGAATCTGTTCTGGCGTCTTTATTTTTTATATAAAAAAGTTGCAATGACGGCGTTCTGAGTTCTGACGAATGCCAATGTGTCGTTTGTTCTTGGTGGACAAACCAGATTATTTCAGAGGAAGAGGGATGAAAACATGTTCCTCATCTGATGGGAGGGTTACAGACGAGCAGCTCCAGGCCCCTGGACATCACAGACAGAGTACAGAATTTCATAGAAGTGTTTTATTCTAACGAACGGGGCCAACGTGCAAAGGTTCACATGCTTCATAAAAACATTTTCCAGACCAATAAATGAAAATCTGCCTTACAATCGCTGTTGATTCTCTGGTGTTTTGGCACAGCCAAAGGGAAACATTAAAATTGGTGATGGCTAGCTTCGTGCCTGATGAACACGCACTTTTAACACTCAGAAGAGTTAAAGGTTAAATATTTAAGCAGATCGTTGGATTATAAAATATGTTAAATTTGTAAAAATTTAAATTAAGTCTGTAAAAATGTCACCGTCAGTTAGCTGCATTAGCATTAGTCACCAACCCCCTGATCCGCTGCAACATTGGTCCTGTTAGCATGTAGCCAACAAATGTTTAGATTGGATTCCTGACCTGCTTGACCTTTGACCTGCCACTGTTTGACTCTGAGGTCGGGGCATCTGATGAGCTGCTAATAAACACCCAGTTGTTTGAGCTGAAGGTGCATCCTGACATCCAGCCCACTCCATCTGACTTCTAACCTGCCTCTCAAACATCACTCCGTGTTCTACTTTCACTTTTTTAGTTGACTTAACTTCAACTAACTTTTTTTCCTCTTTAAAAAGACAACAACAATCTGTGCACTAACGCTGCTCTCAGATCTTCTTGAATGTTAATCCAACACATTATTCTGGTTTGTTTGTCATCGTTTTTCCTCCAGGTTTTCCGGAGGAGGAAACGGGCTTAACATGGGAAGACTGACACACAAACTTACGGTAGCTTGAGGAGGAAATAACGGGCGTAGTGACATGACTGCAGTGATGGTCGTTCCTCCACCAGCAGCCATATTAAACACTTGTGCTCTGAAGTCTTTTGACTCTAGCGCCACTACAAAACATAATCATTTAACCTCTGACCCTGAAACGGCTTCATCTTTAATCAGGTATCACTGAACGGAGCGCAGGCGTATTTAAGTCAAACGCACCCTCAGTGATGGTGGCTGCACTGGTGCTACTGGGACAAAGAGGGTTAATTAACTGGTTTACTGGGACAGAGGTCTAAAGTACTGGTTCTGCTGGGACAGAGGGGTTTCATAAACCAGTTCTACTGGGACAGAGGGGTTTCATATACTGGTTCTACTGGGGCAGATGGTTCATGCACTGGTTCTACTGGGCAGAGAGGGTTAATGAATGGTTCTACTGGGACAGAGGGGAGATGGCTGCCTGAATGCTCCACAGACGGAGGAGTGACTGGGCTAGTGAATCAGTAAGCCAGGAGGTGACTGACCTGTGCTGCTCTCGTCAGGGTTGTGAAACACAACAATAAACACATGAGTAATTATGTAAAGTGGCAGTAGGACGCAGCTGCAACAATGTGACACTGATAGAACACTTCAGAAACAAACATGTTTGTGCCATGACTTAATGAACACGATGAGTACATGACCCTGGTTACCCTCAGATGAGCAGCTGAATGTCAGCTGTGTTTGCCAGGTTTTGATAAACTGAAATGTTCATCAATGAGTTTTTCATTAATCAGGATGTAATGAGGTTACTGGGTCCATCTGAGGGCAGAGGGCTTGAGTTAGCCTTGAACGGGGGCAGCAGGCGGCTCACCTCTGGAACTACTGAGGTAGCATGTGTGTAACCTTAACCTTAACCTTAACCTTAACCTTAACCTTAATCTCAACAGCTGTGGTTAGTCAGGAGGGACTGCCACGACATCATCGGCACATCTTCAGAAGCTTTACATCTGTATGTTGTTAGCAGGTCGTTACAAAATGACTGCTCTTTGTTTAAAATACAACTTTTCAAGCCAAGCCAATATTTATGACATTTAGCCATTATAAACCTTTAATTATGAGCAGGTCGGTAGAGGTAATAATGTGGCGTTGCATAAACTAGAACACAGGAAGTTGATCTTATCAGCGCTGTCACAACAGCCCAGGTGTGACCTTGTTATGTGGGGCTGGGAACCCTGCAGTAACATGGTGTCCTGCTGCTCCTGTGTGTTTTTCCACACCAAAGTTTAAAATGACTTTGTTTTGTGATAACTGCAAAGCTCAACACCAGCAGGTCAGAGGTTCAAATCCTTCAGAAACACAGCTACGGCCCCGTTAAGACAGAGAGTGAGCGTGAAGATCGTTTCTTGTATTTTAAAGTCAAATCTGCATATTTTAAATTCTGCGTCCTGCAATTTTTTTTAATGCTGACAGCTTTTTTAAAATCTAAAATTCTATATGCTTTTAATGCCTTACGCAGCTATAGATTGTACTAATAGCTGAGGCTAAACTGAGGGTAGATTCACAATAGAAACATTTTCCTACATTATAAATCATATTTATGATTTAAACCTTTAGTTCCTGTCAGCACCTCTGACGCGTCCAGGAGGGGGCGGGTCATCTTGGTTAGCGACCGCTGTGTCACCGGATCTGATTGGCTGAGACGCACTAGGCCCCGCCCTCGAGGCCCGTGGTAGTGACGTCACGTCGATCAGCTGTTGGAGCTCCACAACAACAACAAAAGAGGGAGCAGTCGGGCCGAGGAGGAAGGGACGAAAGAAAACAAGACAGACGGCGCCCGACGTCAGTCACGACTTTTTGAATTATTTATTTCTTCCGCGAAGAAACGTCTCTTTTTCTATTTAATCAGAAAAGAACTCGTCTACCTCATTTTTTACGGATTTTAACATTGTTTACGTCTCCCTTGTCGGCCGCTGGTGAGTCCTTTGTCTTCTTCTCGGTTAACGTTCGCGCTTTTTGCACGCATTTTTTCCAAGATATGACGATATTTTCAAACATTTTACAACAGTGCATCGTATTAAAGAGGGAGACGCAAATGGAAGCTGTGTTGTTCTTCGTTTCGGTGATCTTTTTCCGCAGGAAAAGCTGCACTGTTCGCGTAATCTGGATTTAATCCAGGCTATCCTTAGCTTGCTCAGCTAGTCGTTATTTTCTCCTTGACGTCAGTGCAGAAAATGAAAGGCGACGGTGAATAAAGAGAAATATTTCGCTGTGGATGATCATAGTTGAGCATCCAGACGGTGTCACCCTCCCTGGTGTAGAGTTACAGCCTCCTCCCCTTCTCTTTTGTAACACTCTCCAGGTTATTATTGGACCAGTTCCTTGTTTTTGTCCTCGAATTGGTCTCAGAAACAACTAAACATCCAGCCGATTAACCTTTCAGAACATTGCTGGAACAATCGACCCTCAGATTGTAGAATGTGCGTCGCAGTAAAAGTTTGACAAATTCGGTGTTTTTCTTACCCTACTTATGAATTTGGTTCATCTGAAAAAGTCACTCTGGACTTTTGTAACCTGTGATCAACCTTTTTGTTTGATTTTCCATGGTCTTGTTGGTTTTCACCTTGCTTTTGTGAAGTTATTTAGTCGCAGGTTTGGCTCCAGGTTAGAGTGACCCGTGGAGTCTGTTTCCACTGCGTTTACATCAGCTTGGAGGATCTGATCTAAGAGGTGCTGAAGTTGCAGGAGCTGTTTTTCTGTCGCGTCTTTTGTTGTTCACTCGAAGCAGAAAATTACGATGTCACTAAACGCATCAAAACGGGATGGTCGGTTGAAATTGCAAATGAGGCGTTCAAGGCCGTCAGGATTCGGAACTTTGGCTGTTGCCCTCTGCTGGTAATTTATAGGTTATATTTAAATGAAAGGCGCTGTTTTTCGTATTTACGCCCCAGTTGCTTCATACCTGGGTATAGCCTCACCTCGTTTTGGAATCTGACAAACTCACCAGAAAAAAAATGTAAAATGTCCAGTAAGTCTGTTTAAACAGAAAAAAGACCTGGTCAGTCAGGACTTGTCGGTCCGTGAAAATGGTAACATCTAAAAGTTCTCACCTTATGTTTTTGTCTTTTCAGTGCTCTCCACGTGTTTTGCACTCTTCGGACCTGTGCCATGTTCTGTTGACCCTGCAGCTGATCCATGAGGACACCATGTCGATGCACTTTATAAGATTCTGACTGCAGCGGCAGCAGCGAATCCCTCAACCCATGAATGAGAACCGAGCTGGGTCACAACCCTCACGCAGCCGCAAACCCCCGAGGGACGGTCAGAGATGTTGCAGAGGTTCGCCAGCGCGCTGTTTGGAGGAAAGGTGGAGGAGTTGAGTCGACACGGTCGACCAGAGGGGGAGAAGGGGCCAGAGAAGGAGGATGAAGAGTGGATCCTGGTCAATTACCTGGGTGAGGCCCGCACGGAGGACCTAAACTGTCAAAAAAATTATGGCTGTTGGTTTAAAGTTAGAAGTAAAACACATGAGATCCCCCAACAATCGGGGGAGAGAAGAAACAGGAAAAGGGTGCATGGGTCTATTTTCTAGGTCATGGTTTAAATGATGAGCTCTGTCTAACTTTAGTCACCTCTGTTGGCTCCGAGGCTGCATTTAAAAGTAGCTCTAGCACAGAATAGATGCTGCTGTGAGCCAACTGTCAGAGCTCAGAGGGCTACAGCTCTGAGTTTGACCCGAATATAACCGAGAACTTTCAGGCCAGTTCCTCTCAGGTCAGTTGGACGTTCAGAGCTTTGCTGTTTCCTGTCGGCACTGTTAAACAGGGATTTCTGTGTGAAGTTGTGTGTATGTGTGTGTGTGGGGGGGGTGTCCAGAAACAAGCCTTTGCGGTTTGGACGACAGATCTAAAAGGCTCTATCTGCTGGTCACCGGTGGTCATTACAATGCGTGTTGTTTGGTAAATTAGTGAACAGCCGGTTAAAGAGTCTTCATTTGCTTCCCCACAGCTGAACCCTGCTCGGCCCAGTGTGATTCTGGCCTCTCTGAATCCACCATTGGTCCTGAGGAGGAGGACGAAGACCTGGTGATGATCCCCTCGCCTATGGCCAGTCCCCCAATCCGCTATGCTTCCTGTACGTCGCTCAACTCTACAGCTGAAACGGACCCAGATGGAGGAGTGGAGGAGGAGGAGGAAGAAGAAAATGGGTTCTTCCGTCTGGATGTGGGCTCTTTGGAGGAGAGCTGGTTTGTCACCCCCCCACCCTGCTTCACTGGCCGTGGCAGCCAGCCTGTCCTGGAAACCAGCCCACTGGAAAACCTGCTGATCGAGCACCCCAGCATGTCCGTCTATGCCTACCACAGCCCCCCCAGACTGACCCTCGACACCCTTCCACACTCCCTGGACCTGGGCCTGTTACCTGAAAATAAGACCATTGCTTCAAAAAGCAAGTGTGAAGGTGTGAAGAAGGGCAGACGAACGCTGGACGGCACCCATCGCAGGTCAGTCCAGCTTAAACTGCAGAGGCAGTTAGAGGCTCTTTAAAGGTTGGTTTTGGGTTTCTGTCCTAGAATTTGATTAACGTTCGCCTCCCTGTCGCCCCCTGCAGGCCAGAGGCAGCCATCTTCCAACGCCACTCCAGCCAGCACTCTGCTCACGGCGGCCTCCTGCGACAGCGGGTGAGCAGCGCCACACAGTCCACCCCCCCGCTGTCCCGCAATGCCCTGCGACGCCTCAACCTGCTGCGCCCTCCAAAGGTCAACACCATGCACCTGCACCAGCCCAGCCAGCGACACCTGAACTTCTGACATCTTCACACCGGCCGTTCTCACACACACACACACACACACTTTGGTCACCAGCAACACACCCTGCCCCCCGTCTCTTCTCAAATGTGATTGGATGGTGAAATAAGCTCCTCTTCCATCCTTCCTCCTATACACTGAGGAAGGAAGGAAGGATGCAAAGACATGCGTCTCCTAGTTGCCATGGAGATGTTTCACTCTCTTCTTATGTAGGGTTGATGCGGTAGGTCACTTTACCCAGCGGCTGGTTCAGGAGGCGTAAAGTTGATGTCGGGGTCCAGTCTCTTGGGCCCTGATGGGACTCAATCATGTGACCCGGTGTTTCCGGTGAATCGGCAGTAACAACCTGGACTAGTGAAGAAAATGAGCTTTGACCTGGTGAAAAGGTGGTTTCAACAGCTCTACTCTAATGGATCAGCTGCATGATGGGAAATGTAGAATCAGAGGTTTAAGCAGCTTCTTACCTGTTTAAACAAACAAGTCAGGATATTTAAGAGCTTCACTTTCCTTTACTCTCATTTAAACATGCATCTTCATTTCTTTAACAACAAACCTTTGGCTTCAAGTTGAGGTTTCATCATTTAGACATTGGTTGAGGAGGAGTGAATCGGACTGTCTCCCCCCTCACAATCCGGCAGGGGACCCTCACCACCCAGTTTCGCCGTGGTGAGAGTGGATTTTGCGCCGCTGAACCTGCGTCTGACTTTAGAATTCAGTACTTTTCAATTTTTTTCCTTTAAAAATTTTAAAAAGAAAACATACTGGGTTAAATATCACTAAACGCCTTGTTTTAACGGTAGTGGTGAAGGTAATGGAAATGAAAAATGTATTTAAAAAACTTCTAAAATATTTTTTGAAAGATAAACAGATCAGTACATATCAGTATGAAACTCTAAGTTAGTGTGTTGAGTTCTGCTGCGTTCAGAATGTTGAGAAAATGGTTTCTTCTTGTATTTTGGTTTGTTCTTTGGCAAATCTGCAGTTCACTTCTCAGGGTCGAACAATCACCTTTTTCTGGTTAGGAACGATGACTTGATGCTGTCGCTTGTGCTGCACCTGTTCTGCTGATTCAGTTCTGACCCGCCGCGAGCTCCGAGCAGCCTGTTTTAATGAGTATTTTAATCCCGGACTGTGAAAATTTACTGGTAGATGTCGAAGATCTGGAGAGGAGAGTTTTCATGTTTTACCTGAACCTGGGGTGGTTTTAGAACAATGTCCTTAATTATTTTAAAACCTGGACTTTTCATGTTAACTTAGTTACATTTACAAAAATAGTTAAACCAAAAATGTAGCACCAGTGGTTCATGGTAGTGTTGATGGTTTTGTTGTTTGTTCTTTTAGGTTTGTCTGTGACCTTTGGCTTCTGTGAGCAGCATCATCGATATTTGACTCTCGAATATATTGAATATATTCTTTTTCAACATTATTTGAAGCAGGTTTAAAGCCAGCTGAATAAATCTGTAATCTTGAGGAAAACAGTCTGAACTTGAACCAATTGTGAGGTGGAGCACGGAACTACGGGCCTGACGCCAGCCCAGTTCTCGGTGTCCGGGTCCGATGGATTCTGAGCCCTGACAGCTCTCAGATCAGATTTTTACAATCAGCCGCAGTTTTTACAGTGTGACTTTGTTTTGTGGTCATGATGCCTTACTCGGATTCTGTTGACTTTAGTTAGAATCTCAAGTTAGCTGTAAATATACAACCATAGGATTTCTCTGGGTATTTACACTGTCCTTTTCTCTCTGATATTGACCTTTTTCCATGTGAACTCATGTTTGTACACAGACAGAAGGGATGATCTGCCTCCTGCTGTAAGGAGCCTTAAATCTTTGCTTTTTTTTATTTCCTCATTGTGAAACTAACAGGGATTTTTTTTTTAATGTTTTTGTTCAATGCCTTGAAATTTTCGGATCACGTGCCTTCCAGCTCGAAAGTTTATGATGCCGTGACAGTGCATCCATGAAGAACTTGAACCCCCTTTTTCTTGGCTGAAAACTGGAGCCCACAGCCGGACACCCCAGCCCAACTATGCACCACTCTGAAATCATTCATCGGTTCCACAGACTCAAACGGACAGAATAATGTAGCAAAAATGTTCCTTTTTCTGTGGTTGTTAAAGAAGTCTGGAGAATATTCTGTGGCATTTTTATTTTTCACTAAGTGTTTGTTGCTTTTTACTTGTTTAGTTTACTGAAAAAAATACAGCACTTTGCCAAAAAGGAAAAAAAGTTGTAGGAATTGTAGTGTTTCTATTTATCAGATTAACTCATCTGGTTTGTTTTGTATGTGTGGCAGATCAGATGGGAACAGTGCAGACATGTGATCACCTATTAGCCTTTAATAAATGTTTTCATACACACCTCGTCTCTGATGGCTTCCTCTGCGCTTCGTGGTCATGTGACCCTGTTCTTGTGTTCTCTGGACAATGGCTCAAAAGCCCCCATTAACAACACACACTGAGCTGTTGATTGTCTATATAATTGTCGACTCTGAAGACACAAATATAGAAAAACCTAAACAAAAAGTTTTTTGTCAACCTTATAAATGTTGCTGGAGGCCTTTATGCCTGAAACTGCAGTGTCTTTAAAACTTTTGAAGTAAGTTTCTGTCTCAGAGAGAGCAGAACTTTCTGTATTTGTGCTTCAACAACATCCAGTGGTTCATTTGGCAGGTTGGTTATGTGTTTACAGTATATAATCAAAATAAAATGAACCCTTTTTTATGGAAAGGAATTAATTTACAAAATAAGAATTTTGATACTCGTGCCGACAGACATAGTTCCAGCTCGATAGTTCCAAAGCAATCCTCCTAGAGACGGACGTCCTGGTGATGTAGCCGTTCCTCTCCGTCTATAAGAAATGACCGATTGGGTCACATCCGGTGTGGTGTTTGTGTGTGTTTGTGCACGATTTCTTGGGTGGAGCATCGTTTGTACTCTCATCGAGTGAGTTTAGGCTAACATGAGCTGAAGATGGTCTTTTCGGGTTGTGAGTCTCCATCTGGTTAGAGCACAATTAGTTCTTATGCATATCAATAATCAACATTGTACTTTTCCCACTCTGCATTTATTCGCTAATTTGCATGTATGTCGCTTGTAAGGGAGACAGAAGATAAACATGAAACAGTTTGACTGCCATTAAGCGCCTGTTTGACAGCAGCACCACGTGCTCGCTTTGTTTACATCCTGGGAAGGAAGCACGCGGCCACCTCCTCTCGCTTTCTTATTGGTGCGACTCCGCATAGACCACACCTCCGGTAACACTGCTATGCGGAAGTTGTGTCGGTCCTTCGATAAAAACAGTAATTATTTCAGTTATTGGCGCGTTTTAGTGCAGTTTTCTGTAGCAGCGTGACTCCGCTGCATCTACCGAGCCGTTAAAATTTAACCGGAATTTGCAGAATTCTGTGATTACGAGAAAAAGTCAAATTGTGTTTGCGAATGCAGGCTCCGGATAAATGTAGACTAAAAACATGTTAATCGCTCTCGGGTGGCTCGAATATCCATCTACAGCCGCCGCATTAACGCTATAGTCTGATTTAAACAGTTCGGCGCTGTTCGTTAGCTTAACGCTCGGTTCGAATTTGAACATTTAGCGCGTTTCTGTAAACCGGGAAGGCGCATGCGCAGTGCGCCCGGACGTACGCGTATATGAGGATTGGCGCCGGCGCCACAGCTGATACTCATCCATTCATCTCCGAGGAGGTAAGAGAGCAGAGCCGACTCCGGCTTAAATAAGGCTCATTTTCTGTCCCCTTCTCTAGTTTACTCCTTCGTGTTTGGATCGGTCTTCCGTCTGAGGTCGCGGTGTTTGGGGTTTTATTACAGCTAATTCGAGCTTCTTCGCCTGAGCTCTGCTTTATCTTTAGCATCTCAGGGACCATCTGACTTTATCTCGACTCCGTGGTAGACTGGAACTACGGAGAGTCTCTAAAGAAGCCCATCAAAGCCCCTCTCCCCCGTCTTTAATTCTTTCAGTTGTTGATCGAAGTCAGACGAGTTGTCTTCCCGCAGAATCGGGGGTCATCCAGCTATGTTTGCTGGTAATTGTTGACCTAGTTAGCAGCTGTTCGGCTAACTCTGCTAGTACTTGTAGCCAGCGTCCGAATCGCGCTGGTGTCGCCTTCATGGGGCTGACTAAACTGTTTCCCTTCGGCTCTGTGGTCACCGAGACTTTGGCCCAGTAGTTGAGTGTTTTTAGGCCAATATAGAGGTTCTGAAGCGGCTGTTTGCCCCGATCTTCCCTCGCAGAGCTGATGGTGGTATCGGGGAGGGAGGACTCTTCCTCCCGCTTCTACACTACACAAATTGGCGCGTCTTTTGAGTTTCATACCTTAAATAAAGTTCTTACATCTGTGTAATCGTACTTTCACGGGGCCCAAAAGCTTCTTTGAGAAGTGGTCTTCGATGACGGACAAGAAAATTGCGATGGAAATGTTTCATTTTCGAGCCTTTTTTGTTGGAACCCGGGGGAGCGCCCCCCCTTTAGCTCCACTAGCTCGTCGGGCTAGTTTGGACCCGGTTTTATCAGTTCAGGCCGTTCACATTAAAAGTGATCATGCCGGGTTAATGTGCTCTGCTCCAGCTTTGTTGGCCTGTTTACATTGAATTACGAACCTTTTGATCAGTCTCGATGAAGACAGACCAACTTGGCCGAAACTACGGGTTCTTTAAAACAGGCCTTCACTATGCATAATTTTAAATATCTAATATCCTTTCAAGGGCTAACACAGAATATTGTATTTATATTTGGTCGCCCTGTTGTGACCTTCTCTGATCTTCCTATAGTGGTGCCTCAGAGCAGCTGCATTGTGTCTAACTTGTTTATAACTCATGTGTTACTCAGCTGTGGTGTTATAAATGTACTTGTGTCTCACCTGTACCTTCTTTCTGTCTGCAGCAGAGCCATAAATCCTGTGATAAACATGTCCAGACGAAGGTGAGCGCTTGCTTTTTGCTCGGACTCCATCGTGGTTTTGATCCCTATGGTCAATTTTGGGAAAAAGTCAAAACCCTTTACGACTCAGACGAGATTAGAGATGTTTTAGGGGCAGCAATGCATCAAATGAGGCACTAAAGCCAGAGTAGAAGCTGTTGTTGGTTGAGTTTCTGTGAACTGATCCAATGGTTTAATCATTTCAGTGGTCGCATCACTCTGCAAACCAGAGATTCAAACATGCCTGAGCCAGCGACCAGAACCACCCTGAAGAGGAGGAAATCAGAGGTTTGACACGTTCGTGTTCGCGTTTCATCATCCTGAATTCAGCCATCAGACTCACTTATTGTTCCTTTTGCAGCCATCAAAGAAGAAACTGCAGCCTGGTGCTAAAAGACAGAGCTATGAAATACAGGTGTGTTTGGGTTTCTGTCCCCCATCTTTCCTTATAGCACCAATAGGTTTTGTCTAATCATTGCCTTTTTCTTTTCTTAATTGATAATGTTTGACTTATTTCGCATTTGGTGGTGTGGATCATGTCCTGCAGTACTCGTTTTTCACCACTTGGGGTCGAATCTCATTGCATAGAAATATTCATATAGAAGTTGTCAGATGTCAGTTTCGGTTTTGGCTGTGGCTCTGAAGTTCTTGTTCCTCCTGTAGAAATGCTGGTCAGAGGAAGGAGCGACTCCTTGTGTCCTCGTCGAAACCCCCCACAAAGAGCTGGAGCCGGTGGACCCGTCCGGCTTCAGACAGTACCGCTTCAGGAACCTCTTCATCAAAGCATCGCCCATCCCCCGCCTTAGGTGTGTGTTCTGTTTTAGTATGATGGTAACATTCAGGAGTGTCTCTGGTGCTTCAGGAGTTCTAGCATCTTGTTCCTGAGAACATCTGGGCAGAATCCACATTATGCTTGAAAAAAAAATGGCATCATGAATAAAATTGCTGCTCTTGTGGTGCAGCTGGGCCAGTTCTGATGACGTGTGGATCAGCATGCTGAACAAAGAGCTGAAGTACTTTCATGACCAGAGTTACCTGCAACGACACGCCAGCCTGCAGCCCAAGATGAGGGCCATCCTGCTGGACTGGCTGCTGGAGGTGAGGGCGGAGCCGCACAGATTCCCTGAACGTGCACGCTGTCGCGGGTACCAACCCTATTTGTGTGCAGGTGAGCGAGGTGTACAGCCTCCACCGGCAGACGGCGTACCTGGCCCAGGATTTCTTTGACCGCTTCATGTCGACGCAGGAAGACGTCAACAAAGAGCTTCTGCAGCTACTGGGCATCACGGCCCTCTTCATCGCCTCCAAGATTGAGGTGGGTCGGCGGCTCACGGCCACGCTAGAATGTCACTCATGGTGCCTGAAGGGGTGTAATGGTTCAAAAGCTCCAGACCAGCAAACCAGGAATGTTCAGCTCAGTATTTTTTTGTTCAACAGGAAATTTACCCTCCCAAAATCTTTGAGTTTGCCTACGTGACGGATGGAGCCTGTGACATATGGGACATCCAGCAGACAGAGCTGCTCATGCTGAAGGTGAGGGCACGTTGACGCAGACCAGCGCCGGCACATCTTCACAATCTGTTGGGGGGAAATCTGACCGTGTGCTGCTCACGTCAGGCGCTGGAGTGGAACCTGTGCCCGGAGACACCGATCTCGTGGCTGAAGCTGTACGCTCAGGTCGAAGCCCAGAAGGATGAGGAGAACTTCCTCGTTCCGCAGTTCTGCCCAGAGACCTACATAAAGATCACGCAGGTACGAGCGCCGTTCAACACGCCGTGTTAAACATGAGGGTGGGAGGTGTGACCTTTGACCTCTGCGCTGCAGCTGTTGGACCTGTGCATGATGGACATTGACTGGCTGGGCTACAGCTACAGCGTCCTCGCCGCCGCCGCCTTCTGCCACTTCTCAACATTCGAAGTTGTTCACAAGGTGTCAGGTGAGTCTGACCTGGTCCCCATAGTTCCCGATGTCACTTTGGAGGTAGCGCTAACTTTGTGTGTGCGTCAGGCCTGACGTGGGAGAGTGTGGCCCCCTGTGTTCGGTGGATGACGCCCTTCATGGACACGCTGCGAGCTGAAGCCACGCCTCAACTCAAAGACTTTCCAAAAGTCAAAGCTGATGACAGACACAACATCCAGACACACGTGGCTTACCTGGAGCTGCTGGTGAGCTAACGACCAACGCTAACCCCTGGGGAGGTTCCTGTGGCCAAATGTTGTTAAGACCTGAGAACCTTCTGCAGATCTTAGGTGGGCTCAAGGTGGCTGGACGGCTGGGCCAGCCCAGTGCTTTGTCCACCAGATGACCCCCAACATTCTGAGCAGATATTGACTCGTGTAGGAGTGATCTGAATGTTGAATGTTCTTTGTTTTGAACTAAGTTGCAGGGACTTCAGGCCACAGGAACCCAGAGGTTCCAACAAATGTTCTGGAGCTAGTTTTAGACTTCTGCCTTAACTAATGTTAATGTTTGGGTTGCAGAGAAAAGCTCAGAAACGCAAGGTGGACGTCCCCGACTGTCAGCTGTCACCTGCGGCCGGTGCAGCCCTCCTGACTCCGCCTAGCAGCACAGAGAAACTGACCAATCCCTGATCAGGAGGCTGATGGATGGCATCCAGTTTTAACCCATTTTTATGGAACTGTTGGTTTGTTTTTTGTTTTTTTTTAAGAACTGAGACGTGGAAGTTGTCAGAAAACTTCCTGGGGCCACAAACCTGATTAACATTTCAACACGGATGCGGCAGCAGGTTGCTTTTCCAGCTTCTGCGGCACCGACTGTTGGACCTGTGAGGGATCACCTGGTGCTGAAATTCAAACGGTGCTTTTGTCAGATTCTCAGGAACAAAGATTCATGGAGAATTTTATCCTTGCCTGTCTGGCGCATGTGGACTTTCCATGAGCTGACGGAACAATCGGACTCTGCTGTGAAACGTCCAGAAACCTGCAGGCTCTTGAACGCACCTCATCCATTTACGTTCACATTCTCTCGCACATTCTTGTTGCATTCCTGGAAAACTTGACTTGCTGAGAAAAATCTGCAAACTTTTCAATGTTTGTATTTATTAATTAGCCATATTACAATTTCATGTTAAGAATTTGAGCAGTAAAGAGCTCTGATCACTGCCAAAGGCAAAAGCTATTTATGATTTAGCGCTCGAGTTAGTTTTGTGAAGCAGACTTGTTGTTTTAGTGCCTTTTTAAGAAAAAAAAAAAAAAAATTACAGCATAGAAATGTACTGCTTAACTTCAGCTGGCCAGAGGAACAAACCTGAGGACCTGGTCAACTACATGCCAAGGATGTTTCTGTAAATACGGCAAGTGAGAACTGTCATTTTCATTTATACTAAATTGAAATAAATTAAACTGATATGAAGGCGGAGCTTCACCTCAACATGGCTGCAGAACAGGAAGTGTCACGAGAGCAGCTAATGTCCGACGTGCTTCGGTTAAATGCATCACATTTTTACAGATGCATCATGTCAACATTTCCACCTCTGGAAGGATCTCGTCTGAGTTATACTTTAGATAAGATTCATCTCGACTGGTCATAGAATATGTGTCAACACTGCACTGATCAATCAACTATTAAATGTAGATGCGCTGTCATAGTTGGTCACATGGTGGCAGCATTGACGCACCAGCTTATTGGCCTTTAAGTCGTAAAAACTTCAAACGCAGTCAGTTTTAGATAATTAGAATGAAGTTAAATGTTTATAAAGATAAACTTTGCACCTCTGTTGGATAAAATGCAAACTAAAAACAAATGTTTTGGGCGTCTCAACGTGAAGGTCAACGCCTGCAACGGTTCCACTTCCTGAGTCGTGACCATAATAATGCAGGGTCCAATTAAACCGGGCCAAGATGGAGCAATCTCAAGTGGACCTGGACCTGAACCAGCGGGCGCTCCATCAAGATTATATATTCGACTGTGTCGAACCATAAATAATGACCATGCCGGAATAAAATATCAATGAACTGGGTCCAAATATTTTGTTTTTTAATGAGTAAAATTGTCTATTCCTACAACAGAACGTGTTATGTCATCATTTATCTCTACAGTTTTCTCAAACCATCATCTTCCCTGTGAAAATCCACTTTTCTGAAGCCCAAGTCCGTACAATCATTGACTGGAAGAAGTTCTGTGGAAAAGCATTTTATTAAACTCATGTACAAAGAGAAAAATACATTGAGCTAATAAAAATGTCCATATTTGTGGATTTAGCTGTACAGGTGCTCACGGCTAACTGAAACCTGGAGCAGCTTCATTAGAGAGAAGAGCTTCATGTTCTCCCTGAATCAATAACTGTCTGGAAAAGACCTGAACATGTGATTCAGGTTTAAACATCCAGATGTTGACTTAATGACTGGCTGAGGCACATCTGTCTGATTGTCTCTGCACCTTCTCCACATGTGTAAAACCACATTCTCTGAATAGGATTCTGATCAGTCTCTGAAGCTCATGTTGGCGTTGATGACCCATCAGAATTCAAAACTGGTCCAGTCAGTCTGGTTCAGAATCTGAATCAGAATCTGCTCCTCACCTTTCTCAAGCTTCTCAAGGTCATTCTGGACATCTGATGTCCACTTAACTAAAGAAATCCAGTAAATCAGGGACAAAAGTAAACAGTGTAATAAGTTATTTCAAAATTCCGATGACCTCCTTAAATGAAACGAGGGTGATTTTTGCTTTCATATAAAAAAAGTGACAACGCGCGACTGATGACTGACGAAGGAGGAAAAATACTTTAGTCACAATTACACCAAAATATTTGGCTCTCGAAACCTTTCTCAGAACTGTTTCATATAAAAGAAAATCTTCACATTTGGTTCTAATTCTTCGGTACCATCAGAGAGGAATATTATTTCATTAACAGAGCAGTGCATTATGGGATGTGAAGACAGCAGCACCTTCTAGTGCTGATGAGGCAACAGGTTTTGGCTGTGGTACGTGAGCGCTAGCTGAGGTCGGTCGTACATGTTGCTCAGAATCCTAAACTTTGGGCCCCACTGTGACAACCGGTTGCAGACAAACCCGCCGTTGTCCTTTTCCTCCTCGCCGCCGCGGTCAATGTCCCTACAAGAGGTGACTGACCCCAGCGAGCTGAGGCTTCCTGCCAGCGACCCCGAGCCTTCCACGCACCAGACGTGGTACGAGTCCGGAGGGAACGCCTGGAAGTCGTTGTCCGCCTCCCAGACAATTCGAGACACGTACGTTTTAAAGTGTGCGTGAGAGTGCGGCTCTGGCCCCGCCCTGCTGACAACAGCAGCGTAGTCCGAGTAGGCGCCCAGAGACGGATGCTGATGCGCCATGCTGAGGTAGGGGGCGCCAGAGCTGCAGGAAGAGCCAGAAGGGTGGACTTCCTCTTGGGAACCAGGTGATGACTTGATGAGCGGCGCTGTAGTGCACGATGACGACTGCGACAGACTAGAACACAGCGGCCGCTTCAGCTCAGTGATGTCATATCCTTTCTGGAAAACATAGAACGCCACATCGCTTTAGTACTAAAGCCACATCTACCTACTAACCACCCTGTGTGCACATGCACCTATGTTTCGACATGTGTGTACCAGTATGAGTGTGTATATACCTGTGTTCAGTGGCATATACTACCTGGTGTGTATATACCTGTGTATGTGTGTGTACCTGTGTGAGTGTGTACCTGGTCCTGCTCTCCGCCTCCTTCCTCGTTGTAATTCAGGATGTTTTCCCGGACATCCTCCCAGCTCTCATGCTCAGCTGGGATGTGATAAACTCCTCTCTTCCTGAACTTACTGCGACTTCCTTTCTGGTTCCACACTGTCACCGCCACCAGCACAGCTGTGCACAAACAACCATTAGAGGGTAGAATATTACGTCGGTAGAAACCAACATGGCTGCCGCTCCAACCTTAAGGGGCGGAGTTTAAAAACTTCAGTCACAGTCGGTTCCGGACCTGATCTACACAGATTTACAGTCCCGCGGCTACATTAGCCTCAGTGTGGCTACACACAACACAGCCGATCGACCGGTTACAACACAACATTATTGATCAGTTGTTACACAAGTTCACAAGGGAGGAAATTATTGATCAGCACATGCTCTCACCCAAGAAGATAAGCAAGCACATGCTGATGGCGAGGATGGAGCTGGGGCTGAGGGCAGCCAGACGGTGACTTCTGACCTGGCCCAGCTCACAGCGCTGACCCCTGAAGCCCTCCTGACACCGACACCGGAAGCTGTCCGCGGATGTGGGCTGGCACACGCCGCCGTTACGGCAGGAAGTCGACCCGCAGGGTGACGGCCAGCAGCTCTGCTGACCTGCGTCGTCTGTCACCGTCACCTGTCCGCCAGGACACCTGACAGTACAGCGGGAGCGAAGAATGAGGTCGTGTCGGTCTGAGAGGGCGTGTCTGTGCACCTGTACCTGCACTGGTGTTTCCTCCAGAGGTCAACGCAATGCAGCGGGCTGCTACATGGTCGACCGCTGCAGGCATCACTCAGGCAGCCCGCCATGATGCCCCGCCTCTCCAGGACTGCCACCAAGTCTCGGTTCTGCCCGTCCAAAAGGAGTTGGTGACCATTGAAGCGAACGTCCCGCAGACACCCTGAGGGAGCAGAAGGCAGATGAAAACATAAACAGCAATGAATGATGAACTGGAGTCGGAAGGAGGAGGAGGAGGGGCAGGAGGAGGAGGAGGAGGAGGAGGATCTGCTCCTCACCCAGAAAGCTGCTAGCGTTTCCCGTCTTTGGACCGTTACCAACCATCACGCTGGTCGGGTCAATCACAATCTTCCTGTGACTCCCTAATCGGGCCTGCACCTCCCTGGAGCCCCCACCCTGCTCCAGCTGTAGAGTGAACAGGTTGTCATGACGACGTAGGGAGACCAAGATCCACTGGCCGATGTCGACTCTGTGCCCAGGGAGCCGCAGCGCATGGGCGCCATCTCCAAGGTCAGCGCGGACAGACAGGTGACCCTCTGCGATCTGAAAGCCACAGATATTGTCAGACTGTGGCCGCGAGTGGTGGCGTGTGATTGGCCAACAGGCTGACCTCCAGGACGATGAACTCAGTCGGGGTCGAGGACGCCACGGCGAGCAGCGTGCCTGATGCAGCCCTTGTTCGGACAAACAGCTGGATGCTGGTGTGACGGGAGCTACCGCCGCCTCTGAAGTGGAAATGGACGACGCTGCCCGAGTCGAAGGAGAATTCTGGGATGGCTGAGAGGGGAGGAGCCAAAGTCATGTTTGAGAGACATAGCAGCAGCTGTTAGCTTAGCATTTAGCATCCAATCCTGATGGGAAGTAGACTCCAGCCAAGAGGCCTGACGTGGACATGGACACGGAGACATGGAGGAGGCGTTGGGCGGCAGTCAGCAGGACAAGGGACGATGCTTCTGAAACACTTGAAACTGAACCCCCCCTTTTTGTTTTTTTTACCTGTATCGCACTTCTGTCCCGTGTATCCAGGGTAACAGTCGCAGCTGAAGGAGCCCCAGTCGGCCAGACAGGATGCCTGGAGGCCGCATGATGGCCCTGCCGCCGTCACACACACACCGTCTGTCAGCCTGCAGCCTGGGGAGCTGTCCACACTCTCACCTGGAGACGCCAGGTCGTACACCTGTGCAGGATATAGAGACACTAAATAAAGAGACAGACAGACAGACAGACAGACAGACAGACAGACAGACAGACAGAGACGTGTGCAGACACACACACACACACACAACCTACCTGACTGTCCACCATCAGGTTACGGATGCAGCCGCTGAAACCACGGTAACGCCAATAAGGAGACGTTTTCTTTACTCCTCCTAACTGAAGAGGCTGGAAGACATTCAGATACCTGAGGAGGAGGAGCAGCAGCACGGGGGTGGGGGGTAAGCAGGAGGAGGCGTTGGAGCGGCAGGATTAATTGATGGCGAGATGGTGAATAAAGTCATATCTTGTCTTCAGGCTGTCCCTCACCTCTGGCGTCCAGGTGTCTCTCCAGCAGCTCTGCAGGCCGACTCGTCCACCTTTGGGGGTCCACCGGCTCCGACACCCTGGGGCCCAATCACCTCTGCACCCTCACACTGGTCCAGGACAAAGTCCACAGCCTATAAAACATTTCCTGTGAGCTGTTTTCACCAACTTGTCTTTAATCTTAACACTTTACCTCAACGTTTACATCAGTTTCATCAGTTTTTAGGTTAAACTGAATGAAACCATCGACGCTGTGTCTCTCCCACCCCCAGTCCCACCTTTCCATCGGTGCTGATGTCGAGGCGATGCCAGCGGCGGTCGGTGACTGAGGATGTAGGCGGGAGCTGCAAGGTCAGCGTTCCAGAGCCATGGTTAATGCTCAGAACCGGAACCCCATTCTTCAACTCTGGACACAAGATGAGGAACACAGTGATCATGTTCATTATGTGGAATCAGTTCCTCCTCAGGTCAACGGGTCAGAGGAAAGTTCAACAAGATGGTTCCAGTCAAAACCATAATGGATCAGTCTGGCTGCTGCTGCAGCGGCAGGAAAATGGATCCTGAACAGGGTCAATGTGATCATGTGACCCAAATGCTCGTAAATACAAAAATCTGGGTCTCATCAAATTATGATGATTGTGTGTGTGTGTGTGTGTGTGAGTGTGTGTGTGTGTATGCATTTTCCTGCATCACCACTGGTTCTGAGTCTGAGTTCAGGCTAATATAGCGCCTGTAGCCGAGCCAACAACCATTGTGGCTCTGGCTGACTCATGCTGGTTCCCAGTCTGAGTGTGTAACAGTGTGTAAACTTTATATTCATTATCACGGACAGAGGCCACGGCCTTCAGTCAGATTTAAGTACCAAACCTCAAGTTCAGCCAAACTTTTTAGGAGGGGGTGGTCTGAGGTAACAATTAGTTCACGCTCGATCGTCAACATGTTTAGTGACATAATGAAGTACAGGCGGTAAACATACCGATGGCGATGAAGTCCTCAGGCTCCCCCGGGTAGGCGGAGTTTAATGGCCCATTGTACAGCAGCAGCCCATCCGCTGACTCAGCCAGGAACTCCAGGGAGATGTGACTCTGGAAACAAGGCCTGATGGGAGGAAACCAGGCATAGCCGTGGCCACCAAAGCTGTGTTTGGTCTGCTGACACTCGGGCCCATCAAACATGGGGGGACATTTACACCTGATACACAGAGCAGATGTATGAATGCTCAACAGAACAGAAGACTGTTGGGAAACACACGGAACAAGTTCTTGTCACAGTTTCCCTCCAAGGTTCTAAGAAACAAGATTTCCCCTTCACTCTGTTACTTACCTGTGTCCCAGTGGCCCATCCAGACAGGTACCCCCGTTCAGGCAGGGGTTGGTGGCGTAGGTGGAGCAGGGCATACGGACCCACTCCCGGGAGTGACAGCCACATCGAGCCGTGAGCGAAGCTGACAGTGACACCAGGGATGTGGTACCGCTGCTGAGAGCCCCGGGGGTCGTACTGAAGGACACGGCGGTGCTGCAGCCTCCAGAGTGACTGCAGTCAGTGGAGGGACACTCGTCCACGCCCACCTGAGAGATGGACACGCCCAGTATGGCCTCCAGCTGCATGACATCAACAGCTACATTAATTATGTTTAAAGCACAAACCCGATATGGACAGAACCTTTTAAAAGGAGCCCAGTGTTAGCATGAAACAAACAACCGCTGTAGCAGCTGGTCTGAAGCAGACGCCCCTGGACGGGGAACCCTGGAACTAGTGTGGAGGGATTCTACATGAAAATGTCAACAGAATCAGGAGAGAACGAACACAACTTTTCCTCTTATTTATATACGTGACGATCAAAAAGGTGTTGAAGATCATTTGATGTTTGACATTTGTGTCAGTGTGTTGGTGTTTCGGTGGAGTGGAGGACCGAGCAGCCAACAGGCGCTTGACTGGTTTTTCAGGTCTTCACCTTTGATCTGCCCGCTGCGACGTAGCCGTGAAGCGTCTCTGTCCTGTAGGGCGGCGAGCCGCGAGCAGCAAACCACACGTTCAGCAGCTTCTCGGCTCTCTGCCCAGCGTCAGCAACAGAGAAGATCTGGATGTTCTCTGGTTGAGTATGAAGGAGATCAGCCAGTGTCTCCGTAAAACGAGCGAAAAGACTCTTCTCAGCTCCGCCGCTGCTGAAAAACTGCTGCACCGTCACATCTGGACAAGGATGTAAAGCTGATTAGAGGAAGCCGTACAGGTAGCACATTAAAAGCTGCTGAAACAGGAGTTGTTCCACAGATATTCCACATTTATCCAGATACTCAGCACAGAAAAGCCCTGCAGCCATGTTGGGTGTCTCACGGGGGACAGTGTCCTCTCACAGGACCCCACATTGGTCTTCCTGGACTCACTATTCAGCTGGACGGAGGCGGCATTTCTCAAAGCATCCTGCTGCAGTTCTCGGACGTCAACCTGAGCAGTGGAGGTCACGTCGGGCCACGTCCGGTCAGACACACGGACGTGCAGCAGGTACGACCCTGGTGGCACCCCCTCCCTGATGCTGAGCTGCCCGGAGGTCTGGTTGAGTCCAAAGAACCTGAGGAGAAAAGTCAAGTTTCAAAATGTCTTTACTGCCACTTGTTGGCCAACATCATTGTCAACATAAGCCCCTCCCCCTTCACATTGATGACCATGGAACCCTTAAAATTAAAGAGAAGGCAAAAGACTCTTATCTGTGTTTAATAGACAGACAAGACAGGATCAAGGGAACCCAGGAGATGTTCAGGAACGTGTAGAGCAGCATCACAGCCCGATGAAGATGTTGTTTATGTCTAAGAGATGACGCTCCTCATCAGAAATTCTGTCTGATCTAAAATCTGACTACAGTTGTTCCCAGAAGGGACTTCTCAGATCAAACCCAGCCCAGATCCATTTTCTTGATCTGGGAATGTTTGGAGGGTCAATCTGGCTCTGAACATGTGCCATTGGGTGCATGTATAAACCTCCGTCCTCTAATTTCAGGCAGATTGATCATCCGCTGGGGTGTCGAAGCCTCAGGCCTGGAGAAGGACCACGGGCTAGGAACAGATAATCCCACAGTCAGAAGTCTGACTTTAAACATGTTATTAAAAAGTTTAAACTGAAAACAGTGAATTTTCTACACTTCTCTGCTCTCCTGATGCTGGAAATGACGTTTAGCCACCAAACAGCATCACTAAAAGGTCCTGCAATGAGGCTGGGAGAGACCACGTTTTGTCTTGATGGTTTTTGCACGTCCTCTGAGGAACACCCACATCCAACCATCTGACCACACAGCTTCACTGGGAAAGTTGGATTCCAGCTTTGGTAATGGAGTTGGTAGTCAAGTATTAATACCACTGTTCCCACAAGATGGCTGCCCTTTCATCAGCTCTTAATCTGTCCCGTTTCTTCTTCTGCTCTTCCTCAAACGACATTTTGTTTGCATCACAAGATCAATTCGGAACAAAAGACTCTTTGAGTGATTGATGTTTTCATTTAGTTTTCCTCCTCCAGAACGAATAAATAAAAAGGGAAATTCTGTTTAATATCAGAATTAGTGCTTTAAAGTCTTAAGTAGGTCAGCATATCAGAACCTTCCCTCACCTGGATGGTTTTCCTTCAAAGCGGTAAAACTTCTCACTCCAGTCGTCCAGGTCGGGGGACTGAACTTGTCCCAGCACCGTGTTTGGAAATATGCCTGCGGGGGGTGAGAAGACAAAATAAATCCAAGACGTCGCTGGCTGTGAAGGAATTTGCTGTGAGGGGACGTGTTCCCTGTGGTACCACCCAAATACTGAGAGTGAAGTATGGAGATAAGGAGGAGAGCGACGCCTCATTGGTGCACGCGGTCACGGTTTGACGGCGCAGCAGGAAGACATGCACACAGCAGAGGTGCTCACTCATTTATTCCCCCCCCCATCTCCAAAGAAACCTGAATGCAGAGCTGTAATCTCTTTAGCTGTGAAATCAGCTGCCTCTTTAAAAATGGCTCCTGCTTATGCAGCCGTCAGACCTGGGACTTTAGCCCCACTTCATTGTGTGCGCCGCGGCATCTGGTAGAGCTGCGTGATGGATTCGTATTAGCGGGTTAATATACTTTCATGTGGAAAGGCCCCTGGAGAGAAAACCCACTAAAAATACATTAAAGAAAACCTCAGATTTCCAGCAAATTACGGAAGGCTGACAGATGGTAAGAAAGGCTAAATAAGTGATGCCGACTTGAGCGGGAGGCTGCGAGCAGTCGACTGTGACGAGTACAGCCTTAAAAACAGGAGCCCAGAGCGCTCAGGGGTGCTGGAGGTTATAGCAGCAGGAAGACACCAGTTGGAAATTGTCTCCAGTTACACTCAACGTTCCCTTGAGCAAGACGGTATCTGCACGGATGTGCAAGTGGCAGGTTCCACTTAACTAGTTTAAGAAACCGAGGATTAAAGTCCTCCCCAGCCCTTAAAAAAAATTCTCTCTGTAAAATGAGATGTTTTCCTAATGGACAAGGTATAAAATCAGAGTTCCGAGCCTGTTTTAATCCTGATTTTATGGAGTATTTCAGACCAACGTTTGGAAGTCTGAGTGGTGAACGAACCCTTGTAGCTGTAGACGATGAAGTTGGCGTGTCCTGGAGCGTGAGGGTGGTCATTCCGGTCACCAATGATGACTGTCAGCGTGCTGGTGGAGCTCGCGGGAGGAGAGCCGCTGTCAGTCATGAGGACTGGGAGGAAGTACTGCTTCTGCCGCTCTCGGTCGAAGGTCCGCAGCGCGGTGACAGCGGCGCTGCCGTTTCCATAGTCTGTCAGGTTAAAGTTGGTGGCATCCGAAGTTAGCATGAGAAGACGTATGGAGAAGGGTGCTCCGTTAGCAGAGGTGTCCCTGTCGATGGCGTGCAGCAGCAGCGAGGTGTCGTTCATTCGCACCGCCTGTGGGGCTGCTGTGTTCTCCCAAACGATGGGTCTGTAAGGGGCTTCAAACTCTGGCCCATTATCATTAGTGTCCAGAACCGTTACCATGACGATGGCCGTGCCAGTGAGAGACGGGCTCCCTGCATCTGTGGCCAGCAGGATGAGCCTGTGCTGCGAGATCTTTTCCCTATCCAGAGAATCAGCCACCACCACCCAACCAGACGGGTCCACCAGGAACTGACTGAAGGGGTCAGACTCCCGGGAGATGCTGTAGGTAAAACGTCCATTCAGGCCCGAGTCCAAATCTGAGGCTGTTACCTGTGTGACTATCGTTCCCACGGCTACGTCTTCAGACAGTGCCGCCGACTCGTAGAACTGTGGGAAGAAGACGGGGGCGTGGTCATTGGAGTCCTCCACCTGAATCAGGCAGCAGCTGAGGCTGAAGAAATCAGCATCTTCAGCCTTAACTGTTAGATTAAACACTCTCTCCTGGGGCTTCTCAAAGTCCACCTTCTTCTTTAGTTTTATCACCCCCCGTCGGTTCACTTTGTCCGTCTCTATGAAGAACTTCCTGTCATCATCCCCACTGATGATGCTGAAGGTTACCACGGCGTTCTCTCCCTCATCTTCATCTGTGGCTGAAACTACAAGAATCTCACTGTTCACCTCCAGATCCTCTGTTACCTGGACACCAAAGGGTCTAATTAGAACTTGTACAAATATCCTGTGTTGGTGTTTTGGTGTTTGTGTTTGGACTAACCTGAGTGCTGAAGAGCATCTGCGTGAAGACCGGTGGGTGATCATTAACATCAGTAACGATGATGGTAGCCGTTCCTGTTCCCGTCAGCCCCCCGCCATCTCTGGCCTCCACCACCACCAGGTAGCGATCCTCCTCCTCCCGGTCCAGGGACCGGAGGACTGTGTAGATGGTCCCTGTGCTTCCATTGATTGAGAACAAGTTCAGGTTGAAGTCATTGCGAATGTTCTTGATAATGCTGTAGGTCAGCATCGCATTTTGGTCCACGTTGGGGTCATCCAGGTCCGTGGCACGCATCTCCATGATGGATGTGTCAGCAGGTGAATTTTCAGGTACCTGACCCACAAAACATCCATCCACCCTCAGTGCCGGACAGGGAAAAAAGGGTGCGTTGTCATTGACATCTCTGACTTCTAATAGCACGTCAGCAAACCCTGTGAGTCCTGTCCCCCCTTCATCTGTAGCCAGAACCAGGAACCTCCAGGCCGGACGCTCCTCCCTGTCCAGCCGCCGGTGGGCATAAATCCTCCCGGTGCGTTCATCAATAGTGAACTCGCCACCTGCCCCTTGACCGTGAAGGAAGTAACGCAGAGCGGTCTGATCAGCCTCCTGGTCTGGGTCTGTGGCCGACACCTGCAAATACAAACACCTTCATCAGGTACGAAGTGTTCCACACGGCTTTGGAAGGGCTTCACCAATAGTGCTGATACAAGAGTGCTGCAGTCTGGATTTGTGGCAACTGATGAGCTCAGACTTCCTTTAAAAAGACCACAGACTTCCTCGTTTTCATTATGCACAAATGTCACAGCAGCAGGTAGAAGAGGAGCTCGTCCTGTTCAGTTAATCGGCCTCCCTGATATCTCTGGATGGCAGCGGCAGCATTAGAACCTGTTCTCACGTCACGTTGAGGAATTCAGCAATTAAAAGAAAATTGTTAACCACAAAACGAGAAGAAAAGGCTGACTTTCAGCCTTTTCTTCACCACCGTGATAGCAGAAGCCTTTGAAGCCACCCACTGGCTGCCTATCGCCATGCGGCAGGTAGAGCATATTAACCATCACGGTGGCAGAGGCGCAGATGCAGCACATGCAGGTGAAAAAACATGGGGCTCGTACGGGGCCGTTAGAGCAGAGTAAAGCCTGTATCAAATCAATTCCAACAGGCGAGAGAAGGCAGGCAGCAGCGACACACACACACACACACACACACACACACACACACCACACACACACACACACACACACACACACACACACACACACACACACAAACACACACACACACACACACACACACACACCTCTCTGGCGGTGATTAGTTTTCCTGCTGTCACCTTTAAATCTGATTTAGCTCGCCAGAACGTGCAAATTAGCATGAATTACCAGGGAAAGGTGTGACAACAGGAGGAGGATAGGAGTTCCAGAGGAGCCTGACACATGTGTGGACACTGGAGGTGAGGAGATGCTCCAGGCTCATTCACATCTGGTTGTAACCTAATACTCACATCTTATTCTCATTAGCTCACATTTTATTATCTTTAAAGGCTCCATATCTGGTAAATTCTGTGGAGCTGAAGCCAAGTTGACACAATGTTGACAGCATTTCCAGCACTATGTGACCACAGCATCAACATTACAGCAGGGCTTTGATAGCTCTTTAGCTAACAGACACATCTGCTCACCTGCAGGAGGAAAACAGGAAGCTGGGTGAGCTCCTCCATCACTGCAGCGTGGTACTCCATCTGGCTGAAGATGGGTGCTTCGTCGTTGCGGTTTATCACCTTGACCACCACCAGCGTCTCATTCTCCCACTTCCCATCAGAAGCAACGAGCCACAGCTCGTAACGGCGCTCTGCCTCATAGTCGAGGGGCTGGGCTACAAAGATGGTTCCTACCTCAGGCTCCACATCGAATGTGCCCATGTTGTTCCCAGCTGCTATCTGGTAGCGTAACTTAGCATTAGCCCCTGTGAGGACAGGAGAACAGGAACCCACTGATGCTTTGTTGTCATCAAAATACAGTTCATCTGAATTTAAAGACTGTTCTTTTCATGTCAAAATTATTTCACTCCTGAATCATTTTGGTTTCTAATCTTAGAATTGTCATTTGTTTTTATTTATTTTTGTAGGGTGGGTGCCGTCTGCTGTGTTTACCAGGAGGAAAACACCATCTGTGAAGCTGTGAAGGACCTTCATCATGACACTGAACACTGTGTGTGTGTGTGTGTGTGTGTGTGTGTGTGTGTGTGTGTGTGTGTGTGTGTGTGTGGGTGCGGAATGACTCCAGTGGTTTCTTGCCTCTGGCAGGCCCTTAATGATTACTGTGGCCATATGGTATTGCCCTCTTCTCCCACACTCACACCAATGCAGAAGGGCACAGCAGATTTGATTCAAAGCGTAGCAGGAGCACCAAAATTGTGATTAAGGTCAGATCCCAGCTTCAGGAGAGGTGGGCCGCGGGGGGAAGTTGTCCCTCAGTGCTGACTGCAGGTTGACACGATGACAGACTAAACTCATCACTAGAGGAAGTTTCACTTTGATTTACGAAATGTATCACGCTGGAAAATACCCCATGTTGTGGCCTCAGATGGCCACGAGAGGCCCAGCAGCTTGTTGAAATTCAGCAGGCGGCAGCAGAAACCCTGAACTGTGAAATCATTAATGCGTTTTGTGACTTTCCTGTGACAAGAAACATGAAGCTCAGCCGCTTTTCTGTTCCTCTGAATGCTAATGACCAGAATTTACTCTGAAAAATCTTCCTCTTAGTTTGGCCTCAAACCAGAGAAAGATATGTAGAAATATTGTGTGCTCTTCTGCATTAAAGGCTGCAGCACCTCTGCTAATAATGTCTGTTAGAGGCTGCAGCTCTCAACCACAACAAGAACCTTTGGACACAAACGTCTGACTCAACCTCATGACTTATGTCCTGACATAAGCTCAGGTGTTTAGACTCCATACTCTTGGATGGAGGTGGAGCATTCCAGAACATTGTCCGTGTTCAGCTCCTTCTCCTGAGGGAACGTTACTCTCCTGGAGTCACTCTGGACCTGTGGGAATGTTCTGGAGCTCTGCACCAACAATGTTGTGTTGTTAATATTAGCACCTGTGCTGGAATCATGTTTTTATTGTTCTCTTTCTTAAAATGCCTCAAGTAAAGGAGAGTAAACCGGTTGGAACGTCAGCTACAGCAGAAGCTGTAAATTCTGAGATCTAAACTGTGTGAACAGATGAAGCAGTATGGAAATTCAGGATCTCACGTGTGTGTGTGTGTGTGTGTGTGTGTGTGTGTGTGTGTGTGTGTGTGTGTGTGTGTGTGTGTGAGAGAGAGAGAGAGATAGACAAAGGTTAAAGATTAAAACCTGAAAATAAACAAGCAGACACACTGCTCCTTTTACCGAGTAAAGAAGCCCTTAAGGCCTTGAGACAACATCATCATTAATAGGAGGAAGAGGAGGAGGAGGAAGAAAGAAAGGTATGTCTTGTTGATGTGTTCAGTTTATTTTTTTTCCCTTCTGCTGCTTTTTTGTTGAAAGTGGAGGAGGAAGAAGAGGAGTGAGAGACAAACAAAGACACACACTTCAAACTCTGGAGCCCCAGAGACGAGCAGCACCGGCTAACGAGCTGCGACAGCCGGAAGAGGAGGAATGGTGACATCATCATTCCCTCCTGACTCACCATCGTCTTCATCGTTGGCAGTGACGGTGATGAGGACAAATCCCACCTCTTTGTCCTCCTCCACGCTCACCTCGTACAGCGGCTGGGCAAATGCTGGTGCGTTGTCGTTGACGTCGGTGACAAAGATCCGGACATAGGCCGTATCTAGGAGAACACACACGTCTGTTATACTGGGAGACCAGTGGGGCTGCTGGTGATGGACGGAACACGTCTGTTATACTGGGAGACCAGTGGGGCTGCTGGTGATGGACAGAACATGTCTGTTATACTGGGAGACCAGTGGGGCTGCTGGTGATGGCCAGAACACGTCTGTTATACTGGGAGACCAGTGGGGCTGCTGGTGATGGCCAGAACATGTCTGTTATACTGGGAGACCAGTGGGGCTGCTGGTGATGGACAGACTGACTGTCAGAGAGGACCTTGGGACAACAGGCCAAGCCTGAACTCCACTCTGACCTTGCACCTGACCTGTGTGTGCATGTGTGTGTGTGTGTGTGTGTGGGGGGGGGGTTACCAGTATTGGGCTGTCCCTGCTGTCCTGGTCTTGCTGACTCAGAACCGTCCATTGACTGGACTTCCATCAGGTATGAGGCCTTCTGCTCGCGGTCAAATGATGCTCGGGTGACGATGACGCCGCTGAGCGAGTCGATGTCAAAGAACTGAGAGTCGCCGCTGTCGTCCCTTAGGATCAGGTAGTGGACCTGAAGCATCAACAGGACACAGTCAGTCAGCCTCAGAACTCACCTACTGTTCTTCACGCAGAACCAGGAGTCTGAACAGTGACTTTGTGTTTGGAGGCTTCTCACTCAGCAGGTCAAAAAGCTTTAAGTCAAACTGCATCGTCTGGCTTTCAAACGCAACTCTGTTTCCAAGGCAGATGGTTCTGGTAGAACCCGTGGGTGATCCTCACCATCCCGTGTAGACCAGAGTCCAGGTCTGCAGCAGACACCTGGGCCACTGATGTGCCGATCTGGGCTCCTTCAGGAACCGTGGCCTCGTAGGTTGAAGACAGGAAGAAAGGAACGTTGTCATTGATGTCTGAGGGGGAAAGGAGCAGCATGAAAATCAGCAACAGTCGCTCATGAAATTGGATTAAAGCTGACAGAGAAAAGGAAAGAACACACGGAAGTAAGAAGAAAAGAGCGAGAAGAAAAACAGAAGGTGGAGAAATGCTGGAGAAAGAGAGCGTTAATGAAAACTCTCATTGTGTGAAGAGCCTGGGAGAGCCTGAAAGAGCCCACAAAGCTCCGTCGGCTCACTTTCAAGCTCCGCTGAGCCAATTATAGCATCTGATGTGTGTTTGTTCAAAGCCAGTCAGGAAGTGTTGTGGGGGCTCTGCTCGCCTCCAGATGCTGATGGGACATGAGTCAGGAGGGATGAGCTCTCATTAGCTCTGCTGACGTTTGCTGCTGCTGCAGCCCTGATCTCGCTGCATTCTGCTCCTTGTGTGTCCTCTCATGACGTTTCACTTGTTGAAATGTCAAAGTCCATCAGCAGCAGCAGAACAGTGCTCAAAAGTGACCCGGCTGAGTTTTTACCTTCTATCTGTTTGCAATCAATTAATTTCATCATTCAGTATTCAAAGGATTCCTCAATTAACTTGTTTTTTGATCATCATATATCCTTATTTTATTTTTTTCTTTCTTACTTAATATGTATAAAATATATATAATATATAATAAAAATCCTTATTGTGTCACTACCCTTTTAATGCACAATGTGGGCCAAAAATGACCCACATTCATTTTCCAGGTTATTTCATGTATCGCTATGATTTATTTTTGAAATAAAGTTTTATCATTTCCTTTTCCAAATATTCGGTAAATATCTTTTTAGTACAAATAATTATCTTTATTTTTCAGTTCTTAAGTTATGAATAAGCACAGCTTTTATATTTCTACATCAAGTTGACAAACATGGGTCAGAAGCGACCCAAATGCATTTACTACAGCGTTTGTTGGGAACTGTGAGTTGTGCTTGTGTCAGACATTCCACAGCTCAGCACAGCACCCTTTGCCCTTCTAATACATGTAAGTATCATTTTTCTATTGTTCTGACATTAACATTTCCTTAGGAAAGTTAGTTACAAGAAAGTTGCAAGTAATGACTATTATCTAGCTAGCTTTTGACATATTCTACTTTGGTTGGCTCATTTTATTGTCATTGGCTTTGCTAAATTCATAGGATGCTCACTCATGCTCCTCCTTGCTCCTCACCTGAGTGAGACAGAGAGAGTTTTGGGAGGATTTAGATCTTGGAATTTAGAGAATTTGATATTGAGTCAATCTTTCCCCCCTCTCATAGGTCGTAAAATCACAGTGGACAACTTTTTCACCAGCGTCCCTCAAGCTGAGAAGCTTAAATTACTGACTCTAATTTACTGATCACCCCCACTCACCTGTTACGTTGACGTAGACGGTGGTGAAGGACGCCAGCGGAACAGAGGCCACGTTCTGGACACGAACCCTGAGGGTGAAGAAGCCAGTCGTCTCGTAGTCGAGGTTCTCAGCCACCAGGATGGACGCCGAGCCGTCCACACGGTTGGGCTTGATGTAGAACCGAACCGGCATGTTGGTCTCTGGCACCTGACCCTCCTCTAGGTTGTAGGTGACCCGAGGGTCATCCAGAGAGGACGTGGCTTTGATGGTCTGAGGGAGGGAGGGAGGGAGACACAAATCTGAGCGTCAGTCCTCTGTTTACCTCTGACAGGAAGACCAGACAGCAGAGAGGAAATGACACACACACACACACACACACACACACGCACACACACACACACACACACACACACACGCACACACACACACACACACACACACACACACACCACACACACACACACACACACACACACACACACACACACCGGTAATGACACGCCTGGCAAACCTCATTACCGATGCTAAATTCAAAACATCAGTTCCTCCTCATTTTCACTGTTGATTCTTCTGTCTGATTAATTCTGTCTTGACCAAGAACAAGAACTACAAAATTGTTCTTTTAAGACGTCATCTATTAGACTGTATGGTTAGAAATGTCTGAACTGTTGCTACAATAATAAACAATGACGTTTCTTGGTTTTCCCATCACCCGTTGAAGTTAACTACGGCACCAACGGTCACTCACCACTATCTTGGCGTCTCTGACGGTGTTTTCCGGAACAGTCACCCAGTACTCGGGCTGTTCCCATAGTGGCGGCTGGTTGTGAACGTTGGTGATGAAGACGGTTAGCTCCACAGAGCTGCTACGGTTGCCTCCATCCAACGCTACAATCTGCCGCACAATCCTCGAGGTCTGTACAGAGGAATGACAGGAAGCAGCCTTTAACACGCATCTTTTATTTTGTAAGGAAAAGTGCCTAAAGGCAGAGCTGAGAGGAGGAAGAAAGGAAGACATGAGGAAGAGGGTCCCATAGGGTTAGGGTTAGGGTTAGGGTTAGGGTTAGACATGAGGAAGAGGGGCCATAGGGTTAGGGTAGGGTTAGACATGAGGAGAGGGGCCCATAGGGTTAGGGTTAGGGTTAGGGTTAGGGTTAGACATGAGGAAGAGGGGCCCATAGGGTTAGGGTTAGGGTTAGGGTTAGGTTAGGGTTAGGGTTAGGGTTAGACATGAGGAAGAGGGGCCCATAGGGTTAGGGTTAGGGTTAGGGTTAGGGTTAGGGTTAGGGTTAGGGTTAGGGTTAGGGTTAGACATGAGGAAGAGGGGCCCATGCTGGCTCAGCAGCACCGTTATCACAATCTTTAAAGACTGAAAACGATGTTTCTGCTCCTCAAACCTGCGAGCATCAGTGAGCCTGAGACCAGTCTTCAGATTTATTAACTGGAGACATACTGGCCTGTGAAATGGGCTGACTGACGTAAATCCAGCCAGTACTGGGATTGATGTGCAGGTACGCCGGCGTCTGATTGGACAGAGAGTAGGTGATGGCCGCGTTGCTCCCCTGGTCATCGTCGTGTGCCGCCGCCCGCAGGAAACTAGTTCCCACTGGAGTGTCCTCCCGCAGGAAGTCTGAGAGAAGGAGACAGATGGACTACTGGGATACTGGGACAGAGAGGCCAGACTGACTGGTTATACTGGGACAGAGAGGCCAGATGGACTGGTTATATGTTATATGTATCCTTTTTATTATTGGATTATTATTTATCAGAGTGGTAAACATGAATCCTCTATATACTGGTGTGTATTTATTAATGGATCAGTTGTATCTAGTTGCCTTCCTGCTGTCAGTAATTATTTATGATGCTATGAGACAAGATGCAAAGCAAATAACCCAGGAGAGCGAAGAGTCACAGTAGTGATGTGAAGTCTATTTGTGCTTCCTGTTGATTTCTCCTCAGAGTGACACAACTGTGAGACGAACCCAGGAAACAGGACTTAATTCATAATTTACACAAACAAATTGTAAACACATCTCGCAAATTCAGATTTTTTTTTTTCATTTTGGAACCCGTTCATCAAGTTCTTCTGTCAGTCAGAGGCTGCCTGAGTTATCGGATCTGTCAGCAGATCCATCCTGGAACCCTTTAGGTTCAATATCTGACATCTGCATAAACACAGGACTCATAAAAAAAACAGATGGCCAGTTCAGGCTTTGTAGCAAAGCACCCTGTGCTGCCCATTTCAACCGTTCAGTTTTGATGAGTTATAGTTCGACAGCAGAACAGACAGCCTTGCTTCCAGCCCACTTCCTCCACGTCTCCACACACACTCACACTAGCGATAAATGAATGTATGTCCTAGAAACACTTCAATCTGCCTGTTAAATAGTTAATGAGCCGCCCAGTGTGATTCCATAATCTGACGAGAATAACTTCTGACGCCACGCTTATCAAAACACACATTTGCACAGATAGTAAACAAACACGGACCCGCGGGAGCTGTCGGCGAATATTTCATCAGTCTTAGTAGCTTTCCAGGATTACAAAGCTGTCGACAGCTGCAGGACTTTTAAATGCTTTTGTAGTTCTCTTTATTTGTGTTCATCTAGTTCACCTTCAGAAGATGGAGAGAATCAACAGCCTGCAACACAAACACAGTAGCAGCCTGTTCACCTCAGCAGCAGGCAGCAGCAGGCAGCAATACTCACACTGGTAGCGGCTGTTTTCAAACTTGGGCCCATTATCGTTCTGATCTGCAATGACAATGGTGATCTGGCAGATCCCGATGAGCGGTTCGTCGGCCTGATCCGTGGCCGTGACCGACAGCGTGAATTCCCTCTGACGCTCTCGGTCAAAGCTGACTGTCGTGGTGATGTAACCTGCAGGGGCCATGTTACCATGACAATGGTTATGCACGTGGAGAAGCAGTGCAACTGTTGTCTTACTCAGAGTTGCCATTGGTTACCAGTGTCAGGATCAATGTCAAAGCCGGATGAGATGCCGTCTCTGTGCATGATGCCGTACTTGACCTGTCCATTCACGCCCATGTCAGCGTCGTGGGCCTGGACACGCAGGACCTGTGTGCCTGGCGGCTGGTTTTCTTGAACCACGGCGTTCTGACTGTAGTTCTGACACTAAGGAAACGATCTGAGGTGTAACAGCTGTAGGAAATCCTTCTGATGGTGCTTTCCAAAGTTCAGTCACCTCCTGAAAGATGGGTTTGTTGTTGTTGATGTCATTGATGCCGACGATGACCTGGGTGGAGCTGCTGAGCGGGAAGGGTCCTCCGGACGCATTGTCGTCCGTGGCAGTAATGTTGAGGACATACTGGGGCCCTTTGAGCCTGGGAGGTGGACTCTTCCTCAGCTTGATGATGCCTGCACACAAATATCAGCACCTCCAACATGCGCTGTTTTTCACCCTCACCTCACCAAATAACATCTCCATTACAGAAAGATGCCGTGCACAAATATAAATCCTTCATCTGCTGAAGATGCTGAGCTCACTCTGATCATGTGTTCTGGAAGTGCTGGGAGCCACATCCTCACTATCAATAAGCTCAGCTAATCACAACCGAAGCCTTCGTGAAGATCTGCTTTTCTTTGAAATACAAATGTGTTTGATAGAAGACTGCAGGTTTGTACAAAGTTTGCACGTGGAAGCGTCGCTGCTGCTGCCAGCACGAGGACAGTCAGCACATTTCACAGTCGACAGTCTCCTCAGGAGGAAACAAGAAAATCCGATGAGAGTCTCTGAGCGTCATCAGGAAAACACTCAGCAGTCTGTCGTTTGTAATATCAGTCTGGAGGAAACACAGCAGAAACGTGGCTCCAAACAAAACCTTTGTTACCTGTTGCTGATGCAAAGACACTAAGAGTCTTCTTCATTTAGGCATCCTGCTGGGCCAATACACAGGTGTGTTTGTGTGTAGGAAGATGAAGATAGTCACCTCGAGTGTGTGTGTGTGTGTGTCCCTCACCCTTTTGTTTGTCCAGTAAGAAGTTGCTGTCCTCATTTCCACCAGTGACTGCATAGGAGACACCATCTCCATCTGGGTCATTAGCATGAACGATGGCGACCAGCGTATCTGGACCAGCATCTTCACTCAGGAAGGTCTTATACCTGACAGACAGACCGACAGACAGACAGACAGACAGACAGACAGACAGACAGACAGACAGACAGACAGAGAGGAACAGAAGCAGAATAATGTTATACAACTAATTGACACTGTGGAAACATGAATAGAGTGAAAAACTGCACGTAAATGGGAGTAGAGAGGGTGAAAACATGAAACAGAATTCATAAAAAAAGTGATGAAAACCAGAGTTGAAGGGTTGAAGTGGATGGAAGGAGAGGACAGGTGAAAAGACAGGTGGAGGAGGGATGCTTCCAGGCTGAGTGTGGCGAGCAGCAGCAAACATACACGCTCTGGGAAAACACCGGGGCCTCGTCGTTGCTGTTGGCAACACGGATGCGGACAGATGCCGTGCCCGTTCGAGGAGGCGTCCCTGCGTCCACGGCGACGACCACAAACTCGTACGCGTGATTGGGCCGTTCATAGTCCAGGCGTTTGGCGGGGTTGACCACGCCCTCTGATGTGATGTCAAAGTCAGCACTTTGGACGAAGTAGGAGAGCTGAGCGTTCAGCCCAGAGTCACAGTCACTGGCAACAACTGAAAGAGACCCACAGGAGTCAGGATGCTACACACACACACACACACACACACACACACACACACACACACACACACACATCGGCTGTAGCTACAGGTGTGTGCTCCACCTTGTAGCAGGGAGGTTCCAGCCAAGACGTTCTCGGGGACGCCGTCTCTGCTGTAGATGGCGTGCAGGAACTCAGGCGTGCAGTCATTCTCATCTGTTACCCGAACGATGACCTGCAGCCAAACATCTGTTTACGTTCTTACACCTGACACAAGGTGTCACCGTGGCAACACAAACATCTGGTTTGGTTTTACAGTTGTTACCAGCTGTCAGACCTTCAAGGCCAATCAAAAACATGTCAGTGCAAAAGATTTGTTAATGTTTTACTGTCGAAATAAGAGTGAGTTTTGCTCTTCAGCCACAACTGCAGGATTGAGCCTGACAAAGGGAGTGATTATTAAGCAAAAGTGCACCAGTTCTTTACTGTAAAACACAAACAGAGCATCTGGACATAGTTGGATCTGGTCTGGGTTTGCAGAAGCTCACAGTGGGTTTTTCATCAGCAGCAACTACAGATGAGGCAGTTGCATCACGGTGGCATCATTTCCCCCCATTTTTAATTAATGAGTTTTCATCTGGGCGCGGTGCGTTCAGGGGCCTCCAGGCATGTCAGCAGCTTTATATAATCACGTACTAGATAAGTATTGATAGCGGAATACTGGTATCTGCCTGCTGGTCCCAGTGGTGTCAGTGATCCCGTCAGTGTTTTACAGTGACGGTGTTTCTCAACACTTGGTGGTACATAGGAGTCGTACGCACCTCTGCCACGGCGGTGAGGCCGGTGTCCGACTCGGAGGCTCGGACCTGCAGCAGGTGGAGGTTGTGGCCGCTCTCATAGTCAACTGGCCTGGTTAGGCTGAGCGTGCCGCTCTCTTGGCCGAGACTGAACAGATTCCCAGGATTCAACAAGAGCATGTAGGAAAGACTTTTCTTCTGGAAGGAGACAGCCGTAACCGTGGCAACACTGCGAGGACAGACAGTTGGATTTATGCTGCAGTGTGATCCTGTGGCCTGTAGGCTCAAATATTCTGTTTCCTCACCACAGGAACCATAAATCTGCTTTTCTACCAATAGAAAAATATTCTAAAGTAAAATTTTCCCTCTATCTGCAAATTCCTGTGAGTGAAACAAATGAATGAGACAGAGGGAGCATTACTGGATGTCACCTTCACAGGAATTTAAGCTTGAGTCAAAGTGCAAACTTCAACAGTACCCAGGAAACTTTTCATGATAAAAGAAAGCAGCTCCAGGGGCCAGAGTGGCTGTTGTTGCTGATTAAACCACGTTTATGTGAAGACACGTTTCAGGTTTCCTCAGTGTGAAGGAGAGCTGCCATGTTTGAGCAGCACCCATCCACCAACAAAACACTGATAGAGGAAGCATTACCTGAACTCCTGGGGATCGCAGCCTTTTCACAATCATATATGATTGTGTTTGGCACATAAAAACTCACACACAGACACACACACACACACGTAGATATACACAGAAATAAACACGACATAATGGATGCAGAAACACACACACACACACACACACACGGTTGCACGGATACTTGGATATTAATACAATGTGCTGTGCACCAACAGCCCAGAGGGACGGGGACACACACATATGCACACACACACACACACACACACACAGAGCCATGTTTATCCAGTCCTCGCTTTTAATAAATATTTGAATTTGCCACACTTTTAAATTCTCAGCCTCAGGCCACACTCGTACATCTGGGTCCTTTTCTTCCTTCCTTCTGCCCTTCTTCTTTTCCTCACACGCCTTTATTCTGCTCACTTCCGTAACCACTGTCATCACCGTCCTTTCACTTCTGTGGCGCTCTATAGGGCTAATCGTTTTACACATCACATGCAAATCTAAGAGCTGTCTACGAGCCCACACACACTCTCACACACACACATACGCACACACATGCACAGAGTTTACAAGACAAGAGAAATTAAGTGATCTGTCTGTAAATATGGATGATGAAGAAGATGAGAATTTAAAATAATTTCTAAAATATTTTTGCCACTGTTGCAAACATTTTCCTAAAACTAAATCGCAGCACCCTGAACCTGGACTAGGAGTGAGCTGTATCTCATGTGACGGCAGCGTGTCACTTCTGTGATATTAAAGTCTGCTGACTCACGGCTGGCCCACACTGGTGTCTTCAGGAATGTCCAGGTTGTAGGTGGCGTTTGTGAACTGTGGTGGTCGGTACCCAGCAAGGACGGCCACTGTGGCTCGGGGGCCTTTGCGACCCTGCTGGTCCACCGCCTGAACCTGTAGCAGATACTCTTTACTGGGTGTCAGCGGTTGTACTGTGGTCCTGATCTCCCCAGAGCGTCGGTCCACCTCGAAGCGCTCTTCTCCACCTGCAGCGTACGACCAGAAAGAATTATTGAGGTTTGAAATTTGGGCTTCAAGTTTTGGATTTCTGTCCTTTACTTTCTTTACTGGTTTAATTAAACAGTTGCTGTCAGATGGAGTGTCCAGCTCTGTAGACAACCAGATTATCTGAACGTGCTGGACATGGGAAGGCTTCATTTGGTGAGTGGAGAGCTCCATCATCCTGTTTCCTCACACACACAAAGCTAACCCTAACCCTAACCCTAACCCTAAGAGGACCCAAGAGTGAACCCTGTGGTACGCCACAGTTACCTGAAAGGAGGCAATGCAAAAGCCTTGAAGGCTTTATGGTCTAAACTGACCCTATATTGGCTCTAACCCTACCAGAGACACTCCCCTCAGAAAGCTCTGACAGACAAATTGGTTCTTTATCATAATTTAGACTCAACCATAAAACCATAAACTTCTAACACAGGAAGTTGAAGAGCCTCAAACTGGGTGAAATCGCATTAACTCTGCTAAAAAGCTGCAAACAAACTGTGTGAATATATTTTCACATTGGCATGATATTAAAAACAATCTTAATGTAAATGATTGGATTATTCCTCAGTACACATGTCACATTACGCCAAAGGGAAGTTAAGCGACTATTAATGTGACAGCATTTAAAATCAGCTCTCAAAATATCTTTACTCTTCTTTTGCTCTCTTTTCCTGTAAAATATTAATTTAAAAAATAATCCACAGCCACTGGCACCCATCCGCCACCTCCCACTCGCTGCCTCTCCAGAGACTTTACTATTATTCCTGAATCTGAGCGCTCTCTTTGCCCGCGGGGGAGCGATTAACAGTGCAGCTCCACGCTGTTTATGTGTGTTTTTTCCTCCTTCCACATGATTGTAATTGAAATTCAACGAGTCAAGTTTTATTTATAAATGGTTCCTTTGAAGAAAATAGGTTTTTATCGGTGAGTGGCTGGTAGAGAAGCAGCACCTGATTTCAGATCCGTGCAGGTTTCTGAACCCTTTAACACCAAGAGGAACCATGAAAGTCAAAACAGGACATAGATAAACCCCCCAAGCCCCACCCCCCTGGGCTGACTGCAGCCTCCAGAATGTTCCCTGATGTGTTGTGCTTTTGTTTTTCATTTAAATATCATTGTTATAATGAAGGAGTTTTTACCATCGAGGAGGAAAAACTGGACTGGTCCAAGCGTATCTTCCTGTTGCCGCGCCGACAGACGGTACACCACAGATCCTGGCGTGGCGTCGGGGCCCACAGCAGCCAGGAACGGCTGGGGGAACATGGTCCACTGCAGACCAGCCTGACTGGAAGGGGTCAGGGTCAACCTGCACAAGTACCCCTCTTCCCCTAGAAGGAGAGAAAAGTCTGATTATTCACTGCAACACAAAAACAGCACCGTTACGTGTCAAATTAATGATCATCTGTGAGTTTTTCAGTCCCAGAGTTTTTCTTTCCTGCTGTTTTGATTAAAATCTTAACTCTGGTTATTGAGCTGATGCCTCTTGTTCACACTGGTTCCATGGCAGAGCAACATTTCCCTTCTTTCATCCGTGGTAGTAAGAAGATGAAGATCTTAAGAAGATGGGAAAGAAGTGAAGGGAAGGAAGGCAGCTCTACCAAAATAAAACAACAAAACTTCTAGAGGATCACAGCAGGAACTCCCCATTCGCCCAGTCAAAAATACACACTGGTACCCATGTTTGCATCTGTGACTGTAGCGGCTGCCTTGTTTCTGTGTTGGGTTTGATGCAGCGGCTGCGCTCGCTGTTGTTTTCTCACCTATTTTTTCAGGGGAAAACAGGCTGAACAAGAGTGGAAACTTGACTTCAGAGAGACAAAAGGAGGGAGGAAGCAGAGAAAACACAACTGTCTTTCTCTATCATGTCTGAATGTCTGTCAACAAACTGAGAGGCGGCGGAGGGTAAAATGGTGACAGGGAGGATGAGATATCAAGAGAAGAAAGGAAGAGCAGACAAGGATTAAGGAGGTGATGAAGGAGAAGAGTCTTCCAGTCCAGCGCTCTTCTTCTTCTGGCCCGCTGGTCTCCTCATGTCAGCTTATAAAATTCAGAATAATCAGGTCTATTCCTGTCTGTTGTTTTACATATGTTTAGCTGTGGGCCGCACATGAAAGTGAAATGAAATCTGTCCTATTATCATGATGAACATCAACACATTTGGACACAGCGCCAGCGGTCAGCACATTTATCATGCCAGGCCTGAACCAGACATCCTCCAGGAGGACAAGATGTCTCCATCTTCATCACTCCTGGCTGGGGGCTGATGGAAGGCAATGTTGGCACCCTAATGATATTTTATTAACACTGTGGTCTCATAGAATAAAGTTAAATATAGATGACACAAACTTCTAATAGAAAAAAATACAGTTACCGAACACTGACAGTGTGTTCTGAAGGGATATTAAACAGGTGAACCTGGGTTGGTTTCATGTTGTCCTACACTGTTCTCTGGTGGCAGGTGTCTTTTCTGACATTTTAAATCTACTCATCATAACTTTGAGTAAAATCTCCTCACATAATGATGTTGAGAACTTTTTAAACATCACCTGTAAATGAAAACAACAAAAAATGCTAATGCTGAGATAATGATTGGCTTTTATGATCCCAAAATAAAGTCAGTGCTGTCTAAGGCTGGAGGACGGCCTTGTAGGTAATTACTATGTCAGTGTAATTTAAAAGTATGTAAGATTCTATTTTAGCCTCTTCATATCTCTGAGGACATATTCTCATATTAACATGTGGCCCAACAAACTAGTGCTACTGCTAATGCTAACAGATGCCATGTCATTACCCACATCACGTGACAAAAGTGCGGATGTACCTGCAACGACCTGCGTCATCAGCCTTAAGGTTTTAATGACGGCGACCATGTCATTTGTCGACTGATGTGATCCAGATGTTACCTGACCGCTGTGACGCTTCACATGTACACTTGTTGTAAGCTTCTAGAATTTAGATGGGGTAAACTGTGATAACTTTGTCTGAATAAACAGAAGGTTGCGGTTAAGTTCAAGCTAAAGGCTTCAGAAGTTACATAAGAGGCAAAACAATGAAAGGATGTCTCAGGGAAAAAGTGGATGCTGACACCGGTCGGACGGGATTTTTATCTGCCACTTCAAAAGCTGCACAATAGGGGCTGGGTTTAAGTAACCATGGGTGACGATGATGCTCTCTGGCATCCCCTCATTTCCTTTGGACCCGGGATGGATCCTGATGCCCGATCCCTGAGTCAGGACTCACTGACCACACGAGCCACAGATGGAGGTGCTGTTTCAAGCATGACATCCTACTTGTTTCTGCTCTCTGGCTGATGTGCAACGAGGGTAAAAGTCCAACGATTCAGTCTTTCTGCATTTGTCCCTTTTCATGTTTGATATGCTGGACGGGCTCTGAAACAAATCTCCTCATTTCCACAAATGTCAGAAAACAGGAAGAATCTGAGCTCATTTTGTTCTGCTCAACCACACAAAGGACTCCTGTCCTGGGTTGACACCTTGTATTTTCCCACCCACTGAACCTCACCACAGTTTTAATATTTAATGAGACACATTAGCATTTTCAGCATCTTCTCTCTGAGGTCAGTGATGGATTTCCTGTTCAGAGCTTCTACGTTTCTTCTTTCTTGCTGTGAAAGCTGCTGCACGCAGGTAAAAGGTCAGTGGTCGGTGAGCAACCTCTGACCTTAGCTCAGGTGCTTCTACAGCGTCATCACCAGCAGATAACCTGACCAGGAACAAAAGCCAAAGAAAACTCCCCGTGATCTCTGTCAGATGTTAGAAAATGATTTCTGAGGTGACATTATAACATTTCTTCTCTCTGGTTTGCACGTTTTATCTTGTAAAAATACAGAGATTATATAGAAAGACAAGAATCTGCATGGTAGGTAAACAATGGTGTGCAAATGTCCCAGTCTGGCATAAAGAGTTGCCTCAGTGCACAGAGCATCAAAGCCTCCCAAAGAGCATTCGCGCAGCTCCTCAAACGTGTCGAGAAAGTGGCTCCTGCCAGCGACGGCGAAACGTCGCTCGTTTTCTGTGTGAAACAAAGAAGCCTGGCTGCTTCTGAACAAGCTGCACAAGAAAGCAACTCCGAGAGCGGAGATGCCGAAGTCCCAGGAGCTGATGTTTGGAGAAGAGATGCTGCTCTGCCTCATCTCTTCTTCCTCCACCTCCTCTTCCAAAACTGTCAACTTCTCTATCGCTCATATATGTCAAGATCCCCATTGAACACCTGTCAAAGAGCCCAACGCTGGATTTCCTGGGACTTTCACAACTGTTCCAGAGGACGGAGGGAACGTTTTCAGAGCACATCTGTCCATTAAAAGCAAGAGCAGTGAAACTTGCAGGAACTAAATCTTGGCTCCATCAAAGGGAAAATACTTTCTCAAAGTCCAAAATCAGATGTAGCCATTGTGAGACTGCCAGGATGCTAAGGAAATGTCCTCCTCTGGGTCTGGAACCAAACCTCAGGAAAGATGACTGGAGTTCAGCTCAGCATTTATGTTGCATCAGGCTGGCAACGACCACGGCGTCCTTCGGGAAAATGGATGACAGCTTTTAGAAAGCTCTGATAACCTGCACAGACTGCGAAGAGAAGGTTTTGTCCCATTTTAAGAGGATAAATTTTACCGCTTGAAGTCGAATCCGATGCCCATTTGCATGTTGAGTCTGAGTTACGCCAGAAAACAGGATCAAAGACTAACGTGCACGTTTGAGCATTTGTATCTGTTTTTGAAAATTGAAAATGTTAAACATTTCTGGAGTTAGAACGTTAGAGGGTATTGATCTTTATGTTGCTTCTTAATTGATCACATGAATAAAATCTGAACAGATTTTGTATTATTGTAAAGACATCAGGAGCTTCTGGTTGTGTTGTGTCCTTGAGTTGTGTTGAAGTCACAAAATAAAATGAGCTCCTAGTGTCAGAGAGCGATGATCTCACTTTACTCTGGGTGAACATAATCCCCATTTCGCAGTCTTTGCCGGGTTTGTTGTTCAACCATCAAGTCACTGTTGGAACAACCCTCCACTGTTTATGAACCTGGCAGTCCATCTGGTCCCTGGGAGCCAGTGGACAGAGGCCTGCTGCATCCTAATTAACCCCCTTATAGAGTGGCCTAGTTTACCTCTGCACACACACACACCACACACACGCACACACACACACACACACACACACACGCCCACACACACACAGTAAAAATCCTTCAGGCAGCCAGTTAATTAAGTTGCGATTCCAGTGTTGATGAAGAAAAAGAGAGAGAGAGAAATAAAGTGTTGAAATGATGAAGATACAGAATGGATAAAAAAGATGGATTTGTGTGTGTGTGTGTGTGGGGGGGGGGGTGCGCGTGTGTGTGTGGTGTGTGTGTGTGTGTGTGTGGGTGTGTGTGTGACCTCAGGACTCTCACCAGCAGAGACACAAACATGAAAACTCAATTAGTGGATGACTAGAGGAGAAAAAGCGGATGGAGGGAAGGAGACATTTCTGTCCAGTTGAGAGACGCTGGGCCAGAGTCGACTGGCACCGACCTCAGAACTGATCAAGCAGGCTCAGGAAACAGAGCAGATCCAGAAATAATACAGAAGAGGGGCTTTATTTATGTCATCTAGAAGCAACTCTGACAAATGCAGACACAAAGAAACAAGTTAATACAGGAAATTAGGATATATCACACGGAAAGAGAAATGCATCATGGGAACTGGGGTGGATTGACCATTGGAATAGGAGTTACACATACATCGTCTTAGACCTGTGTGAGTGTGCATGTGTATGTGTGTGTTCTTGCTACACAGTGAGTAGAAAAAGGCTCATTATACTAGTAAAGTGAGGACATTTTTTGGAATTATTGTTTCTCAGGGTCTTTTATCATACAAATATATTTTCAAAGGGTCTCTTCTGCACAGTTGAAACTGATCTGCCAACACAGTAATCCTGTGTTCTTTTAATTTGAAAATTTACCAGATGTTTTATTGTCTCTTGGGACTTCCTGACCCCATAGAAGAGAAGTTTTGTGCATTTTTCAGAGCTATGGTGGAGCTGGAAGCAGGTAGACACACAGACACAGACACACACACACACTCACACAGGCACAGAAACAGAGACAGACACACAGGCAGAGACACAGACACAGACACACTCACACACACACACACACACACACACACACAACACAAACAGGTCCTTCATGTGTTCATGGCTCTGCAGAAGATCCCAAAGACGCTTGGAATGTTATTGGAGGACAGGGTGAAGACTCGGACCCGGCAGGTTATAGATGGTTCAGGGACCTTGACTTTTGTGAGACAGATGTGCTGGGACAGCATCAGGTCATGTGTCAGCCTCATGACGGACAAAGACACACTTGATGTGAGAAACAGCGTGAATTATGAATATGTGAGGACTGAGACGTAAAAAATGAAGTGGTGAAAGTTTAATATGGTACTTTGTTGATTATTGATGAAGGAACTCTGCATGTGTAAAATGTGTGTGAAATCTGTGTGTGTTGGATTATAAATGGACATGTGCTCTCAGCTGGTGAGAGAAGCCACTGGTGGGTGGAGCCTGTAGATAGATCTGGAGTGATTGACAGCTCCTAAGGGGACAAGAAGGTGGGCAGCTGTGGAGCCTGAGGCTATGCACATGGGTAACCCTGTGTGTGTGTGTGTGTGTGTGTGTGTGTGTGTGTGTGTGTGTGTGTGTGGTGTGTGTGTGTGTGTGTGTGTGAGTGTGTGTGCGTGTGTTTCCAGTTAGTTTGATGAGAGCTGGTGGGTGATCCTTATACTCACATTGTGGCTAATGAGAACATTTGTCACCAGCCTACAGCGCACACACACTCTCTCTCTCAGACACACATATACACACACACCCACGCACACAAAAATACACACAGCTGTGATTCTGAATCGATCTCTGCCAGCCCACCAGTCTCCATGACAACGCTCCCCCTCGTCACCACACCACTACAACGACCCTGACTTACCATCCTCACCACTATCATCATCATCATTATCATCATCTTCATCAGATTTATAATGGTCATCATCACTGACACAAGCGAGACCCTTGCCATCATCGGTGTCATCTTCCTCACGATCGTTCACTAGCATCATCACTGTCAGGGTCACACAGTCGTTTACCTTTTAGTATGAATTTCAGTCTCATCTGCAAAAGGACTATGACCCCATGCAGTAAAGCCCACACCTGCACACGCCAGGGCAAACACAAAGCACCATGGGAGCTTTGCCTCGGCCCCATGGCATCGGTCCTCATTCATATTTCAGGATGGATCCAGGGAATCTCATCCAGTGACGACCTTCAGAACATATGACCATAAAGTCCATAAAGAGGGATTAAACAGAGGACTGGTGTCTTCTGGGGACAAGAAGAACTGAAAACACACACTTCCTGTGTTCTCCACTGGACGAGTGTAAAAAAATTAAAGTTGGATCAGCAAAAAATTTGTAGTCCAGCTCAGAAAACAGTTCAACAAGACAAGCATCATTAAACACACACGTACACACACACACACACACACACACACACACACACACACACACACACACACACACACTCTCTGCCTTTTGTTCAGTTCCCCTTTCATCAATGGCGACAGTTTACTCAAATAATTTCTCAACTTCATTAACTTTGTTACTTTGACTTCATTTATTAAAGCAACACTCTTTAACGTTCTCGAAAACTAACAGGAAATCCTGACTTTTACCGTAACAGTGAAACAGGACATGATGGGAATTATGGGAAATATACTTCATTTACAAAAGCAATTTTATGTTTTTCAAATGACACAAAATTGCTTCTTTTAAATTCAATGATATATTGATGGAAATATCCCAGCATGCTTTGTTTCTCATTAATATTCTCCCTGGTCTAATTACAGCCTTTGATCTTGCAGGTAACACAACATTTAGTCAGCAGCTGACCAGGTGTATGTTGATCTGAGCCGCTGCCTGCATGGCTTTTAATGGATCTAATTCATCAGTGTGTGTGTGTGTGTGTGTGTGTGTGTGTGTGTGTGTGTGTGTGTGAGGGGAGGAGGGGGGGTGTTCTCAGTGAAACAGGCTTGATCTAACAGTTCTCGTTGTCACTATGGAAATGATGAAACAGGAAGCTAATCTGCAAATGTGGGTTAATTTTTCCTCAATAATCTCAATTTACAAAAATATTCTGTATATTTGTATTCTACCTGCAACTTCAGATGGGTAAGTTATCACTGTGGGTCATCAATAACTAAAATGATCTGTTTCACCTCAACACAACCTGAAACTGTCAATCATCCAACGAGTCCCCCCATGTGTCAATCAAATAGACTGAAGCCCAGTGGCATAAGGGGAGGATCAGATGTGAGGTGAAGGTTACCAAGACCAAAAATAGTGACGCTCTGGAATACGTGAGCACCTGAACACATCACGTGGTATCACAGTTATGAAATAGCAAATCAATCAATCACTGAATCAATGTTCATGTTTTTGATGTTATGAGTTTGCTCATCAGTTTATTTCCTGATAATCACGAAGCAAATCATGTACCTTCATCCCCGTCCTCTGACATCTGCTGTGTGGGCCAATTAAGCTGACATCAAGGACCAGAGGCACCAGGGGCCTATTGAGGAGCTACGATGGCACCTTCCACTCAGTGTCATTGCTTTGTGTTGGGAAGGGTCAGAGGTGGCACCTTCTAAGCCTGTGAAGGAGTGGAAGCCTGTGAAAAGTGTTACCAGAGGTGGGGGCTTTGTGTTTAGAGGGTTTGATTGACAGCAGTGATGAAAAGGACTTCTCTCAGGCACACACACAAAGAGATACACACATGCACACACCCAAATTTGAACCCTCGACAGAGATCTCACTCTGTTGTTTTTTCCACTGCTGACTCACTGTAAACTGTGTTTAAAGCAAAACAATCAGGAGTGAAAATGAGTCAAATTTAACTCCCAATCAAAACCAAATATTACTCTAACAGGATGAGGCAGACGCTAATTGTTTTCAACAGGCTAAAGCTAATAGGTTGGTTGCAAGAGTTAAGGCCCCATTAGGCCAAACCAATGCTAAGAGGGCCTCACTAGTTCTGGTTTTTAATTTGGTGTTTCTAGCAAAAGTTGCCTTTTGAGAAAATGACGGAGTAATGAGAAGAAGATAAGAGAGGAAATGCTCTGTATGGTTCTCCCAGTTTATCATGTTTCCTTAAAAATATGGGAGGAGTGAAAGAGTCAGTAGAAGGATTGTAGAAGTATGAACCCAGACTCTCAACGAGCCAGAGAGGCCTTATCAATGACAGGATTAATTATGCCCTCCGCTTCATTAAGACGGAGGAGTAATCCTTTTAGCATGCAGAGCTACAGACGGGAAGGATGGACAGAATCAAAGAGAAATGGAATGATGGAGAAAAACAAGAGGGGTGAAGCCAATGTGTGACAGGAAGTAGATAGTTTTACATCAGCGGCACTTCCTCTTCCTGGTTTAGCACCAAATCAGCATTTTCCTTTGTCCTCGTCAAGTTTTCCTTCATTAGCCTCATTTCTAACTTCTTCACACGTCTTCTGATCTTAACGGAGACAAATTGGGTGGAGGGTTAACACACACACACACACACACCACACATACACACACACACACACACACACACACACACACACACACACACACACACACACACAGCCTCAGCGTGGCACCTTATTTGGCCCACAACACCCCTCCTGACATGAAGCTGAACATACGTCCTTGCGTCAGACCTTCATCACCTAATGAGACGACAAATGGTGTCCTGGGGGATCTCCTTCCAGATCTGGACCAGGCCATCACTGAGCTCCTGGACAGTCTGAGGATCAACCTGGCGGTGCCGGATGGACCTAAATATAATGTCCCAGAGGCGTTTTATTGGGTTTAGGTCAACGTGGGGGCCAGTCAGTGGTATCAATTCCTTCATCCTCCAGGAACTGCCTGCATACTCTAGCCACATGAGGTCGGGCATTGTCGGGGACCTGGAGGAACCCAGGTCCCACTGCACCAGCGTAGGTTCTGACAATGGGTCCAAGGATTTCATCCCGATACCTAATAGCAGTCAGGGTGCCATTATCTAACCTGTAGAGGTCTGTGTGTCCTTCCAGGGATATGCCTCCCCAGACCATCACTGACCCACCACCAAACCAGTCATGAATGATGTTGCAGGCACCATAACGTTCTCCACGGCATCTCCAGACCCTTTCATGTCTGTCTCATGTGCTAAGGTTAAACCTGCTCTCATCGGTGAAGAGCACAGGGCACCAGTGGCGTAGTTGCCAATTCTGGTGGTCTATGGCAAATGCCAGTCGAGCTCTACGGTGCCGGGCAGTTAGCACAAGGCCCACTACAGGACGTTGGGCCCTCAGGCCACCCTCATGGAGCCTGTTTCTGATTGTTTGGTCAGAAACATTCACACCAGTGACCTGCTGGAGGTCATTTTGTAGGGCTCTGGCAGTGCTCATCCTGTTCCTCCTTGCACAAAGGAGCAGATACTGATCCTGCTGAGGGTCTGAGGACCTTCTACGGCCCTGGAGTAACTACCTGTCTCCTGGAATCTCCTCCATGCTCTTGAGACTGTGCTGGGAGACACAGCAAACCTTCTTCCAACGGCACGTATTGATGTGCCATCCTGGAGGAGTTGAACTACTTGTGCAACCTCTGTAGCATCCAGGTACCGCACCATGCTATCAACAGAGATGTTGATCCAAGCCAAATGAATAACTACAGCAGTAGAAAGTCAGTCAGTAAAAAATCAGCCAAAAGAGATGAGGAGGGAAACAAAGTGCCCTCAACTTTGGAAAGCCATTCCTGTTTTGGGAGCCGTCTCATTGTTGCCCCTCTGACGCACCTGTTGTTTGATTTCATTAGCAACAAAGCAGCAGAAACTGACTGACAACCCCCTCTGCTACTTAACTGACCAGATCAATATCCCAGAGGTTTGACTGATAGGTTGCTATACTCTGATTAAAAAGTGTTCCTCTAATTTTTTGCAGCAGTGTACAGTATTTTCCTGATGAACTAAAGAGGTGTGAAAGTGCTCTGAGGCCAGGGACATGCTTGAGGGGGGTTGTCCTCAGGCTCCGCCCTCTCCATCCCTGCAGACTCAGCTCAGGGCAGATAAGCTTAACCTTCACTTGAAGGAAAGGAGAAAGGAGCTGAAAGAGACACTTCTTCTCTTCTGTCCTTTTCACCCAGACGACAGAGCCCCCCCGAGAATGGAGAGTCAGAGGGAAATTAAAGACAGGAGGAGGAGGAGGAATTTTATCAACCCTCCTCCATCATCTCTTCATCATTGAACCATTATTGACTGAACAGCTTTAAAAAGTGTTTGTGATTGTCCATCAAATAAGTGTGTGTGTATGTGTGTGCGAGTGTGCATGTGTAAATATCTGTGTGTATGTGTGCGTATCCATGTGTGTGTTTCAGTGTGTGCATGTAACAGGTCATTTGATGTGTGACGATGACCAGACGACCTTGTCCTACAGATGAGCAGCATCACCTCAGGCTGCTGCTGATTAGCTGTCGATAAAGCTATTAGGACGACAGAGAAAGAGGACAGAGTGTGTGGGCGAGTGACCGTGCGTGTGCATGTGAGTGTGTGTGTGAGTGTGTGTGTGTGTAGGTGCATGAGTGTGTGTGTGTGTGTGTAAGTGAGTGAGTGAGTGAGTGAGTGAATGAGTGAGTGTGAGTGACCATGTGTGTGCATGTGAGTGTGTGTGTGTGTGTGTGTGTGTAAGTGAGTGAGTGAGTGAGTGAGTGAATGAGTGAGTGTGAGTGACCATGTGTGTGCATGTGAGTGTGTGTGTGTGTGTGTGTGCACCTTATTTCCATAATCATCCTTTTAGGAAGCAGCAACAGTTTAACGAGTGTGTCTACATTAACGCTGACAAAGCTGCTGGATGGTGATGAAACCTCTCAAATCATTCATTTTTCATCACAGGAAACTCCTGTCGGCTGCTACATTCCAGCTACGCTAGCTTGGCTACACACTCGCAGCTGTCTATGAATATTCAGAAATATTTATACGTCCTGGGTTGCCTTTTAGAACGGTCATTGGGGAGCTGCACAGAGTGGACAAAAGCAGCTAAACACACACACGTAGTCACACAGTCACATGCAAATACACACACACACACACATACACACACACTGGTGCGATCAATGTATGTATGTGACACTGACAAAACACACAAATGCAGCCTGAGGATAAGTACTCCCTTAACATTCTCTCGCTCTCTCTCACACACGCACGCATACACACGGCCACACACACAGACGATGTGATGGCAGAATGCTTTAGGCCTCAGGCTAAATCCAGAAATAAAAAACAATAAAGTAAAGACAAGAACAGTGTGTACGTGTATGTGTGTGTTTGTGCGTGCGTGCGTTTATGTGGCTAAAATCTGAGAGGAAATGAATGGCAAACAAACTCAGTACTGAGACTCTATAAAAGTTTAAAGAACATGTTTCTGCTGCAGGGGCTGATGGGAAAAGGCTCCCTGTACCAAAGATGCCCAGAGGGAGTAAGACTTCTGTTACAGGCAAACATCTTTGACAAGTTGCACCAAAACACAAGTTCAAATAGAAACAGCATGATAATTATTAACTCCAATTTAGGTGCGTAAATAAAGGAAGACTAAAATGTGACAAATGCAGATGCAAGAATTAGAATTCAAAAACAGCACCGACCCCACTGGCCAAAAGGTTTACAATACCTTCGGCACCATGGCGGGGGAGGGGCCTGATCGCACACACGCACGCACACACTCACGCGCCGGTGAGCAAACCAAACTAATCTATACACATAATCAGCGAACAGTTTGGACTGACTGATTGGACAGATGGGACCAGAACAGAACCTGCCACCGCATCCAGATGTGAAACGTTTAGATTTGGGGTACTTTTAAACATCTGTTGATTCAGGTTTATTTATGTTGAGGCTGCACTGTGTGCGTGCGTACGTGTGTGTGTCTGTACAAGCGCGCGCGCGCGAGTAACCTGGCTACTCTTTTCACTCTGAACACGCACACGCACAGCTGACTGTTTAAACCCTGGTCTTACCTCCGAGGTTTTGAATTCTCACGAACACGACGAAAGGCGCATGGAGGCTGTGCGTGAGGTATACGCGCCCCGAGTCCCGCTCGACCTGAACCGGGGAGTCGGCCTCAGGTATCACTTCGAACTGACGTTGCTTGTACCTCCGGTCCGGAACCGTGAAGATCGGATCTCCGACCCGAGCCTGATCCGGAACGGTCACGGTGTAGGTGAGCTCCTGGGACAGATCCCGGGACCTCCTCCGCGCTCTGGCGGAGCGGTGGACCGTGACGCGCAGGAACACCGGGCCGCCTGTCAGGGCCGCCTCACCGCCGTCGCGCGCGTAAAGGCGCAGCGTGAGCACTCTGACGCCCAGCAGGGAACCCACCAGCCTCACCTGTCCGGTCTGTGGAACCACGTGGAGAAGGTCAGAATCCGGCGAAGCGTAAACTGTGACGCGCCCGTTAGTCTCTGCGTCGCTGTCCTTAGCGTCGAACCGGGCCAGCTCGGTGCCGAGCGGCGTTAGCTCGTCCACATCAACACTTTGGTTCCCACCAGTGAACCGGGGGATGTTGTCATTCCTGTCCAAGACTTCGACCTGGACGGTGGCCGCTCTCCTCTGGCACCGCGGCGGCAGCTCCACAGTCAGCTGGTACATTGCGATGAACTCCCGGTCCAGAGTTCGGGTGGAAACTAAGCCCAGTTCCTCCTTTTGGGGTCGTTTCCGGACATATAGAACAAGCCTGAAATCCGACGCGTAGTCCCCTTTTAGGCTGGTGGTCAGGTCAACACTGTGACAGCAACCAGCTCCGACAGGCAGCGAAACACCGTCCACCGGCGTCCCGGCCGGGGAGTTCTCCGGGATGTGCCCGAAGAAGCGCGCTGGGTGGTGGCGCTGCAGGGACAGACACACCGGTGCAGTGTGGAGCAGCAGAACCAGGTGGAGGCTGAGCAAGAGGATCGCTGCAGGTTTTGTTTTTGTCATGCTTACATTAGAATGTCCGGAACCAGAAGAACCGGAGAGTGATGGGGAAAAAATCAGAAATCCAAGTGAATCAAGGAAGGAACAATTAACCTCAAAACCAAACACTTATTAAAACTGGATTTCAGCCAACGATGGTGATGGAAGACGCGCGTGAACTGGAGGACAGATCATACTGGGGAGCGCAGATTATGGGGACCCCATGTGGCTCGACAGGCTCCGCCCAACCGGGAGGACGACCAATCACAAAAGACCAAAAGTCTGTGGCCACGCCCACGAGAGAGGTCGCACCAATAGGTGTCAAAAAGGTTCCTTGATTATTTTTGTGTGCATGTTCTGACCCGCGTGTGATGTGACCATCAGTCTGTGTGTTCCAACAACCAACAAGAATCACTTATGTCGAAACGTCTGATCAGGGTTACAACAAACACTTCTCTGAATTTAAATTGGATAAAGATTAAAAAATGTTTACCCTTACTGAGGTTTACTCTAAAGATAAAGACGTTTGCAGGAAACTGTACATTTTTAAACTATTGTTCCATCTGGTCTGAGGCAGCAGTGATACCGTTGTGCTCTGATTGCACGAGGACACGTCACAATTCCCAACCAGGAAAATGCCCCTGGAGGAATTCCCTCTCCTGGTGCTGTTCCTTTAGCTGAAAGGTGATGCACTATTGTAGATTAAAACAGAATTAACTGAAAATATAAAGTAAAGCTTGGAGAAATTTGAGGAAAAAATGAATTTAAATGTGTGTAAAGTTGCATTAACATATGCTGTTGTGACAAAATGTTCTTGATTGACATGTCAATCAAAGGTCTACAACCGTAATTACCCATGATGCTCAGTGGCATCAATTACACTTTGTATGTGTTGACCCAGAGGCATTCTGAGTAAACATATTCGTCGTCGTACACCGCACCTTGACAACCTGTGATCGCGCTGGCGTCACCTCGTTATGCCGCCTGACAGATTTCACCACATACAGACGAGTTTAATTGGGCAGAAACATGAGTGCAAACACGTAGCAGCGGGATCAGAAGGTGGGAGGAAGAGGTGGGAAACACAATCAGCATCCAGTCCAAACAGGAACGCCAATGTTACAGGTGGTTCCTGCTTCAAACCGGGTGGAACAAACAGGTC